>NC_136265.1:171942863-172157863 GCF_964187855.1 Myxine glutinosa
GGTTCCACTACCTAAAGCTGCACGGACCACGTGGTACTCAATCTGCTCGGTGTACCCAAATCACACGTGGCTTGTGCGAGGCTTGCTTCCTCGCTTCCCTGGCGGCGCAGGGATTTAGGTACGAGCGAGACTTGGTCCCGAAACCCTACTTTGCGTTTTGCCCGGAAGAGGCGTTTCAAGTCTCGGTTCCGCCAAGCCCAGAAAGAACAAGGGGATTAATCCCCCCTTGGTAAGGGGAAGAAGGGCGGCGGAGAACCGTAACAATATATTATTATAAATGTACAATGATCAGAGTAAAGAGACACAGGGCAGAAACTTAACGTCCTTAACTTAAAACCCAGACAAGGGCCCTTTCACTCACGCGGGGAAAGGAAGGAAGAGAAGAGAACGCTCTCAAGCGTTTATGTAGTTCGGTCGTTTGTGCAGTTCGCCCCGGACAGCTCGATGGGCGTTCCCTTGAGGATGTTCGCGGCACGGATGTCGGCCTCCAGTTGTGCACACACGGGAATCCGCCCAGCGTGTCCCGATGTCAGCGAGGCAAAAACGCAGGGGCAGAACGCAGACTACAGGGAGAGAGCGATGAGAGCTTCTTTCGTTCAGGGGCAGGGAGAGTTCGTGCTTCGACCTCGAGAGCTCAGAGACAGCCAGAGAGAGAGTTCGTGCTTCGGAGTCCTGTGCTAGAGAGAGAGAGAGTTCGGGGCTCCGGACCGGGTTTTATAGCCCCCGCCCCCCAGAGTCCCACCAGAACGTTCCAAGCCCCTCCCCTGGCCGTCGTCGCTGGCCACTCCCCTTTAGCTCCCATTGGCTGCTTGCCGCTTACCGGCCACTCCCCTTTAGCTCCTCCCTCGGGCCTCCCAGACTTGTTCCAGGCCCGAGCACATGGCATTCCAGCCCAATGAGGCCTAAATTTACCGACCTGCATCAACGCCTACTAACACAGGAAAAGAGACTATACTTAACATTTAATAAGAAATAACTGAACTAAGCGAGGCTACATGTTGTGGTGCAACTAACTAAGAGGGGGGTTGCCTTTATTCTCAAAACCGCAACACCACCCTCCTCTCTCAACACCACCCCTGTCGGAACGACCGGTAGAGTCTGGCATTCAATTTACTTTTACATTTAATGTGACACATCGGTGTCATCCCCCTAACATTTATTCTAACACATGTGTGCGACATTTTTAACACTAGATATGTCCCTCCTAATGCGTTGAGCAGCTATTATATCGGACTCACACCCACAACTATCCGTGTATTTTCAGAATTTTCAAACTAAACACATAGACGGTGGGCGCATTCTTCTATTTACAAGCACAGAACTTAACCTTTATTTACTATACTATGACCCAGGACCTGGACTTTGAGGAAAAGAATTGGAGGAAAGGAAAATCAAGCACTCAACATGGCACTTGCTGCTTGCATCTTGCATCTTGCATCTTCCTTGTGCGGCTAACAAAACCGGCTGGCCCTGACCGGCATACAGGCCATATGAAACATCAGGGCCATCTAAATCTTCATCTTCAATCTTGGCACACAAGAGCACACGATTTCCTTTTCATTGGCCAGCAGGGCCACTCTCACGTGGTCCAACTGCGTGGCGTCAGTGCCACTCACAGGTGGTCCAAAGGTGCAAGGTAATTTGCAGCAAGATGCTGCACAGCAGAGGTGCGGGCCACAAAGCTTGTAGTCCATAGGTGCAGCAAAGGTGCAGGCCGCAGGGTGCTGCACAGGTCGGCCTCCAAACGGTCCTGGGGCAGGGAGGGAAGACAAGGCGCAACAAGCAAAAGGAAAGGCACACGGTAGCACACGCAAAACAAGGTGACCAGGCACCACCATACCTGGTGCGGTGCGAGGGACGCGGGAGAGCGAGCGGAGCAAGCTCGTCCCTAACCGTCCTTACCCCCCACCGTTGGCTACACTACCCTAGCCCCCCTTGTATTTACAATCCGTCTCAACGTCCTGTCTCCCATATCCCCCTCTATACCAAATTCGTCCCCAAATCCCTCCCAGGAAGGAAGGGATGGAACAAAAACAATGTCTCACCCACGTCGTGATGCGTCTCACTACTCAAACAGCTTACAGAGCCCTGGTGTGAAGCTCGTCCTCCTCGGTGAATGGCTGTGGATGGTGCAAAGGGATTTCTCATCCTAACTACACTAATAGCATTACTCATTTAAACTACCCGGGGTCGTACCCTGCCAATCAACCTCTTTAAACTATATGGTTCTAAGAACCCGAATTCCCATTGCCCACACTGTGGTGCCCTCCGAATTTGGGTCTCACCCCAACGAATTTTCGCACTGTGCCCTCGCACAATTTTGGGGCTGGGTCGTGTGGCTCTACCAGCAGGTCTACCTACCTGCGCACCGCCGCCACTGAAGCCGCCTCCCGAGCTTGCCTGCTCCTCACAACTACACTAACCGGGAAAGGCCCTCCCTGGCACTTACCCCCTCTATGCCCACCTCGGCATCGGGCAACCCGGGTCTTCCCCTGGGATCCTCGGGCCCCACTCACTCACTACAACGAACCGGCTCCCAGAGCCTACCTGCGGCCTTAACTGGCCGACAAGCTACCAGTGACGGATTGCCCCAATAACCACATGCACTAATTAAGCCACACGCCCAGCCATTCCACAGTCTACTGCAGCCCACAAAACACTACTTTCCACTACCCGCACCACAGGCGTCAATATCCATGCAATTTACCTGAACCCTCTACCTGGCTTTACACTACCCACCCGTGCTTTCGTGAATGGGTTCCACTCCCCCCCCCCCCCCCCCCCATTCAATCCTTCGCACCATGCATTCCACACCTTTTATTTTGCACACCACTTATGTCCACACCATTACTTTCACACACCATTTATTTCCACACACCTCAACACAACTCCATTTATTCTCACACAATTCCTCACTCATACAGCATCATCTGTCTAACTGGTTTCCCCTAAACTCGTGCTTCCCCGTCGTCCCTTTACACTATGCACATCCTCTGTTAACAACCACCTAAACTCTCTACGTCCCCTCTGCAGTTCAGGTGTCCCTACTTAATTCTTGTCCCTACTGTCTTCTAAATCCCTATCATTATCCGAGCCCTCCCTCGGCTAGCTTCGGTGCCCCATAGAGGCAACCATTGCTGGCCCCTCCATGTGCCTAATACTGCCATCCCCCGAAACTAATGCTCATGGGCCCCCCTTCGTGTGAGGAATAGTCAGTACCATTTCCCCACGTGGGGTACACTACTTCCAGTCCTCTAGACTATGAGCCCCCATCTACGGAGGTGCTTTGTCACAGCTTGGCCTCGAAGGGCCGAGCGATCCATGCGGGTGGTTGGTCGCCTGTATAGGTTGTCCATCCAGCATTGACGATCCGCAGGGGGAGGGATTGATGGGCCCAGGTGCCGGGCTCCATCCCTGCGCGGGGCCTCGCGGTCCCACGCACGATGACCCAACTGGCCACCATCCGAGCACCTCACCCGATAGGGTGCGTGGCTCCGAAATTCCGAACCACCCCTGGAACCCGGCCGATCGCCCTCGCCGCCAAACGGCGCCAACCATACAGTGCGGGGGCCGGAGGCACGAATCGTGCATGCCGGTTCTCGTGAGACTGACGCAGCACCGATCCCCTGCGGTCCCCGCGGCACACAACTCACCGGGGGCTCGCGTATGCTACCCGTCCCACTAAGGACTACCCCGGTCGGTGTCGATGCCTGGGCCGCGTCCTCACCAAGCGCGACCCACTCCACACTCGCACACCCAGGCGCACACGCGCCCCCCACACACTTCGTTTTCGCACAACCAGGCGCACACTGTTACGTGCTCCTCCCCAACCCCCGGTTACGGTGTACCTCCGAGTCCCGAGAGGAGTCACGGCAGAAAAATGTGTTATCCTGTATGTCAAAGATCAATGGTGAAGCCACAGCAATTGTTACCAACAAACAAATATTGTATTAAGATCACACAAGAATAACAGTACAACAACAATAGTAATCACTTGTACAACCAATATATATTTCCTATGATGGTACCATCAGGTTCGTACAATATAACTCACTGTGTTCCAAGTGAGCGAAAAGAAGAACATTCCCCAATGTCTCTTTCCCGGCTTCAAGCGAAAGTTGATTCCGGCTTCAAGCCAAAGTCGATTCGCTCCAGTAATCGTCAGAACGATGTCGAATCGAGACCAGAATCCCGTTCGGATGACAGTCACAGTCACGCAGCCAAAGCTGCGCAAAGGTGCCCTCAAGGCGACGGGGAAATCCAAAGGTAGTCCGGCAGCTAAGCTAAATATAGCATAACAATTGTGCATTTTGTGAGGAAAGCACCAAATTTGGCACACTAGTAGACTATCATATTATGAAAAGATCTGGATATTGGGCCATCTCAGATTCAGAGATTTGATTTTTGCAAGATTTGCAGATTTTGCAGATTTGCAAGCTGAGATTGCAACGCCAGGGACGGCCGACTCCTTCCTGCGAGCTGCCCACGTCACCCGCACAAGAAGAGCTCATCAAATCACTGCAGCGGCACTGCACATCCTGCAACACCGTGCGTATGAACGCCACTGTATGACATATGCTGATGATGCAGAAGACCTGCCTAAGTTCGAAGACTGGTGTCACCAGAGAGGAGAAGACATTCCCAACTTTCAGTACTGGGCAACTGTTCTGGAACTAGAGATGTTGGTACTGGTCTACGTGCGTTCTCTGCGGCAGGCTTCATTCACGATGTACCTTGATGCCCTGACGGAACTGGTCCCATGGTTCCATCACACACTATGCCAGGTGGGTCCCTGTTCACCTGAGGGACATGGTTGCACTCCCAATGAAGCACGCAGATGTAGCCAGAGAATTCAGGGCTGGCAACTTCACTGTACAGAAGACGAAGAAGGTGTTCTCTTCGATCCCAATCGAATCGAAATCTTGCAAAAATCAAATCTCTGAATCTGAGATGGCCCAATATCCAGATCTTTTCATAATATGATAGTCTACTAGTGTGCCAAATTTGGTGCTTTCCTCACAAAATGCACAATTGTTATGGTAAGTTGCCCCACTAAGGCGCCCTCCAGGCGACTGGGAAATCACACCCTCGGGTATGGACGTTTCCCGCCTCCAAACCGGCGAACCGCAGATTTACCTTCAAAATCCACGTTACACACACACACATACACCGGATAAACATCTGGATGCGGTGAAAATGGTTGAAGCGAAGCGAAAAACCTTGCGCGATGCGCAAAGCACGCGAGTCAAAATGGCCAACGGCCCGTTCTCGAGGCCTAACGGCACGACGATGATTCTCCTCGGAATCAACCGCCAAAACCTGACACGCAGGTTGATCTGTCACAGCGATAACAACTCTGAATCCAGCGAAGTGAAGAATCCCTTTCCCGGGAAACCCGAAGTTCGCTAGTGACCTCCGTTTGTCAACGTTTGCTCCAGACCTCGAAGCAGCTAGGCTTCTTCCCCGACTCACTCGCTCCGCCTTCTTTCCTCCTCTTCCTCTTCGTCGTCGTCCGGTTCCGGTTTCATTTAAAACATTGACTTTTTACCTTTTGAAAATAGTAACCTCTATCTCCCTTAAACGACAACAATAATAGTACATGGAATCAAAAATATTTACAGTGGATGAAAACCACAACAACGGAAGTGACGAATCCGTAACAAAACACTTCGTTGTGCACTCTTCTTTCACACACTCCGGTATGCACTCTTTCTCGCACTCTTCTCGCACACTGCTCTTTTACACACTCGGCCATCGCACACGCCGGTGCACACTCTTTTTCACACTGGTGCACACTCTTCCCTCACACACTGCATTCTTCTTTGACACATTCCATACCACTCTCTAGCTCCACGCACTCCGGTACGCACTCCCTCTCATACCGCACAATGGGCCCTTCACGAACACCCGGGTCTCGCCTCTCTCCCAAGCTCGCCGAGCACCCTTTCGCGCCAAACACATTCCCGCCATTATTACTCACCTTGGGGCTCTCCTTCCCCGGCTTCTCCGCCAGCACCTGCAAACTTTTTATTTCGTCAGCAAGCACGGCATCACGGTGCGAACACGAACTTTGCACATGCTCCATTTCCACCTCCCATGATTTATTCTCTGTCTCTCCCGTCTCTTCAACCCCAATTCTTTCTTCTTCTAACACGACGATCGTCGGCGCCCCTAAAATTTCCTTTTCCAATTTGACGATCGTCGGCTTCTCTACACCCCGCGTCACTACTCCCATAGCCCCAGTCAATTTGGCTCTGCTCCGCTTTATCCCGCTCTCCACGCGTTCTCCGCACCGCTACACCCCATCGCGTACCACCGCGACCTCCTCGCTCAGCTTACGCCCAATGTCCTCCCCCATATTTTTCATATCCCTTCTTGACTTTGCCCTCATCTTTTGCATATCGCACCTGGATTCTTCCCCCTTGGTATCTATCCGTTCAGCCATCTGTTTCATTTGCACCTCAAAGGATGCATTAATTTGGGTTAAGAACAATTCAATGTTAAACCCGGCTCGCACAGCGGGCTCGGCTTCCGCCGCCACGTGCAAGGCGCCGCCATTTTCTTCCCTTACTGCAGCACCCTCATCAATTTCCCCGACTACCAACTCTTCCTGCTGGTCCTGGGTCATTAATTCCCCCGCATCTATTACTCCCACCGGCATTTGGTCGTCTTGGCCAGCCATTGTACGAATTTAATAAATTTGGTTTTAAAAACTAAATTTCGTATGCTCGTAATTTCGAGCACGTGCACTCTAGGTCCAATTATTCCACTCCTGACACCAATTTGTTGCGGATCTCGAGCCCGTCGACGTACAAAGGGGGTTTAAACCCTTTTCCCCCTCGGGCCTTCGAGTCCACGAGGCCGCTACCCACTTTTGGGGCGGATTGCGGAGCAATTCCAGCCACCACCCCCGTAGCGGGCGTGCGGAAGGGTCTCTAGTCAAATACCCAAGTACCTTCTATACACACGCCGCCACGAAGACGGGGGCTGAACCTCGCACGAGTCACGCTGGTCTGATACGCCCGAGCGGTTTGCGTGTCACGTGACTCGTGCCGTTAATTATTATTGAACCCGATTGAGCGGTTTTATTTCGTACAATGCGAGGCCAATGGTGGAAAGGACGTATACGGCCAAATGGAAGCAAAGAACACAGGTTTATTTATAAATATACAGTGCTCAGGGCAAAGAGACACAGGGTAGAAACTTAACGTCCTTAACTTAAATACCCAGACAAGGGTCCTTTCACTCACGCGGGGAAAGGAAGAAAGAGAAGAGAACGCGCTCAAACGCGGTCGTTCGTGCAGTTCGCCCCGGACAGCTCGTTGGGCGTTCCCCTTGGTGATGTTCGTAGCACGGGGCGTCGGCCTCGGTCGTGCACGCACCTCGGTCGTGCAGGCATGTTAGCGAGGCAAAACGCGCTCGTGCAGGGAGCCCAGGCACAGAGATCGTTGGAGTCTCGGGCCCCGGGAGAGATCGTCCTGCGGGAGCGCTTATAACAGGCGGCAGAGAACAGGGCAGGGGCAGAACGCAGACTACAGAGAGAGTTCGTGCTTTCGACCACAGAGCGCAGAGAGAGCTGGGAGCTTGGCCACGGAGAGAGAGTTCGTGCTTCGGAGTCCTAGGCTAGAGAGAGAGTTCGGGGATCCGGTGCAGGGTTTTATCGCCCCCCCCCCACCCCCCCAGAGTCCCAACAGAATGTTCCAAGCACCTCCCCTGGCTGCCGTCCCTGGCCACTCCCCTTGAGCTCCCATTGGCTGCTTGCCGCTTACCGGCGCTCCCCTTTAGCTCCTCCCTCAGGCCTCCTCGACTTGTTCCAGGCCCTAGCACATGGCATTCCAGCCCAATGAGGCCTACACTTACTTACTTGCCTCAACGCATACTAACACAGGAAAGGAGACTATACTTAACATTTAATAAGAAATAACTGAACTAAGCGAGGCTACATGTTGTGGTGCAACTAACTAAAAGGGGGGTTTGCCTTTATTCCAAAACCGCAACAATATGTATGTGCAGCAATACCCCGGCCTACGTCATTAATTGGTTCCATAAGCCGTGACGTAACTCGGTTTTTGACATAAACCGGGCGTAATGTCTTAAAAATGCCTTAAAATGAAGACAAACACCGTAAAATTAGAGTAAATAACTGGAGGAGGCTGCGGCTTCATCCTGAATCTTTGCCGCTCCCCGTCGGGAGTCCCTCCGTTGGTTTCTATCGGTCGGGTCTTCTCCTCGAATGGGGTGACCGGCACGGACGTGTCGACCGTGAGCGGGCTTGTGTGCCGAGTGGCTCCGCGGCCCGCTTCACAACGGCGGGCTTTACCCAACGTGTCCGAGCAGTTTCACCGGCGGTCGTGTCGTGTCATCTGTGACGAACGAACGAGCTCAGGGTTCCATGAACCTGGCCGCCCCGGGGATCGATGTTTGCCTCCGATTCGTAGGCGTGCCCCGTCTTTCCTCGAGCGGCTGAAGTTGCTTGCTTCTTTTTTTTTGGACGATGCGATATACGCAGAAACGACGACGTGCAGGCAGGCATTTGCAAATCCACGCACATGTGCACATGAACACGTCAATCGGTTCGTCGACGCCGGATGCCGGCAAGGTGCCCGACGAGGCACCCCGGCTCGAGGCATGACACTGTCGTTCGTTTCACATGGGCCATGGGGCCTGACCTCGTCACGGACACTGCACACTCTGCACGGTGACGTGACGTGACATCTGCCACGGATGGTCGTCCGAGCCGGCATCGTCGTCATGTTTCGCCGTTGCCACGTTACGTTGGTTGTTTTACACAGTAAAGGAACCTTTACACAGTAAAGGAATAATCACAAAAATACCAGCGAAAGGCAAAGCAAGCACGCGACCGCAGCACAGGACAAAATGCATATGGTGTCGCCTTTATTTTGCATGAGAACCAGCAGCTACGCGTATGTACAGTATACTGTACGTACATTTTAAAATATTTTTAATGTGCTTTTTATTGTATTTTAAATTATTTTTTAGCTTATTTTATTGTTAATTTATACAACAACAACAACAACAGGCATTTTAAAGCCATTTTCCCTGCAAGAGCGGGGGTTGGCCTTGCGGGTTACATCATCTCTATTTGCCTTCTTTCCACCATCCTTCACCCAATCCTCATTGGGACTTTTATAAACACCATTCCAGGTAGATCATTATTGTTAATTTATGTACTATTTTATTTATTTTAAATATATTTTTAAGGAAAAATTAATTTTTCACGTCCTCCTATTATGATGTAGGAGTGCCGTAAAGTCGCACATAATGACCTTCGCTGAACTGAAATTTCTCTAGAAGAGTGGCGTAAAGTCGGATTTGACTTAGGTCGAAATGGCGTAAAACGGGGTATTGCTGTATATATATTCGTCTTTTATTTATTTTTGCATCTCAATTGTAGATTGCAGTATGCGGATGGTGAAACATAATGTCGTTTTCATCATCTCCTTGCATGGGCCACGATATTGAGTGTCATTTACCCTGCTTCTCCCAAATCCCACTAGGTCACTTGATTTGAGATGATTAGTAATGATTTAAACTGTGAATACTCCGGCAACTTGAATAAAATAAAAATTGTCGGTTTTTCCAGAAGGAGAAAGGAAGTTTGTTTTCCCTTCTGCCAAAAAAAAGTAGTGGCATAAAAATATTCATTCCTGTGGTTCAGTGCACAGTAAATGCTATTTTGGATGCATTTTTCTTACGATGTAAGTATATCGGGGAAGAGTGAAACAGGGTGCACAAGGTAAGTGGGTACATAATGGGGGTGAAAAGGAAACAGGACAAGAATGTATGGATGCACCAATGCACAATGAGAGGGTTTACATGTGCAATGGGAGTCTCAACAGATGGAGACCCTTGTGGATCTCAGCAGATGGAGTAATGCTCAGAGCTAGAAAATGGAGAAACCTGGCAATGGGTAGCAGCAGAGTCCAGGAGGGGAAGAGCATGACATGCACTCGGGAAGACAATTCCACAGATGAAAAGATGGGGGAGTGTGGGCGGTGGCGGTGAATAGAATGAATATTAATTGTTATTAAATTTTGGCCTGGTATCAAGGCGAAGTTTAACCAGTTGGATCGGAGAAAAGGCTGGTATTAAACCACAGTCCTCACATTGACTTTTCGTACAAAGAGATGGAATTGCTCGCAACTTCCGGAATTCTGTTTGTGGCACACCAGGAAGCATCTCTACATCAACTTGTTTGAGTACACGTGGCCAATGATGCATCCTGAACCTAAAAAGTTCCAGCAGGTGAACCCCGATGAATGTGACTTCCCCAATCCGTGGAAGGAGAGCTTCAGGCAGCTGGTGAGAATAGTTATTCACCATCTACAACCTCTTTCTCTTTCTCTCTGGCTCCTTCTCTATATACAGTATCTCTCGTATATAAATCATTATATATATATATATATATAAACGCGGTCTTCAACTCTTCAATGTTGCATGTCTGACGCCATGTATGTATATATATATATATATATATATATATATATATATATATATATGTATATGTATATATATATATATGTATATGTATATATATATGTATATGTATATATATATATATGTATATGTATATATATATATATGTATATATATATATATGTATATATATATATATATATATATATATATATATATATATATATATATATGTATATATATATATATATATATATATATATATATATATATATATATATATATATATATATATATATATATATACACACACACACACACACACACACACACACACACACACACACATACATACTGTATTCTCTTCTTGTGCCTTTACATCATCTCTATTTGCCTTCTTTCCACCATCCTTCACCCAATCCTCATCGGGACTTTTGTAAACACCATTCCAGGTAGATCATGTTAAGCAGGCATGGAGGTAAGATTGTGGCAGACAAATTACACGTCTTATCAAATAACCAATTTTATTGTCCAAGTAGCTCGTTTTGTTGATTGAGATTTTAAATGTAGCCTCATTCCATGCGAGTCATTTTTGTCCCCCGTCGCACCGCGGAGCGAAAGGGGAACTATGGTTTTCCTGTGCGTGCGTGCGTGCATAAGCGAAGGACCAAATTCTAATTTGGTGTGTGGGTGCAACCCACGTCAAAATCCAAGATGGCCGCCGCCATGCATGTCTGACGCCATGTGTCTGAACCTTGTGAGCGTAATATCTTGAAAAATAAGCGAAGTACCAACTTCTAATCTGGTGTGTGGGTGTATCTCGGCATAAGGAAGAACGCTATTGAAAATTCGGTCGCCACTTTAAAATCCAAGATGGCCGCCACCATATATATGTCTGAACCTTGTGAGCGAAATATCTTGAAAAATAAACGAACTACTAACTTCTCATCTGGTGTGTGGGTGTATCTACGCATAAGGGAGAACGCTATTGAAAATTGGGTCGCCACGTCAAAATCCAAGATGGCCGCCTTGCGTCTTCCACTTTGTCAACTCACATCACTACACCGATGGGGGACCTAGGCGTAACGCTTGTACATTTTACATTTTATTCTCTATCTATGGTTGTTTTTTGGGGGTCTTTTTCATTTTCCTACGGGGGGTGGTGTGGAAGTGGTATTCAGGGACGCTTTGCTATTAAAATATCCTTTACATAGTCAGTTTCCTTGGAAATCCCTCTCATGATGCATCATTCGCCCTCCTCATATATTCCTTTTGAATGCTTTGAGGTTTGTCTTTAAGTTTTCAAACATTAAAAACTTTTTCCTGACTGTATGCTTACCCCATTAACTCTTCACTCCTACACCAGATCCCTTATGGTCTACTCCTTTCCACGAATCATCTCCACAAACCACTCCTTTCGCCTGTTTTTAGCCCCCCCCCCCACCCATTTTTTTCCCCTTATTTATCTCTATGAGCTCATCTAGCCTTTAGTTTGCTCAAAAACGCTGGGTTCACCCTAATTTCTGCTCATTTACTCATTTATTGTGACTTTTATTACCACACGTTTTTGACTTCATAGTTTCTTTCCTCTTCTTTTTAACTCTGCCACCTGTGATGGTCGGAGGTTGTTGTTTTTACCACTGTCTTTGTTTGTGTGCAGGATGTCTCATAAGGTTGTGGACAGATTCAGATGAAATTTGCTGGGCAAGTTGGGTGTTTGACAAGGACAAATTCATTACATTTTGGTGAAGATCCAGATCCAGAATCGGATAGCAGAATTTCTTAAGTGATTCTTCACCACTGAGAGATAGGGCAACAACGATATATAGCACGATATTTTAAAGTGTTATGTAGACGGATTCGGATGAAACTTGGTGGACAGGTTTGGTGCGTGACGAGGACAAATGTATTCGATGTTGGTGAAGATCCGTGTGCGGATACGGATAGCAGAATTTCTGAAGTGATTCTTCACCATTGAGAGATGGGGCAAAAACGATATTTAACATGATATTTTAAAAAGTTGTTGATGGATTCAGACATAACTAGGTGGATGAGTTGGATTGATGACGAGAAGAAGTTGATTAGATTTTGGTTCAGATCCAGATCCGGCCTGTCGGTGTGATACAAAACGTAAACTGTTTGGCCAGGCAGAGGTATGTTGTCTACCGTGTTCCATTCTAGTTTTACTTTTATTAACTCAACTGCACTATGTCCAGCTGAGTTTTTGTCGACACCCAGTGTCCGTCGTCTGTCTGTCTGTCTGTGTGTCTGTAAACAATTCGACGTCTACGCTCTAAAAGTCACAAATATTGATTGAATTTGGTGAAACTTGTTATGCAGCATCTTTAAGACATAAACTGGTTCGGGATTGCATTTGGGGCGTTGCACGCCCAAAAATGGGCACGGCAGGGCGGCCATATTGAAAAATCAATTTTTGTCAATCTGAAATCTAAGAAAAGTAATTGTAGTCTTACTTGTCATGCCTCATTTAAAACTCAATTTTTTCTAGTTTCCTGTACATGAGATACCTTCAACGTTACTGCACCTCTTTAGCACATATAAACTATATAGTTTGTGGTTCTATTATGCATATTCTAACCATATTGATATAGACCAGTTGAGTTCAGGTTCCATGGAAGCTCTATTTCTACTTCGTGGTCATAATAGCACGGGTGTATTCCATCGCTTTCACATTACTGCCCTCGTCTGCATCAGTTTACCTCATTTTTTGCTATGATTCAATCAATCACTCTTGATTGTTGGCAACAGTCTGTTTTGTAACCTTGCTGTTCCTTTTTCAAATGCATCTGTATTTGCCGTTGCACTATACCCTCGGTAGAAGGTTCCGAAGGGGGGATGTGGGGAGGTGGAGGTGTTCCTCAACTGCTCTGAAGGCATGTCTGTCTTTGCTTTACTTTTGTAATTCTGTGATGGTTATGGTGTGTGTATGTGTCTCTGTGCCATCGCAATTGCAGTACAAGGGTGCCCATGTGAAGCAGGGCTTTGCCATGCATTTCAATGCTAACCAGACTCGGTACAAGGGCAGAGAAAACCTCCTGGTGAGTTTCAGGAATTTGTGGTTGCAGAAGCAGCTCCGAGGGTTGATTTTTGATTTGATTTGATTTGATTTGATCACTTTGATTTTTCACTTTGATGATGTTTTGCCACTTTTTCTATTTGGAGTTTAGGACTTTCTGTGTGCATGCATCTGTGCAGTACAAAGGAGCTTAGCTTATTTAAATCATAAGATGTCTCTACTCTGACGTTGATGTAAAGTGAAGATTATCGAGTTTGCTACGATTATTGAACTATATCTGTCACTTCTTGATGAGTCCAATGATTATATTTTGGCCAATAATGGCAGATTTGGTAACGTTTCGCTGTTCTAATTAAATTTGAATTCAGACGCCCTGTCTGGAGTCGATTAGTTGTGCGATGTAAAGCACGATTCCTGGCTTCGTGCAACTCTTCAATGCATTTGGCTTGTTCAAACTTCAGAACTTGGGCCTAATAGCAGGATAGCTCACTTGTGACATGCTCACAGTTTTGGTTGTACAGCTCAACTCTAGTTTCCCAAATGAATAGGATCTGGCTGTCTTTGGTGCTTGCATGTCTTCTGTCTGCCATTAACCCACAACCTCTTGGAATGGCCACCCTCTGCCTCACTCCTCCAATTAGCCTCTAAAGGGTTTTTTGAGGGTGGTTGTGAAACCTGGGGGTGGGGGATGGGGAGGGTAAAACTTGTTTTCCTGGTGTTTCTTAGATGGGTTACTGCATCATGGAGTGTGTCCTCACTAAGCTGCCTGTCCTTATGATCATCCAGATATTGTTTTTATGGGCCATCTTTTCAGCCTTTTAAACAAAACAAGGTAATAACTTATTCTGATCTATGAGAACAAAGTTATAGGATGACGAGCAGAAGCCCATGGTTAAAAATACCACGATGTGAAAAATATAAGAGCACCTATTATTATTATTGCTCTACCTGAAAGAGCCCCTCACTCTTCCTCTTCCCCTCCCTTCTCTCTCCCCCCTCCCCCTTTGCTCACTGTCTCCTCTCCCCTCTCTCTCCTCCTCACTTACCCCTCCCTCTCTCTGTCCCCTCCTCACTCTGTCCCCCCTCACTCTGTCCCCCCTCACTCTGTCCCCCCTCACTCTGTCCCCCCTCACTCTGTTTCCCCTCACTCTGTTTCCCCTCACTCTGTTCGCCCTCACTCTGTTCGCCCTCACTCTGTTCATCCTCACTCTGTTCATCCTCACTCTGTTCATCCTCACTCTGTTCATCCTCACTCTGTTCATCCTCACTCTGTTCATCCTCACTCTGTTCATCCTCACTCTGTTCACCCTCACTCTGTTCACCCTCACTCTGTTCATCCTCACTCTGTTCACCCTCACTCTGTTCACCCTCACTCTGTTCATCCTCACTCTGTTCATCCTCACTCTGTTCATCCTCTCTGTTCATCCTCACTCTGTTCACCCTCACTCTGTTCATCCTCACTCTGTTCATCCTCACTCTGTTCATCCTCACTCTGTTCGCCCTCACTCTGTTCATCCTCACTCTGTTCATCCTCACTCTGTTCACATCACTCTGTCCCCCCCATCACTTTGTCCTCCTCTTTTCCATCCCTCCCCCTCATTCATTCTCTTCCCCCTTCCCTCTCTCCCCCCACCTCCGTTTTCTCCCCTCCCCACTTTTCCCCTTTCCTCTCCCGTTCCCCCCTAAACTCCCCATGGCTGGGAAAAGCTTTCAAAGGGGTCCTATGTAGTTTTGGTATTTCAAAACCTTTCAGAGTAGTTACGACATAACTACCTCCTCTCTTCTCCCCACTCTCTCCCTCCTCCACACTCTCTTCTCCCCACTCTCTCCCTCCTCCACACTCTCTTCTCCCCACTCTCTCCCTCCTCCACACTCTCTCCCACCTCTCCTATCCCTCACCCCCCCCCCCCCCCATCCATAACCCTCTCCCCACAGTCTCTCCCTTCACTCTCTCTCTCTCCTCACTCTCTCCCTTCACTCTCTCTCTCTCTCCTCACTCTCTCCATTCACTCTCTCCCCTTCACTCTCTCCCCTTCACTCTCTATCCTCACTCTCTCCCCTTCACTCTCTCCCCTTCACTCTCTCCCCTTCACTCTCTCCCCTTCACTCACTCTCCCCCTAACTTCCTCCACCCTTACCCTCTCCCCCAGTCTCATCTCCCACCTCATGCTCTTTCCCCTCCCTAACCCTTTTTCTCCCCTCCCTAACCCTCTTTCCCTCCTCCCTAACCCTCTTTCCCTCCTCCCTAACCCTTTTTCCCTCCTCCCTAACCTTTTTTCCCTCCTCCCTAACCCTTTTTCCCTCCTCCATAACCTTTTTTCCCTCCCTAACCCTTTTCTCTCCTCCCTAACCCTTTTTCCCTCCTCCCTACCCCTTTTTCCCTCCTCCCTAACCCTTTTTCCCTCCTCCATAACCTTTTTTCCCTCCCTAACCCTTTTTCCCTCCTCCCTACCCCTTTTTCCCTCCTCCCTAACCCTTTTTCCCTCCTCCCGAACCTTTTTTCCCTCCCTAACCCTTTTTCCCTCCTCCCTACCCCTTTTTCCCTCCTCCCTAACCTTTTTTCCCTCCTCCCTAACCCTTTTTCCCTCCTCCATAACCTTTTTTCCCTCCCTAACCCTTTTTCCCTCCTCCCTACCCCTTTTTCCCTCCTCCCTAACCCTTTTTCCCTCCTCCCGAACCCTTTTTCCCTCCTCCCTAACCCTTTTTCCCTTCTCCCTAACCCTTTTTCTCTCCTCCCTAACCCTTTTTCCCTCCTCCCTAACCCTTTTTCCCTCCTCCCTAACCCTTTTTCCCTCCTCCCTAACCCTTTTTCCCTCCTCCCGAACCCTTTTTCCCTTCTCCCTAACCCTTTTTCCCTCCTCCCTAACCCTTTTTCCCTCCTCCCTAACCCTTTTTCCCTTCTCCCTAACCCTTTTTCCCTCCTCCCTAACCCTTTTTCCCTCCTCCCTAACCCTTTTTCCATTCTCCCTAACCCTTTTTCCCTTCTCCCTAACCCTTTTTCCCTCCTCCCTAACCCTTTTTCCCTCCTCCCTAACCCTTTTTCCCTCCTCCCGAACCCTTTTTCCCTCCTCCCTAACCCTTTTTCCCTTCTCCCTAACCCTTTTTCCCTCCTCCCTAACCCTTTTTCCCTTCTCCCTAACCCTTTTTCCCTCCTCCCTAACCCTTTTTCCCTTCTCCCTAACCTTTTTTCCCTCCTCCCTAACCCTTTTTCCCTCCTCCCTAACCCTTTTTCCTTCCTCCATAACCCTTTTTCCCTCCTCCCGAACCCTTTTTCCCTCCTCCCTAACCCTTTTTCCCTCCTCCCTAACCCTTTTTCCCTCCTCCCGAACCCTTTTTCCCTCCTCCCTAACCCTTTTTCCCTCCTCCCTAACCCTTTTTCCCTTCTCCCTAACCCTTTTTCCCTCCTCCCTAACCCTTTTTCCCTTCTCCCTAACCCTTTTTCCCTCCTCCCTAACCCTTTTTCCCTTCTCCCTAACCTTTTTTCCCTCCTCCCTAACCCTTTTTCCCTCCTCCCTAACCCTTTTTCCTTCCTCCATAACCCTTTTTCCCTCCTCCCTACCCCTCTTTCCCCCTACTGAACCCTCTTTTCTCCTCCCTTTCCCTCTCTCTTTTTTTTTTTTTTTTTTTTTTTTTTGTATACAGGATCGAGGCTTGTGAAAGCGCTAACCTTTTTTTTTGCATACAGGATCGAGGCTCGTGAAAGAGCTAACATTTATCACACAAAAAATCAGACACACAAAACATACAATAAAGGTAACGGTAGACAAGATGGGGAGAGAAGGGGAAGCACACAAACACAACATTTGAGAGCAGGGAGATCTGTGGGGGGGCGTGGGAAGGGGGGGAGGGGTGGGAGAAGTATAAAAGACAAGGACACTGCAAGGACTTCCAGGAAAGAAGTTGGTATTTCAAAAAAGTGAATCTGGGGTGAAATTTGCAGGGGTAGAAAAGATCAAGGTTTTGGATGGGGGAAGATAGGAGATGGTGGTGAACAGCTGTTTTAAAGACCTGGAGGGAGGAGTGGGATTGAAGAGAGTGAGGGAGTTTGTTCCAGAGGCGGGAGAAAAGAGGAATGAAGGAGTGAAGGTGAGCAGAGAGTCTTGATTTTGACAGTTTAACCATAAGAGGGTTGCAGGCAGATCTTGTGCGACCTGCAGGAATATTTGGGGGACAGAACCCAGAGAGAGCTGGGGGAGCAAGGCCGGAGAGGAGTCGGTAGAAGACAGAAAGACCACCAACCTGCCTGCGGTGAGTAAGTGAAAGGCCCTCGGAGTTAGCTTCATCACAGGAGATTCCAATGATTCTGAAAACGATCTAATGATCCTTCCCCCTTTCTCCTCTTTCTCCTTTCTTTCCAATTCCTCTTCTCCCCCTATCTCTTTTCCCCTTCTCACTTCTCCCACTCTCTCTCTGCCCCCTCTCTCTCCCTTACCACTTCCTCCTCCCCGCATTGGGCCTGACCGGAAACTGCTATTAAAATATATTTTTCCCTTTTAAAATATCAATATTCAGCTTGTTTTCTTCCTGGGTTTTTGCAACCAAGTCTTAAAACATCTCAACGATTATGAAAAATGAAATGAGATATCGAATTATAGTTAAGATAAAGCCATGGGAGAGTCAGAAAGTACCAGCCATACAAAACAGGCCTATGAGGCCTGATAACCTACACAGAGCAAACAAAATGGTGGTGGATTTTAAAACCCCGGCCTGATTGGACAGAGCGAGAGACATGAGAACAGACAGACTGGTGGAGAATATGTGTATATATATATATATATAACTGTGAGAAATAGTAGAAACTCCACAGTACGAGCAGGGCGTCTCATTTGCATTAAATATATAATTGGGAGATTAAATCAGACACGGACGTAGCTTCAGGACGTCGATCTTTAATTTTCGACAAGCTTTCGACCAACAAAGGTCTTCTTCTTAGTCGTCCCCAAGTTCAACGGAAGAACGTCCCCAAGTTCAAGGCATTATGCTTCCGGTTGTCTGGCCGTGTGTGATGATTTTCGTTGCCACGATAACTTGTGAACCACTGACGAGATTTTGACCAAACTTTGTACAAGTAGTGTGGTGCAAATATGACCTGATGAGATTTTGTGGTCAAAGGTCATGTGACCTTCAGTTGAAATCAGCAGATTTTTGTTACCATGATAACTTGTGAATTGCTGAAGGGATTTTGACCCAACTGGGCATAATTATAGACTGTAATACAAAGATGAACTGATTAGATTTTGGGCCAAAAGGTCAAAGTCTGAAGGTCAAGTGCCCTTTAATTTAAAATCTGTGTTACTGCAATAACTTATGAACCACTCAAGAGATTTCAACCAGACTTGCCACATTTATGAACTGTAATACAAATATGCACTGATTCAATTTTGTTTGAACAAGTCAAAGGTCATGCACCCTTTGAAAATCATTTTGCAGATCCTAACTCCAGTTTGAAGCATATGCTGTTATCTCTCTTCTACTTATGTCTTTTCTCTCTCGTGTTCTCGCTCTCCCTCTTTCTCTCTCTCGCTCTCTCAAGGGGCCTTTCATTTTTACATGTCATCTTTAATTGAAATCAAGCATAACAGTGGGTTTACGTCTGTCCGGCAGTGGTCCGCCGACCAGCGGTTAAGCATCTCTAATCTAAATCGTCATTCCCAGATGTGCTCACTATTATTCCCCCACAGCCCCATTGCTTTTCTGATGTATAGTTGCCTTCTTATTCTTCATAAGAAAGAAATCTTCATAAGAAATCTGAAAATCTTCCTGCTAGGAAGTATTTTGCTTTCCCATTTGGGTGTTTTCGGCTATTCGTCTTCAATGTACAAAATTAACAATGCTTCTTCTAATAATCTGTTTGAACACGATGTAATTGAATATTGTATTTGTGAATACAGTCCAAACAGATGAATAGTGTACATCCTGACGTATCGTTCTGTCTTGCCCCAATCCTTCCCACCTACCTCACTGGACCGAAGTACTACGAGACTATCGAGGATGCCCTCGGTGGACTACATGAGGGTCGGTTTGACGGCCCGATATTTGTGCACTCTGGTGTCTATACAGAGGAGTGGATCTATATTGATTCGCCCGTCTCGATCATCGGAGCAGGCATGCCATATCTCTTCAAATGCTTCCGGGCAATCTCCTCCGAGGATTGCTTTGCCTATTCTCTATTCTCTCCTAATCTTCCACCCTCTCCCCCTACTCCCCCCCCCCCCCCCCCCCAACCCGCCGTGTTTTTTAAACCAGCTAACCACCATGTGGGCCTGTTTTCTTTTTTTTCTCTTTAATTTTAAGAAAAAGGTTAAAAACTAATTTACGGATGTGATTCTGAAAAGTAAGGTGTGTGGGTATTTCTTCACAGATGTCTTATCTTTCCACCCCTCTCACTTTTATGTAGCACCCGGAAAAATAACGGATAAGGTGATTGTAGAGAACATGCGGGACTCCACCGTGGTGTTTATGGAAGGAGCTGACGATGCCTACATTGGATACATGACCGTTAAGGTGAGTTTACCTCCTGACATGATAAAACGATGTTGGCGTTGGTCGCAGGTACGATGGCTTTGTTCATCCAAATGAAAAAGAGACACCTACATATTTATGGTGTGGAATAAAATTGAGAAAAACTAGAAATTAGCAAAACCCATTAGAATCACCCTTTAGGACGACCCTTTAGAATTACCCTTTAGAATTACCATTTAAAATTACCATTTAGAATTACCCATTAGAATTACCCTTTAGAATTACCATTTAGAATTACCATTTAGAATTA
This sequence comes from Myxine glutinosa, assembly GCF_964187855.1. Lineage (NCBI taxonomy): Eukaryota > Metazoa > Chordata > Myxini > Myxiniformes > Myxinidae > Myxine > Myxine glutinosa. The sequence continues at coordinate 171,963,110 of NC_136265.1, forward strand.
CCATTTAGAATTACCATTTAGAATTATCCTTTAGAATTACCATATAGAATTACCATTTAGAATTACCCTTTAGAATTACCCATTGGAATTACCATTTAGAATTACCCTTTAGAATTACCCTTTAGAATTACCCTTTAGAATTACCATTTCGAATTACCATTTAGAATTACCATTTAGAATTACCCTTTAGAATTACCCATTTCCTACGGAAGGAAATCTCATTTCCTTTCACAAAGCCCGAAACAAGTGTGTGTCCACCCTCAGGAGAGCCAGGAAACAATATCTCACCGTTCTCAAGACCGAACTCTCTTATCTGTCTCCCTCTTCCAAATCCTGGTGGCGTCTGGTCAAATCTGTTTCTGGTGTTTGTTCCCCCTCCATCCCCTCCCTCACCTCAAACGGCTTAACGGCTGACTCCGCACGTGAAAAAGCTGAATGCCTCAACTCTGTGTTTGCCTCTAAATCTTGTGTCCCAAACCCATCCCTCTCTGTACCCACCGTACCCAGTCGTACCCAGCTGCTCCTGGACTCTGTGTCCTTTCCTCCTGACAAGGTGGAAAAGTTTCTGTCAACCCTCGACTCTGATTCTGCAACTGGTCCTGACGGCATCAGCCCACGGGTCCTAAAATCATGTTCTTCCGCTCTTTCACTCCCTCTTTCTGTTCTCTTCACCCTCTCTTTTGCTCAAGGCCATCTGCCATCTGCTTGGAAATCAGCCAACATCACCGCTTTGCACAAAAAAGGTGCAAAAACAGATCCTAGCAACTACAGACCAATCAGCCTTCTCCCAATTATCAGCAAAGTAATGGAATCCATCATTGCTTCAGATATGAAATCTTTCCTCTTCTCCAATGGCTTGATCTCTGATCATCAATTTGGTTTCAGACCTGGTCACTCTACTCTGGACATGCTGCTTCTGCTTTCTCAACAATGGATAGAGGTCCTCAATGCCAAACAGGAAATTAGAGCTGTCTCCCTTGACATTTCACGTGCCTTCGATACGGTCTGGCACCCTGCTCTGCTCACCAAACTCTCCTCTTTTGGTATCCATGGAAATCTCCACGCATGGCTGGCAGACTTCCTCTCTGGTCGTAGTCAACGTGTGGCCCTGAATGGGTTTCTCTCATCTCCTCTTCCTGTTCAGGCTGGAGTTCCCCAAGGTAGTGTTCTGGGCCCTGTGCTTTTTCTGGTCTTCATCAATGATCTCTCTGACTCTCTTGGAAATCCTCTCTATCTCTTTGCTGACGACTCTACTCTCTGTCGCTCCATTCCTCATCCCTCAGATCGGCAGTCTGCAGCCTCCTCACTCTCTGCAGACCTGGACAAAATCACAGACTGGGCATCCAAATGGAACATGTCTTTCAATCCTGATAAATCTCACACTCTTACGATGTCTCTCCGAAAAGACCGACTGGACAACCCTCCCATCCACTTTCTGAATAATCCTCTCCAAGAAGTTCTGTCACTCAAGCTTTTGGGTCTCACTATTTGCCATGATCTTTCCTGGGAAAACCACATTTCAAATCTGGCCTCCAAAGCCAGTCGCCGACTGGGCATCCTCCGTCGTGCGAAGTCCTTCCTTGGCACACCTGAGCTCCTCACCACATACAAGGCTTTCATCCGCAGCTCTATGGAATACTGCTCTCCCCTCTGGTCTGGTGCTCCTGCCTCACACCTAGCTCGTCTTCACGCTGTTGAAACCAAAGCGTTCAGAATCATTGGAATCTCCCGCGATGAAGCTAACTCCAAGGGCCTTTCACTCACTCACCGCAGGCAGGTTGGTGGTCTTTCCGTCTTCTAACGACTCCTCTCTGGCCTTGCCCCCCCCAGCTCTCTCTGGGCTCTGTCCCCCAAATATTCCTACAGGTCGCACAAGATCTGCCTGCAACCCTCTTATGGTTAAACTGCCAAAATCAAGACTTTCTGCTCACCTTCACTCCTTCATTCCTCTTTTCTCCCGCCTCTGGAGCAAACTCCCTCACTCTCTTCAATCCCACTCCACCCTCCAGGTCTTTAAAACAGCTGTTCACCACCATCTCTTATCCTCCCCCATCCAAAACCTTGATCTTTTCTACGCCCGCTAATTTCGGTCCCCTTGTGTTTTATACCTCTCCCCCCCCTTCCCACGCCTCCTCCCCCCAAGCCCTCTCCCTCCCACACTTCTCCCTGCTCTCAAATGTTGTGGTTGTGTGCTTCCCCTTCTCTCCCCATCTTGTCTTCCGCTCCCTCTTTTTGTATATTTTGTTTGTCTGGTTGTTTTGTTAGTGAAATAAATGTTAGCTCTTTCACGAGCCTCGATTCAGTATACAAAAAAAATAAAAAAATAAAAAATTAGAATTACCATTTAGAATTACCATTTAGAATTACCCTTTAGAATTACACATTAGAATTACCATTTAGAATTACCATTTAGAATTACCATTTAGAATTACCATTTAGAATTACCATTTAGAATTACCATTTAGAATTACCCTTTAGAATTACCCTTTAGAATTACCATTTAGAATTACCATTTGGAATTACCATTTAGAATTGCCATTTAGAATTACCCATTGGAATTACCATTTAGAATTACCATTTAGAATTGCCCATTAGAATTACCATTTAGAATTACCATTTAGAATTACCATTTAGAATTACCATTTAGAATTACCCTTTAGAATTACCATTTAGAATTACCATTTAGAATTACCATTTAGAATTACCATTTAGAATTACCCTTTAGAATTACCCTTTAGAATTACCCATTAGAATTACCATTTAGAATTACCATTTAGAATTACCATTTAGAATTACCATTTAGAATTACCATTTAGAATTACCATTTAGAATTACCATTTAGAATTACCCTTTAGAATTACCCTTTAGAATTACCCATTAGAATTACCATTTAGAATTACCATTTAGAATTACCATTTAGAATTACCATTTAGAATTACCATTTAGAATTACCATTTAGAATTACCATTTAGAATTACCATTTAGAATTACCCTTTAGAATTACCCTTTAGAATTACCCATTAGAATTACCATTTAGAATTACCATTTAGAATTACCATTTAGAATTACCCTTTAGAATTACCCTTTCAAATTACCATTTAGAATTACCATTTAGAATTACCCTTTAGAATTACCCTTTCAAATTACCCTTTAGAATTACCCTTTAGAATCACCCTTTAGAATTACCCTTCAGAATCACCCTTTAGAATTACCCTTTAGAATTACCCTTTCGAATTACCCTTTCGAATTACCATTTAGAATTACCATTTAGAATTACCATTTAGAATTACCATTTAGAATTACCATTTAGAATTACCATTTGGAATTACCCGTTAGAATTACCCATTAGAATTACCATTTAGAATTACCATTTAGAATTACCCTTTAGAATTACCCATTAGAATTACCATTTGGAATTACCCTTTAGAATTACCCATTAGAATTACCATTTAGAATTACCATTTAGAATTACCATTTCGAATTACCATTTAGAATTACCATTTCGAATTACCCTTTAGAATTACCCTTTGGAATTACCCTTTGGAATTACCCTTTGGAATTACCATTTAGAATTACCCTTTAGAATTACCATTTGGAATTACCCTTTCGAATTACCCTTTAGAATTACCATTTCGAATTACCCTTTAGAATTACCCTTTGGAATTACCCTTTGGAATTACCATTTCGAATTACCCTTTAGAATTACCCTTTGGAATTACCCTTTGGAATTACCATTTAGAATTACCCTTTGGAATTACCCTTTGGAATTACCATTTCGAATTACCCTTTAGAATTACCATTTGGAATTACCCTTTGGAATTACCCTTTAGAATTACCATTTCGAATTACCCTTTAGAATTACCCTTTGGAATTACCCTTTGGAATTACCATTTAGAATTACCCTTTAGAATTACCCTTTAGAATTACCATTTAGAATTACCCTTCAGAATTACCCTTTAGAACTACCCTTTAGAATTACCCTTTAGAATTACCCTTTAGAATTACCATTTAGGATTACCCTTTAGAATCACCCTTTAGAATTACCCTCTGGAATTACTCTTTAGAACCCCCTTCGGATTACCCTTTAAAAACCTCTAGCATTACACTTTAGAACCCATTGGAATTAAACTGGCTGGGTTAGAAAGGTTCCTCTTCATTTTTGACGGATGGAAGGAAGGAAATAGACAAATATTGAAGCGGCTTCACTGCTTAAAAAAAACTGACAAAAAGGAGTATGGCAGAAGAGAAGGAATGGAGGATGAAAGAGTTGTGGAAGGTTGTGGAGTATGTGAAAATTATGTATGCTCGTAATTATGCATATGCTCGTAATTAGCAATTAGTAATTAGCATATGCTCGTAATTCTAAAGGGTAATTCTAAAGGGTAATTCTAAATGGTAATTCTAAAGGGTAATTCTAAAGGGTAATTCTAAAGGGTGATTCTAAATGGTGATTCTAAATGGTAATTCTAAAGGGTAATTCTAAAGGGTGATTCTAAAGGGTGATTCTAAAGGGTAATTCTAAAGGGTGATTCTGAAGGGTAATTCGAAAGGGTAATTCTAAAGGGTGATTCTCAAGGGTAATTCTAAATGGTAATTCTAAATGGTAATTCTAATGGGTAATTCTAAAGGGTAATTCGAAAGGGTAATTCTAAAGGGTAATTCAAAATCGTAATTCTAAATGGTAATTCTAAAGGGTCATTCTAAAGGGTAATTATAAATGGTAATTATAAATGGTAATTCTAAATGGTAATTCGAAATGGTAATTCTAATGGGTAATTCTAAAGGGTAATTCTAAATGGTAATTATAAATGGTAATTATAAATGGGAATTCTAAAGGGTAATTCTAAATGGTAATTCTAATGGGTAATTCTAAAGGGTAATTATAAATGGTAATTCTAAATGGTAATTCTAAATGGTAATTCTAAATGGTAATTCTAAATGGTAATTCTAATGGGTAATTCTAAAGGGTAATTCTAAATGGTAATTCTAAATGGTAATTCTAAATGGTAATTCTAAATGGTAATTCTAAATGGTAATTCTAAAGGGTAATTCTAAATGGTAATTCTAAATGGTAATTCTAAATGGTAATTCCAAATGGTAATTCTAAAGGGTAATTCTAAAGGGTAATTCTAAATGGTAATTCTAAATGGTAATTCTAAATGGTAATTCTAAATGGTAATTCTAAAGGGTAATTCTAAATGGTAATTCCAATGGGTAATTCTAAATGGTAATTCTAAATGGTGATTCTAAAGGGTAATTCTAAAGGGTGATTCTAAAGGGTGATTCTAAAGGGTAATTTTAAAGGGTGATTCTGAAGGGTAATTCGAAAGGGTAATTCTAAATGGGTAATTCTAAATGGTAATTCTAAATGGTGATTCTAAATGGTAATTCTAAAGGGTGATTCTAAAGGGTGATTCTAAAGGGTAATTCTAAAGGGTGATTCTGAAGGGTAATTCTAAAGGGTAATTCGAAAGGGTAATTCGAAAGGGTAATTCTAAAGGGTAATTCTAAAGGGTAATTCTAAAGGGTAATTCTAAAGGGTAATTCTAAAGGGTAATTCTAAAGGGTGATGGAGTTGGGAGTAATGAGATTCATGGGAAGAAAAAAACAGCAAAAAAAGAGGTTTACGTGAGGGAAGTGGGAATTAGGTCAAAACTTCAACATTATTGTGTGCACAGTACACGCGTGAATGTTCCTCAAACGAGCATTTGGAATGAGAACGCTGGGCCTTCCCTTCTTGAATTGACAGTTCAACCCTGAAGACAAGTCTGGGAACCACCACAACACCCACCACTGTTTGGAGATAACCGTGAGCTGCCGTCCAGTGCTTGACCATTGTGCCATCCGGAGCACATGCACCGGTAGGTAACCTGGCAGAAAGCAAATTGTGTGCATGCTGTTTAACCTGTGTGTTACATCTGTGCGTGTGCGCGTGTTGGCATTAGTTCATAATTATAAACCACCACGTGCTTTCTCATGCCGTTGCAGTTGGTTCGGCGGTGTGCGTCAGCGGCCAGGGCGCCTGCCCAAGCATTCGTCATTGCAGCATCAGCGACTGTGAAAATGTCGGTCTGTATATTACTGACCACGCACAGGTGTGTTGCATCTGGTTATGTACCAGTCTTAGGTAGTTGGTAAGTTTTGTTTTTGTTTTAATGCCTTAGGTGGAAAAACAACATTTTCATTGGTAGATTTGCCATGATTTATGCAAGTACGTGCTAGATTTGCAAGATCAGAAATGATGTAAATCACTGCACGTGAAATACACTATTATTATTTATTAATCTCTTACCCGGAAAGGACTATTGGTTTGCTCTCCATCTGTCTATCCATCCCACCTATGGTTTTCAGACTTTTTTCCATACCTTTAACATATTCAACTGAAACTTGGTACGTGGCTTTATTATGATAAGTTACAGAAGAAGTTTGAGTTTCGGGGTGTTTCACCAATTTTCCACGGAGGTATGCCCTTTTTGAACTTGGAAAATACCATATATTATACATTGGTCAGTTTCCACACTTTTCCCCCTCACCCTTTAACATATTGAACTGAAACTTGGTAGGTGGCATGTATTGCAAAGCAGTTCTCCCTCTTGTTATTCATATTTAAGCCTCTCCCCATTGGAATAGGGGGACGCTTATTCCTGTTCTCGGTTCACGTGCATCATTAAAAGTAATTATATTAGAAACTCGAGTTGTAAGGCCCTTTATGTCATTATTTACTCGTGTCATTAAAAAAAACCATTCGATTTGGGAATTTGGGGAAAAGTGCATATGGAATACGGTATGCACGCAAAGCCACGAGCCTTCGACTTTCTTATCCCAGGGAGATACTGTGCAAACACTGTTCACATAGCACTGTACAGCTCTGTACAAACTCAAAATTTGCAGACAGAATATGTGGAAATGGTGAATGTCAAACAATGAACCAATAAATTCCACATTCCTGTGCCACCTGTTTATTTTTATTTTTTTTCTTTGGCTAAGCCTCCTAATGGAGCTGACACACACACACACACACTCACTCACTCACTCACATAGACACACATAGACACACACACACACGCATGGACATACTGACAAAACAAACACTTAACACAGCCACTGAGTTTGGAGGAAGTGCCGTCACTTCCCGGGATACTCTGAGTACCAGTGACATCATAACAATGGCGCTGCTTTTCTCACCGTACTCAGTGGAGCATTTCCCCAAGAGGAATTTATTCCTCCCCATGGATGCCAACCGGTGGGGATTGTCAGTGCTCTATCCTTTTCAAGCAAAGAAGCAGCACATACCATTTTTAAAGTCTTTGGCATAACATGAACCGGTCCAAACCGGATGGGTGTTTTTTAGGAGACACCATCTCCTTACTGGATGGCCATTGGCTCCCTACGGGAGGTCATCTGCACTTTGCCAGGTGTTGGTTTTTGGCCTGGCAGGGTGTCAGTCACCCTCCCCACTACCAAAGCCATTGAGGGGTGTCAGTTTAGTCGGTTACATATTACCAGTGGCAGTCCCAAAAGACTGACATGACTAAATTTCAGTTCATAAAATCATGAGCATAAAAAGAAGAAGCTTAACTTTGCCAATTGAATCGAATCAGTAATCCAATGTCAAAGATGCTAAAACCACCAATGATAAGTCAATGTGAGAAGTCGATGTGAAAAGGGAAAGCTCATTTTTAATTTAATTCTTCTTTTTATTCATTAATTCTTAATTAAATTAATTAAGAGTTAATTCTTTCTTCCTTTTTTGTTTTATTTTTCATCATTAAAAATGGCTGAGTATTTGATATATTGCAGTATACTAGCAACGGTACCCACCCTGTGGGCGGGGCTTCAATTGGGAGGCCCAAATGAAAAGGCTAAATATCAGAAATTGAAGGCTTTTTTTCTTTTAAACGATTTATATAAACATCCGTTAAATCTCGATCGGTGCAGCCGTTTGTGCGGCATCCGGGAAAATAACGTCATGCGGGAGCAAGTATCAGCAGGATGTGGCAGTGTGGGAGTCCACGTTTCTGATCCTCCTTCATGCCGAAGTAGCCCACCACTTCTCCAAGCATTCCGCTCTTCAGATCCGCCATGACAGATTTAAGCTTGATACTGAAGACACGGTGTGTACCCCGGTTTAGAATAGGTACACCGTATCCCTGCGCATCGTAAGAGGCGACCAAGGGTTGGCGTCAGGAAGGGCATCCGGCCATAAAAAACATTGCCTCAAACAGGGAACCATGATTGTCATGGGGCCCGCAAGGCTAACCCCCGCACTAGCGGGGAAAAATGGCCTTAAAACGATCATTCATTCATTTCACTGAAGACGCGTGCAGTTAGTCCTCCCGATGTCGTATGTACTCCCGATACGAGTTTCCTTCATTGTAAAAACTTCCAAATCAACAGTTAAAAGGATTTTGAGCTGATAGCTGTTACGGCCTTGGCAAGATCGATGGAAACAGCGATCTGTTAGCGTATTCACTGCCCAAATAGCTATGTGGAATTTTCACATGTAGAGATTAAACTAATCGTGTTCACAATCGCTATGTCGATGAACTCCCGATACGTGTTTCCTTCAGTTGAAATGGGTTAGAATTCTCTCAAGCATGGATTCAACCCGTGTCCTTATAAAAGGTCTTTGTCCGAGGTCACCGAGTTCGATCGGTGCAGCCGTTTGTGCGGCACCCGGGAAAACAACATCGTCACAATGAGAACAATGAACGTTATGCGAACGTGAATGTTATGCGTGAGTCCAAACCTGAGAATGCTGGAGACTAAAGCTGAAATTGGGAAAACTATATAGCCGATTTTACTCCTGGAGATCCCAGGGTTATCCACCCAAAATATCGTTGCGATCAGTTCAGCAGTTTTTACGGTACCTTCGAACAGACAGACGGATGGACATTTGGTGAATTATAGTAAGATTATGGTGCCCAACATGACAGTTACATTGGTTCTGTTATGACGTTTAAAGTTCCGGTTTGATGTACAAGCTGGGTCATCAAAAAGTCAGTATTTCAGACTCTGAAAAGTCGTTAAAAGTCATCTATCTATAATTCCAGTAATCTCTGTCTGTACGTTTGTTTGTCTGTGACCGCTGTTTCTCGACAACCACGGGTCCGATATACTTTTAACTTGCCAGGTATATTGCTGGGGACCCGAGGATGTGCCTTTTCAAGGTTTCATATTAATCGGACAATTACTTACCGAGCTATGTCCAAAAAACGATTCAACCAATCAGAGAGCAGCGAACGATCGCGTGTGCCGGCGTTGCGAATGGACCAAACCATTCCATGTAAATAGAGGGGGGGGTTCTGTGGTCGTTGCGAATGGACGAAACCATTTCATGTAAATAGAGGGGGGGGATTGTCACTGTACTCGCAAGCCGTTCGCCGTTCGCTTTGGCGTTGCGAATGGACCAAACCATTTCATGTAAATAGAGGGGGGGGATATAATTTTAGATAGATATATAGTACGGGCATATATATAGTACGGGCATGCCCTAGTTATATTTCAACTCCCTTAACTTGCAGGAACCATGCTGTCGGGTTTGCTTTTTAGGATTAGTGCCCCCAATTTAAATGATACCTGAGTTTTTTACACCCCCTGTAGTTCTTAACCACCATTTCGGGGTTTTTTCTTTATTTCCTGCCAATTTCCGACCTGTATCTCAGAGCCGTTTGGGCCTTTCAGACTGTCATTTAAAATCTATAATGGGAATATAAAGGATGCAGGGTTGACGCTTTTTACCTTGACCTAATTTTCAGGTCATGACCTAATTATAAACACTTAAACATTTTTCACCATTACTCGGCTAATGTTTGTCCAATCAGAATGAAACCGCCCTCTCTACATAACCTTGGGCAAGGTACATTTACGCTTCATTTACATCATACCCCTCCGAGTTAAAGGCAAGGTCAAAGGGCGGGCTGAATTTTATTTTATTTTTGTCCTCGCTCAATTTTTTCCAATCGGGAATCTTGGCCTTCCAAGATGTTCTTGCATCATCATAATGTACCTGCACTGAAGTTGTACACTTGATATTTGTTTGGTGTCCTTGACCTACTTTTTCAGATTAAGACCTAATTAACAAAAAAAAACTTTTTTTGATCATAACTTGAATAATTTTCCTCCGATTTTTGGGGATAGATTGTAGATGGGGACACATTTTCTTGATTTATACTCTATCCCTAAATGTTGAAGGTCAAGGTCGTATAGCGGTCCGAAAAAATGGGCCTAATCATTGGATTGCGGGCCAAGGATAAATCGCAAGAGATCGCCAAGTCTATGCCGGGAGATGCTTACCCTTGGCGATCACTTTGTGTCGCAGATGTCTAGTTTTTGATTGATTTTGCAGTCATATTTTGTATTTCATGTTGTGAAACAGAGTAGTTTGAATACATTATTTTAGCTTTATTTGGTGTTGCAAAGGCCTGTGTAACTAATAAGTTTCCTTAAGTCTGCATCAGTGCACTGAAATTGCCACGTAATATATTGGCCTACTTGTGTGGATGCGCTGGCAGAGAAAAAGATTCATCCATAAGCAGCAAATATAACAGGAGGGAATTCCTCAGTTGTGTTTGCGGAATGTCTTGAAAATGTGGAAAGCAGAGATTTGCCATGCTTACTGGTGTACTCCATAGTGGATTTTTCTTTCAATGTGCATCATCAAAAATGGTTTTGTTGTGTCTGCTGTGTTGTTAGGGGCTCTATGAGGACAACGACATCCTAAACAATGCATTGGCAGGAATCTGGGTGAAAAACCATGCAAACCCCATTGTAAGGCAGAATCGGATCCACCATGGACGTGATGTTGGGGTCTTCACATTTGACCATGGAATGGTGTGTACCTTGAGAAGCACAATGCTGGTTCATTTTCATTGCACTATTTCTCATACGGTTATTTTTCCTCATTCGAGTTCAATTCTACTCAAATATTTTCCATGCAATCCACCTTTCCTCCCTTCAATTCTTCCACAACTTCTTGTCCTTCCAGGGCTACTTTGAAGGCTGCGACATTCACCGTAATCGCATCGCAGGCTTTGAGGTTAAGGCCTATGCCAACCCAACAGTTGTGCGCTGTGAGATTCACCATGGGCAAACCGGAGGCATCTACGTGCATGAGAAGGGCCGGGGCCAATTCCTAGAAAATCGTATCTATGCTAACAACTTTGCTGGAGTTTGGGTCACGTCCCACAGTGACCCCACTATTCGGTACGTTTGTGGTTTAACCAGGGTCATATTTTCCAAATCTTGCTGTACCTTTGTCATTGTTTTGAGCGACCATGTTGTGTCGATTTGTTGTTTCGGATGTTTAAGCTTTAATCCTTGACAATCTTTTAACCTGTATGTACATTTGTTTATTTATTTAAGTGGCAATACCATCTTCAACGGCAACCAAGGTGGAGTTTACGTGTTCGGTGACGGAAGGGGTCTCATTGAAAGCAACGATATTTACGGTGAGGTTCAAGAGGCGCCACTTTGGTTTCACCACACCACAAGAAACACCACAGTGTGATGCAGCTTTAGTTGAGTGATTAATCTACAGTGGTGTGATCTCATCGGATTTGCTTGACCCTCGTGTCTTGCAGGGAATGCCTTAGCTGGAATCCAGATCAGGACAAACAGTTGTCCTATTGTGAGGCACAACAAAATTCATGATGGTCAGCATGGAGGGATCTATGTGGTGAGCAACGGCTGAATATCGCATTGTATGACTTGCTTCTGGTTACTTGCAGGTGCTCGTGCACGTCTGTCTGATTGTTTAACTAGTTAACCCATTTTTCTGTTTGTCCATCTCTCAACTTTGGTAATTATGTACTATATATGTATCTGTTGTTTTCATAAAGCTTTACATTTCAAGCTTCATGTTTTTGTCGTTTGTTATGGGCCCTTCTGTATCAATGGGATAGAAAAGTGTGACTTGTAAGTAAATGTTTGAAAAACATATCCTACGATGAGTGGCAAAATAAAAAGGGAAGTCAGCTGACCTTTCCTACAAACAGTTGTTTTGTTACCTTGGCAAGTTTGTTTTTGCCTCAAATTCAAATTGTCACCTTATTTAGAACACAAGCATTAGTGAATGTGAACACAAGCATTCGTGAATGTAAACACAATAAACTAACTAGAATGGCACTCGGTAGAGCGCATACATCTGCCAGGCTGAACATTTACGTTTTGTATCCCACTGATGGACTGCATCTGGACCTGGACCAAAATCTAATCGGCTTGTTCTTGTCACCCAGCCAACTCATCCACAAAGTTTCGTCCGATTCCGTGCACAACCTTTTGAAATATCATGCCATATACAGCAATACCCCGTTTTACGCCATTTCGACCTACGTCAAATCCGACTTTACGTCACTCCTACATCATCCCGGCTGTCAAGAGCTATTGTCGAGAGAAGAAAATTCAATTTAATTGCTGCTGATTTTGGACAATGCACCTGGCCATCCCACTAACCTCGGTGATTTCGACCCCAATGTGAAGGTGGTGTACTTGCCACCCAACACCACATCGCTCATCCAGCCTATGGACCAGGGTGTGATAGCACTTTTTAAGCGCTACTATCTCCGCCGCACTCTTCGTCAGGCTGTCGATGCAACGTCGGAGGAGGAAGGCATCAACATCCGGCAGTTTTGGAAAAACTATAACATCTACCAGGCAGTGCTTAACATCAATGCTGCATGGTTGGAGGTTACGCAGTCGGTGATGAATGGGGTGTGGAAGCGTTTGTGCCCCCACCTTGTTAATGATTTCACGGGGTTTGATGCGCCAGTCAAGGCTGTGTCGAAAAACTTGGTTTCCCTCAGCGCTGACCTGCAGATGGAGTTGGAGGAGGAGGATTTCGACGGTTTGATCAAGGCAGACAAGCAGCCTTTAAATAATGAGGACTTAATGGCGTTGAAGGAAGAGCGCCGCGAAGAGGATGAGCTTCCAGAACCAGAGCCAAGGAAATTCACCGTAGCCGAAATGCAGAAAGGTTTTTTATCACCTCTCCAAGTGTCTTGCAATATTTGAGGCACAAGACCCAAACGCCGAGCGTTTCGCAAAAATTATGAATGGCACCAGCAACCTTTTTCTCCCGTATAGGACCATCTTAACTGAGAAGAAGAAGCGCACAATTCAAGGGACTTTGGATCAGTTCCTACTTAATGTCGAGAAACGCAAGGCCTCTACTAGTTTTGATGAGTCGCCGAAGAAGCCCCGCATATAGTGTTCATTACTCTTTAAAAAATATGGCTAAAATGTGTTTTTTGTGTTCAGAAGAGACGCCAAGTTTAAGGTGAATAACATAATTTTATTAATTTTATTTATTATTTGTTACAAATTCATTTATTAATTGTGTTCATTACTCATTAAAAAATATGACTAAAATGTGTTTTTAGTGTTCTTTAAGGTTTAGCAATAGTTATATACTTTTGCGAGTTGTTTACTCTAGTTTTACGGTGTTTGTCTTCATTTTAAGGCATTACACCCGGTTTACGTCAAAAACCGAGTTACGTCGGCTTATGGAACCAATTAATGACGTAGGCCGGGGTATTGCTGTATAGCTTTTGGCCCTATCTCTCAATGGTGAAGAATCACTTAAAATTAAAAGAAAGTTTGCTTATCTGGATATTCACCAAAACGAATCAATTTGTCTTTGTCATACACCCAACCTCTTTACCCAGTTTTGTCTGATACATCCATAACTTTTTGAGATATCCTGCTCACAGACAAGCAGGGATGAAAACGTAACCTCTATCCACCTTTGGTGGCGGAGGTAATAATAAAGGACTCGTGTCATTAGGTTTTTAATAAGTTTTAAAGACAAAAGACATGAAGTGATGTCGTTAACCAAAAAAAATTCCATTTTATTTCAAACTAGCGTGTATCGGCTCGCTGCGCTCGCCTCAACCACACGTCGCCGCAGAGGCACGGGCTTGTTTTAACTGTGCATAATGACCTGACTGAACTTGAGTTTCTGTATTATCATGATTTACAACAATCATAACACAAACATTTATTTTTTTTAAATTTCTTTGTAATCTTGGTGATATTTATTTGTAATTAAAAGGATCCAAGTGGTATAAAGCTCTGAATGGTCAAGGGTCCAAGATGTCTAATTGGTCTGAAGGGTGTAAGGGGTCTAAATGGTGTTAAGGTCTAAGGGGTCGAAAGGTACTTAAGGGGCATAAAGGTTTAACGGGTATAAAAGGTTGGAAGAGTGAAGGGATCTAAAGGTGTCTAAAGTATTGAAAGGTTCTTAAAGGTAAAAGTGGGCTCAAGGGTCCTGTGGGTCTTCAGGATCTTGAGGTCTTATGGGTCTTACGGGTCTTACAGGTCTTTTGGGTCTTCGGGGTAATTTGGGTCTTTCAGGGTCTTCAGCGTATTTTGAGTCTTCGAGATCTTCGTGGTCTTTTGAGTATTTTGGGCATTCGTGGTATTTTGGGTCTTTTAGTGTAGCAGCATAGCAAACCTGTTGTGCATTTTGTGATACAAGCACCAAATTTGGCACAAATGTACATTAATATGTTGCGAACATTTTCAGATATTGGGCCACTTGAAATTCTCTCTTTATGTCCGCCACATTGGATTTCAAAATGGCTGCCACTTGAAATCTACATTTGCTATTATCTCTGGACGTAATGCAGCTATTGACTTGATTCTGGTATCTAAATGTATGTTTTTGGGGGCAAGGAATCCAATGGTACCAATTTCAACTTAATATTATCTATCACAGTCTGTTATATAATTTTATTTGGAAATTATCTAGGCAAATATTGGATTCAACACAATACTTTGAAAAGAATGTCTTAGTTCTGTAAATGTCTTAGGTATAATACTGACATGCTACATGGTCTAGTATTTGAGGCTAGGTGTACTGGTATCTGAGGCTAGGTATATACCGGTACTGAAGATACGTGTACATAAACAGTGTCATGTTAACAAGTTCAGCATTGCCACAAGTACATGTATGTTGTTGACTCATCGTCATGTGCAGTCCCCTTCACACACACAGAGGGCTGTGCACTGAAGGGCAGCCTTTTTGCACTTGCAGCGCCTCACACACCCTTTCTTGCACTTGCAAGAAACCAGCTCAATGCAGCTGTGAGCTGCCTCAGTTAGCCTGGTCCAGTAAGGTGTGTACTGTCCTTCTCCAGTCCTTGACCAACCCCAGTTGGTTGGTGGAGGGAGCTCTGGTGCTGGCAGCAGTATCTGACCCCACACATGTCCACCTTGATACACTGCCCTCTTGACATGTTCCTCCAGAGCTGCCTTCGTTGGAGGGATGAGCTGCACATTGTTCTTCCTTGCGAAGAGTTTCCTCCTGGCCTTGTCAATGTCTGTGCATTTGCTGGTTCGATCATACAACAAGATCACGAACCTCTCGATGATGGGCATTGCATCGTCTGGTATGTCACGAGGTGCAGAGGACAGCAGCAGCAGCGCCTCAGTGAGTTCTGGCAGTACCGTCCAGACTGCCCACGCAGTGTTCTTGCCATGTCTATGAAAACTAGACACAGTGTCGCATCCAGTTAGAGCGTGGAACATTGGCAGTGCACGAGCCTTCTCTCGTCCCAATCCAGCTGCTATTTCGTGTGCTGCTAGGTATCGGAAACTCTGGCCTGTTCCGAATGCCAGCCACAGTTTGTCTTCTGGTTGCAACTCCTGTGCCAGGGACACTGCCAGCACCACAACATCGGTGTCTACAGTCCGGATGAGTATTGCATGGTGTCCATGCTGGACTGCGTGAGATGCATGCAGCAACATCCGACTGTCAGCCTCTTCATGGTTACATGGGGCGAGTGAGGTCAGATCTGGCAGTAGTGGCTTGCTGAGCACTGCCTCTCCATCAGTAATGATGAGTTGCTTGTCCTCCTGGTCAAACCATTCCATGAGAGCTGCTGAGAGGAACCTGTGGCAATTGCTGCAGGGTTAGTGTCTGCCATCTGTTCCTTGATGCTGGGTCCCTCTAGGATCATACTGACTAGGGCAAGCAGCAACGGTGGCACAGATTCTTCTTGACATACTTCAGGGAATCCTGTGAAGGGCTTGGCTTCTCCAAACATGTGACGGCGAACAATCTGTGCAGCATGGGCAAGATGGACTGCATCACTATCACTGTCCAGCTCGCAGGCTTTGGCAAGAGCAGCACCGACATCTTCTTCAAATGCCATCAGGATGTCTCTCCCCTTGGTGTGTGCCCGCATGTCAGGAAACTGAGCCAACAGTCTCTGTTTCAGTCGTGTGGAGTGGACTCTCGTGTCGAGCTGGACTCCTAGCTGTTCCATTCTGGACTGATAGAGCTGGACAAGGTCAGCCAATCTGAATACTGGTGCCGTCTCCTCATCTTGTCTGGTTTCTTCAATGTAGAGTACGAGTTCAGCGAAGACAACTGCCGACATTGCTCGCTCTTGTTTTGTGTCCTGTGATCCTGTTGACTGGGCCTTTCTTGTGCGATTGTAAAGTCCTATCAAGCACCGTGGGTGATACTGGGCGTCCAACGCTATCATGTCCCCACCACTGAGACGGCCCAGCAGTTCTGTATCACCAAGAAGGGTTGCACAGGCACGCACCCGTTTGTCCATTTGGAATGTTGCAGCTTTCCGAAGACTGTCAGCCCCAGCAGGTTGTTCACAGAAGAAACAATTTTCTGGGACCTTCTTCTCTGTACTCGATGAGCGTGAATGTAACCTGGTGCGTTTGCATGCAGCTTGTTCCTCATCGCTCTCACATTCTTTCTTGAGTGCTCTCTTTTGTGCTCTCTGCAGTTTGGTGTTGTTGTACTGGAGCCTGCATGTCTGATGATATTTTGCACCGTGTGCAACCATCGCAGCTTCAATGCCATGACCATCATCGAGTCTTTCCAGGTGAAATGATCCTGGAAGCTCTCCAAGTTCACTGAATTTGACCAAATTCTCTGCGAGTGAACTGTACCCACTCCCAATGTCTTTTCTCTTTGATTGGTCAGGTTTGGTCAGTGTCTCCGTCTTGTCCTCTTGACATATAAGGCATAACTTCCAGTCAGTTGTGGTGAGGTGCTGTGATGTTGATGGTGAAGTTCGCTCAACATCAGCTAGTCTGAAGCTCTTGGACATGGTGGAACTGTCTTCTGAATCTGCAACGATACAATGATATAATGTTAACATTTTGTTATATATATAATAGAGGGGTTTCCTCCGCCATACTAATGGAGAGGAGGATAATTCCTCTATATCGTAGAGCATTTAGCTTGGCACACTTAGGGAATTAGTTTTGTGAGATTATGCCGGAATTAAATTTTCACCCATACCGGAGGCAAGAAGAGAAATAAAATCACATGAGATTCTTTAGTTAAAAAATATTCCCAAATTTATTGAATATTTACAAAACATTTGAATTCATAAATTCTTACAATATTTACACAGCCAAGATTTAAATATAAATCAGTCTAAACTCTTATTAGGTTGGACAGTACATTTTCCAGACATACCCCGTTCTGTTAATTACAGCCTTCGTGTTAAATTCAGAACATGTCAAAACTGTCAGTGTGGAATACACACTTCACTCAAAATACTACTTTGTATAAAACATTTCTAATTTAAAGCCTTATAGTAAGAATTTCAGATAAACCCCAAAAAAGTAAGACCAGGTTGGCTATTAGACAACCTGCCTCTGTCGTGCCCACCAGACAAGTGGTTTTAGCCAGCACACATGTGTATCAGGTAAGCTTGTGCTGAGTACATCATACCTGAACAACTCAGTGAGGCAGAACACAGCAGTGCACACCAGGGTGACCCCTTCAGTGCATAAACCAATTAACCTGTCCACTGCAGGGCATATAGAAATGAAGTTATTTTCTGCATATAATAATAATATAAGTTCAGTTCTATATAACAATTTCTGTTATCACCACTACCACTACAACTACCACTACTACAAGCTTTGTCTGGAATTTTGTGGACTAACAGACAAACAGACATACAGACAAGCTGGGATCAAAACATTACCTCCTTCCACCATTGAGTGTAGAGGTAAACATCATGGAAATTATATCATGCCCTAGATTTAATTCATGCTTACCCGTGTATTTGCTTCACTGGTTCACAAGGTCTTTTGCATACATGTAATTCAGACTCTCGTCTTCATTGCTGACCACACAATGTTGTCTAGCTGAGCCCAGATTGTATGTAATTAACTCATTTATGTGGAGTCACAAGGTGATTTAAACACAGCCACACACAAAGAACACAGTTGATGTGGGTCAACACACATGCAGCCTCTCTACTCTTTTATTTGGGTCAGGGCTGTGATTAAAGACATGTAGTGGAGTCATGTTTGTAAACATTGTTAAAGACATGCTACAGTGCATTGTTAAGGAAACAAGACAGATGGAAGCCTATACAAGAAATTTCTGTACTCTAGAAACACAAAAGATGGCTTAAAGGGTCTAGGAAAAGGGGATTATGCATGTTTGGTATTTATTGACAATATGAATGTAATGTTACATAAAATATGCATATGAAAAACACAAATGAATGGGTCACTTTGTTTCCTAATGGGATATGAATTTATATTTTAGACTGCCAGTATATATGAGCTTGTCTGAGTTGTTACTAGTGATTTAGTATAGTTTTTTTATTTATTTATATTTACAGAACTAAGACATTCTTTTCAAAGTATTGTGTTGAATCCAATATTTGCCTAGATAATTTCCAAATAAAATTATATAACAGACTGTGATAGATAATATTAAGTTGAAATTGGTACCATTGGATTCCTTGCCCCCAAAAACATACATTTAGATACCAGAATCAAGTCAATAGCTGCATTACGTCCAGAGATAATAGCAAATGTAGATTTCAAGTGGCGGCCATTTTGAAATCCAATATGGTGGACATAAAGAGAGAATTTCAAGTGGCCCAATATCTGAAAATGTTCGCAACATATTAATGTACATTTGTGCCAAATTTGGTGCTTGTATCACAAAATGCACAATTCTTTTGAATATTTGGGCTAAGCCGCCCCACTATTTGGGTCTTCATGGTCTTTAAGGTCTTCAGGATCTTTTAGCTATTTTGGGTCTTCGTGGTCCTTTGGGTCTTTAAGGATCTTTGGGGTATTTTAGATCTTCAGGGTGTTTTTGGACTTTGGGGCCTTTTGGGGTCTTCAATGTATTTTGGTCCTTTTGGGTCTTCTGGGTCTCTGTTGTATTTTGGGTCTTTAAGGGACTTCGTGATATTTTGGGTCTTTAAGGGTATCCCCCCTCTCCCCAAATTCATAAATATAAATGAAAAGCAAATGTACCATCACAAGATTGTAAAAATGTCAGTATTGCTTTTGCACTGACACAAGCAGTGACATTGTAACTGTATGTGAAACTCCCAGCATGAGAAAGGCCAAGGTGTCATTGAAGAGAATGAGGTGTACAGCAACACATTGGCAGGGGTTTGGGTCACCACAGGCAGCACTCCCGTATTACGCCACAACCGCATCCACAGTGGGAAGCAGGTAACTCGGCCTATCCACAGTACGTGAGACTTTATGACTTTACATATCCGCAAGCGTATGCATTGATTGACGTTGGGGTGTGGCTTGTTTGCAGGTTGGGGTGTATTTTTATGACAATGGACACGGTGTGCTCGAAGATAATGACATATACAACCACATGTACTCGGGTGTGCAGATCAGGCAAGGTTGCACGCCATTCTGTGATTGTCACTCCCTGAAGCCACCAAGAAAACAATATAAATATATATATATATTTATGAAATCTCATCATTGATACCTCGTAATCAAATTTTTGCTCTTTTGAGTTTTATTTTTCTTTCGTCTGGCTATAGGACGGGAAGTAATCCCAAGATCAAACGTAACAAGATCTGGGGAGGGCAGAATGGAGGAATCCTGGTGTACAACCTTGGTGAGGACCCGCACCCTCCACACGCTTGGCTTATGGATTTATTACATCCAATATTGTCCTGATATTTGGCTCCTTCAGTGGCCATGTGACATTGTTGTTCATAGCTGGAACATTTGTTGGAATGCAGCATTTGCAATTTGCCAAGTCATACATTTGAGCTTCTCTGAATAATGTATCGCTGAAGCGGAGGTGGGGAGACGGGTGGACGGAATGCTTGCCATACATGAGGGTGATAATCACATTGTGAATCTTTGTCCTGCATCACAAGGCCTTGGTGTCATTGAAGACAACGAGATATTCGACAATGCAATGGCGGGCGTGTGGATCAAAACGGACAGCAACCCAACGCTGAAGAGGAACAAGATCCACGATGGTCGTGATGGGGGAGTTTGCATTTTCAATGGTGGCAGAGGTACATCTCATGTCGGGTTTATCCCTTTCTTCTACCCAATCGCAGATCCACCTCTAAGTCAGGGGGTCCTTGCGCAGGTGCTATGTCGCATATGTTAAGTATTTATTTTTTGAGGATGTAATTATACAGAATAGGCCATGTGTTACAAAACAAGTATGTGGGAATGTAAGTTCACCAAAATGAGATTTTATTTTTCTAATTGCAAAGTCAATCAAAATGTTTTCTGAATGGTTACTACAACTCAATCAATCGAGATGGTTGTGGGGAATTCGGCCAATCGGATGTTGTGCCGACAGCATGTTCTCTTCTCTTCATTGGAGGCGAAACAAAATATTATTTAAAATCATATTTCCAGTGCACGTAACTTTTTGCTGCCATCTTTTTCATCTTGGTTTGTCGTCTGTTGTCTTTCTCCGTTTATTCTTCAGAATATGCTTTTTGCAACTCTTATGTATTCTGGAGATACTTTTAAGGCATGGCCTCAAAAACAATTCTTGATCGGTATGTACACATCCTCGAAGCTGAAGCATTCATTATTTCTGCTTTGCTTTTGGGGTTGGTCATTGTGTTTTGAGCATTGTAATTTCTGCAGAAAGGTTTTGTATGATCGAAGAGAGGATTCCACTGACATTTGGTTTGTTCTCCTGTCCGAGAATGATCCAGTTATACCGTTCACATCTGTCCTGCCCACAGTTGATAATATCCTTAAATTGCAGTCATGGCTTTTGTGTTAGTTTAACACTTCCGAGGAGTTCCTCCTCAATTTTACCTGCACTTACTGAGACCATACTCGGTCAGTGTAGTCTTCTTCTTTCATATGTATCATATGGCTGCAGATAGCATCATTTGCTGGGGCGCAACTGTGCCGAAAAGTGCCCTTCGAGCATGAATGTTTTGTAATTTTGCCAGGCTGCTGGCGAAAGCTTGTCTACTGTTGTTGAAGAACACTGTGGGATATTTAACACTCACCAACTGATGCTGGCAGGCAGGACAACTAGCTTAATGTCCATCCGAGGGACAGCGCACGCATTTATTGATGCGTCGCTCTGCTTTCAAAATACCAGGATGATTTTTTATAGCCGAGTCGAGGATCAAACATAGGCTAGATGGCTCGGATGCTTACCGAGTGTGCTTTCCTCTCTGCTATTCTACCATTCCAGTCAGTCGAGTAATATAAATATATTGTAAATTATTTAAATGTCGCACACACTACACACTCCATCCAATTATCCAACATCCTTGGGGGCAGGAGTGGGGAGTTCATTTATTAGTCATATATTGGGGTTTTTTGACCAATCCTCTCTCCCCCACATTTTCTACCCCCCTTGCATATGTAATAAGTAGATGGCTGTTTATCCGCTTTCTTGTAGGCATTCTCGAGGAAAACGACATCTTTCGCAATGCGCAAGCTGGCGTACTCATCAGTAACAATAGCCACCCAACGCTGCGACGCAATCGCATTTTTGACGGGTTTGCAGCTGGTACGTATGGTTTTGCACCTTTCATTCCCTCCTTCCTTCAACAGAATCCATTTTTGCCTTCTTTTTTCCTTTTGCATTTCTTTTTTAACCTTGTGACTTAGGTTTTCGTCACCTTGTTTTGACCTCTCACATCTCCCACCTCCCCACATTGAAAAAATTTTTTATCCAGAAGGCTCATACAGAATGTCATGACTAACGTGTTGTATCATTAATGTAACTGCATCACTACCCTGAAAGTAATAGTCTTGTTTCAACAGGAATCGAGATAACGAATCATGCGACTGCTACTTTGGAAGGAAATCAGATCTTCAACAACAAGTTTGGCGGTCTTTTTCTGGCATCGGGTGTCCTTGTAAATATGAAAGGTACTTTTTAAGTGAAACACGAGTTTTGAACACACGGATACTCGATCTGATATTTATTTATTTTTAAATAACATTGCACCATTCCATTAATCAATGAATCATGAAGCCGCAATTGCAACCTTGATGAATCTGGAGCGTGTGCCTGCTTTCACATGCCCTTGTCGGAAAGATACTCTTGCATCACTCGTTTTATTATGCAGGTCAATTCTGTGTTCTTATCAGAGTTGTATAAAGAGATTTATTGATGTTAAGACCAGGAAAGCACACTGGATATCTGATGATGCAATATCTACAAAATATTGCATCATCACTCAAAAAAAGGCTTTCAATGGGCAAGGTGCTTTTCCTGCACAGTTGGATACTATTCGTCCCCTACTTGGAGGGGACTATAGGTTTGCTGTCTGTCTGTCTGTCTGTCCGTCCATCCCACCTGTGGTTTTATTCACTTTTTCTATGCCCTTTAACATATTCAACTGAAACCTGGTACACGGCTTTATTATGATATGGTACAGAAGATGTTTGAGTTTTGGGGTGTTTTGTCAATTTTTCTATTCCCTTCCCCTTTTTCTATTTTATCTATTCCCTTTTTGTTTGGAACAACAACATTCATTCAGACCGGTAGAGGACATGTATTGCAAAGCAATTCTCCTTCTTGGTCTTCTGTGTTTGGTAGTTGTGTACCAATTAAATCGGTAAGAAAATGGAACTGATACTACAGAAGAAAACTGACAGTTGTTTCTTTGCGTGAAGAATGACTTGGTTCAAGACGAATTGCATCCGGAAGTGAAATTTAATAGCCTTGGTTGGAATCCTGAAGAGAGGTGTAAGGAAACAGGTAGTATGAAGAGGAGAATGGCACAAGGAAACCGGCATTGTGAAGAGAGAGAGAAAAAGGATGAGGATTAAGGGGCTTCAGAAGATCAAATGTTGAAGCCCCCATGTCTCAGGCACACAACAGCATTGTCACCCAATTTTCGTCTGCCTGGGAGAACTATTGTGTGGGATTGAGCAAGCTACATTTCAGGGAATCCTTTTGGAGACTTGGGTTTCCATGCCTATAGGCCTTGCAAGAAGCTGTACCTCAGTCCCAGAAGAGCAGTCAAAGCTGACAATCCAGCATCGTGACGGAAAGGTTTAAAAATGCAATTTCCAACACATGCTCCCTGATACAATCAAACTGATTTTGTTTTGGATATAAAGTCAAGGCTTGTGGAGGAGCTGGAACAGAGAATGGATTAGGACGTAGCAGAACAAAAGGAACAGTTGAAGGAGAAAAGGGAAAACACCAACAGCAGGGTTGAGGGACAGAATTGAGGGAGACTTAGAGAAATAAGAGATGTTGGGAAGAATGAGGGGTATGGAAAAGACACAAGGAAGGAAAAAGCTCTCTGGAAAGAAAAACTGGAAAATTGGAAAGAGATGGGCTCAGGGAGGATTAATGGCCGCATAACATGGTACACAACAATAACATCTTGGAAGAAGAACATGGCCGCATAACAGCGATCACAGTCATTACCCCATGCCTGCAAAGTGAAAAGCGGGGTTAAGCAATTGGTTCACTGTCTGTCTGTCTGTCTGTCCATCCACAAACATCAGTTTATTTTTGAGAAACGACTTTATTTCAATTGAATGTTATATTTTGAGCACAGCTCGGAAAACAAACCTGCAGTTTAGCAATACTTTGGCTCTGAATTTGTCCCAGTCGCACATGCACTGAGAAGAGCGAGATAATATTTACCTCTGCCACCGAAGGTGGATGGAGGCTGTGTTTTCACCCCTGTCAGTGTGCTTGTTCCCTGGAGGGAAGAATGAGATGGAAGAGTGTGGACGTTGGTTCCACAGGTGGGGGTTAAAAGAGGAATAAATGAGTGGAGGTGAGCAGTGGTTCTGGATTTAGGCAGTTTCACTAGAGAGAGTTGCTGGTGGACTGTGCGAGCCCTGCAGATACCTTTGGGGCGGGGGAGGTGGGGAAGGACAACGCACGGAAAGAACATAGGGGTGCAAGACCAGAAAAGATGCGTAGAAGACAGAGACCACCGACCTGTCTGCAATGCCGAAAGGATATGCCCATAGACTCTGCTTCAGCGCGGGAGATTCCAATTATATTTATGGCCTTTGTTTCCACGACATCAAGCTCAGCAAGTTGTGAGGCAGAGGAGAGATCAGTCAGTACTTCATCAAGCTGTGGATGAAGGCCTTGTAGGTGGATATGAGTTCAGGTGTGCCAAGGAAGGACTTTGTATGACAGAGGATGCCCAGTCAGTGTCTGGCTTTGGAGGCCATCTTTGAAATGTGGTTTTCCCAAGGGAAATCATGGCTGAAAGTGAGACCCAGGACTTTGAATGACTAAACCTCCGCAAAAAGATTGTTAATAAAGTAGATTGGGGTAAGGGAAGGAGGTTGCCAGACGTTCCCTTCCGAGAGAGATAGTGGGTGTTTGAGATTTGTTGGGATTCAAAGACATATAATCAAGTGTTTGACCAGCTTTTGATTTTTTTCGAAGGTCTGAAGAAAGGGAAGAGGCTTCGTCTGCCTGTCTGAAGGATTGAGAGAAGTCACGGAAGAGGGTGTAGTCATCAGCAAATAGGTAAAGAGGATTTTCCAGTCAGAGAGATCATTGATGAAGATCAGGAATGGGACTGGATCTATAACAGTGCCTTGAGGCACTCCAGCACTTTGTTAATATACAAAAATATAGGTGGCTGAACGCTTTTAAACAAGTGTGGCTTAAATATACCGCTGGCCTTTATGGAGAGCCCAGCCAGCACATATATTTCATTCTTTTGGCAATATCTTTTGTTTGGGGGGTTTTGGATACAAAATGTAGGCCCATGGAAGGAGTGTTTCTTTTTAAAAAAAAATCATTTTACAGAGTAAAAAGGCAACACTGATAGTGGGGCAATGGAGGAACAGTTGGACACAAGCAAGGGAATGAATGAACAGGAAAAGGGGAGAGAGAGAAGAGGAGAGAACACATTAACCTGCAAGTAAAAGTTGAGTTAGGTCATGTTAATGGGGATCGCAAAGAAAAAAAAATCACGACTGGGGATTACACCTCTACAGGGAAGAACGCAATTGAACCATTTCCAGAAGGAAGTTCCACAAAAGGGAGAAACAAGGAACAGAGGTGTTGAGATGTGGAGAAATCCTGGAGTTTGAGTTTAACCAGGAGGGGCTTTGCAACTTACTGGAAGAACACGTACATCCTAGTGGATTGGAGGGGGTCAGAGGACCAGGAAGAGAGCCGATTTTAAAATAGCATCGACCTGTCTACGATTTGAGAGCAACAGGCGTTTTACTTGAGCTTCATAAGGGAGAGTACTCCATTGAACTATGGACAAAGGCCGTGAGTTTTTTTGATTTTTTAAAGGAAAGATTTGGAATGGCAGAGCATGCCTCGTCTGTTGCTGGATTTGGAAGCCAGTTTTGCGATGTCATTTGGCCAGGATAGTTCATGGCTGATGGTGAGGCCTACAATTTCAACAGACTGAACCTCTTCCAGTCGCTGCTCATGTTAATAGATATATGGGTGCATTTGATGATCCTTTTGGTGCAACATGATGAGATTGTCAATTTATTTCAGGATAAAGGGCATGCATCATTTGTCAGATTGGCATTTGATCAATTCCAGATCAGCAGAGAGGGATGCACCTGCTGTCTTCCTGTCAGTGGGATAGGGTGCTATAATGACACAATATGGAGTGATCTGCATAAACAAAGATAGGGTTTTTTCCCAAAGCATCAGAAAGGTCATCTATCTATAATTCCAGTAATCTCTGTGTGTTTGTTTGTACGTTTGTACGTTTGTACGTTTGTTTGTCTGTGACCGCTGTTTCTCGACAACCACGGGTCCGATATACTTTAAACTTGCCAGGTATATTGCTGGGGACCCGAGGATGTGCCTTTTCAAGGTTTCATATTAATCGGACAATTACTTACCGAGCTATGTCCAAAAAACGATTCAACCAATCAGAGAGCAGCGAGCTATCGCGTGTGCCGAACGTGGCGGACACACTCTGCCTCGGATGGCACATTTGAGAGCGTATTCATTTATTTCACGTTTGCAAACTATGTTGGCGCTATGTTGGCGTTAAACTATGTTTTAAAACTAATAAAAACCCCGGGGGGATTGTCACTGTACTCGCAAGCCGTTCGCCGTTCGCTTTGGCGTTGCGAATGGACCAAAACATTTCATGCACCAAACCATTTCATGTAAAGCGTTCGCCGTTCGCTTTGGCGTTGCGAATGGACCAAAACATTTCATGGACCAAACCATTTCATGTAAATAGAGGGGGGGGATATAATTTTAGATATAGATATAGTACGGGCATGCCCTAGTTTATATCAATTAGATGAGGAACAAGACTGAGTCCGAGACACTGTCTTGGGATACCCCAGCTTCTACTGGGAGAGGAGAGATGATTGTTCCATCGATCGTGTTGTATTGACCTTGTGTGAAGAAAGTCAGGAATCCAGCTATGAAGGAGGGCTTATATGCCACAGCCAGCAAGCTTGACAAGTAGAGCAGAACACCATCTCCAGCCTGATCTCCAAGATATGTTCACAAAGACTGTCCTGACCTCTTGATTGATATTTAGAGCTTCCAACAATTTCTGACAGAGGGGCGGCAGATCTTTCAGAGTTGTGATCAGGAGTGAATTCAAATTGGTCAGAGATCAGGTTGTTTGAAAAGAGGAAAAATAGGTCGAGCTACATTCAAAGTACACCGCCCCTATGCCAAATAAATAAATAACATATCCTCCAGCACGTGGCATTGCCGGGGTGCCTCTGGCGCCCGGGGATGCTGCCTTGCAGCACATGGAGACGGAATTGGGAGGGAGCGGTGTACAATAATTGATTGATTAATTGTGTAATTAATTTAAACAAATAATAACCGTAAAATAATTAATTTCTTAATCAATTGGCTAACAGTATACCTACGCCACCACAATTTCATCTGTATCTAACTTTTTTGAAAATCAAGTAATAAATCGAGAGCAGGCAAGTAATAAATCGAGAAAAAAATATTAATCTATAAATATAGAAATACCCTTTACAGCCAGATCACTTGGTCACTGTCATGGCCAAATTTCGGCTTCCTAGCTCAAAATTACCTGAAATATTGCCCAGACGAGAAAGAAAATAGATAATTGATTGATTAATTGCACAAATAAAATAAATAAATAATAACTATAAAATAATTAATTTATTAATCAATTGGCCAATATCATACCTAAACCACCACTTTTCCATCCAAATCTGTTTCTAATGGCCAGATGAGAAAGAAAATAAATATGTAGTCCATCAATTAATTGATTAATCAAAAAATAAGACTTTTTGCCAAAGTACTTGTTCACTATTGTGCCCAAATTTCAGCTTCCTAGCTCAAAGGATAACTGAGCTATCGCCCAGACAAACAAGAAAACAAACGGAGTGAAAATCGAGTACCATACTCTCTTTCGGCGCGTGTCATCGCCAGGCTCCCTTTAGCGCCCGGCAATGACGTCATGCAGCGCCTGGAGATGCCCAGACGAGGGAGTGGTGTTCAACAATGTCAGCAACATAGATGGATGCCATGAATTTGCTTATTTTGGATGAATGCCATTTTGCATGAATTGGAAGTAAACCTATTTGTCTCCAGTTGATAGGATCTGTTTTCTTGCAACCTTATGGGTAGGAGTGATGTTTGCTAGCGTCCAAGCAGACAGGAGGCAGACAAAGGAGGAAATTATGACAAGCGTAGCAGAGCAAGTCTTACGATCACAGTCACTGATGTCATCTGGGCCCGTCACTAAAGCAGGGTCAAGGCTGAACAGAGCTTTCTCTACCTTTGAGTGAAAAGGACGCAAATTACAGTTGACAATGGTTAAAATGGGGACACAGCAGGATGGGTTGGTGAGATTTGGAGGCAAACAGAGTTGACACATTCTGTGTTGTCCAGAGCAAAGTCGGTGGTGATATCATCTCGGGTGAAGGAGGAGATGGGGTGGGAGCATACATCAGAGATGGAGTTACCAAGGAGCCACCATCACTTTAAGGGGACTGGATGGAGAGTTGCCTTGAGAGCATCAAGATTGTTTCCTGGTTTATCCAACAATGGATAAGCATTTGTTGCATGCTTTACGGAGTGACCTTAAGTCGCCCTCAGTCTGGTTAGCCTTGTGAATTTTGGGAAAGAAACTGCCTGACCGCAACCATTTCCTCCCTGGATTGGCTGTGCCAAGGCCTCGAGGATGGGTAGGATAGCTGCAGGTGGGATGGGATAAACAGATGCATGAGAAAAAGTTGGCTTTATGTTACCTCCACCACCGAAGTTGGACGTAGCTTGTGTATTCACCCTCTTCGGCTGTCTGTGAACATATCTTGAAAAGTTATTGATTTATTTGGAGGAAACTTGGTGGACACGTTGAGTGTATGTCAAGGATATATTTATTAGATTTTGGTGAAGATCCGAATACGGATCTGGATACTTGCATTATTTTAAAGTGAGCTTGCACCATTGATAGATAGGGCCAAACAATATAGGGCCAAACCAAAATGGCAACGAGACATTATTTCGTGCTCTACCGCACTACCGAGTGCTGGTCTAGTTGTGAAAGTATTCCAAGGTGGAATCAATCGACGCTGTGGAGATTGTGGCCCAATACTTTGGTGAGAGGGCAGACTGCCGTCCCTGGCAGGTTGGCATGTACAAACACCTATATTCTCCAGCATTGAGGTTTCTCCGCTCCTTTGAGCGCTTGAGGCTCCTTTCTCCGCCAGGCTAACCCCCGCTCTAGCGGGGAAAATGGCCTTAAAACGATCATTCATTGAGGTTTCTCCCTCCCGGTAGCCAGAGAGATATTGGCTCTGACAGGGACATGGTCATGGGGCAGAGGAATAACAGGATTGGATGGAAAAAGTTGGTCATTAGCAGGTCCAGCAGAGAGGGACGACGGACAAGTTGCAGAATTCTGATTTGGGAAAATGTACAGATTGGGTAAGATCCACAGATTTGCAATGATCCCTTTTCTACAATGCCATTGAGACTTTTTTGCAGAGCTGATACACAGAGAGCTAGCTAGCATGGTGGGGGTTCAAATCATCACAGATGAGGAACACTTTTGGGATGGATGGTGACAAGTTGATCCACGTTGGAGGAAATGGAGGTGTATTTAGTAGTCATCATTGGATGGATGGTATAACACATGACAAACATTTGGTGGTTGCAAAGAGGTATTCTAGAGGGTTGGGAAATGCGGCGAATGAGGCACGGAGCTCTTGACATAGCAACACCACCTCCACCACATGGGAAGGGGCTTGTCAAAACGGAAGAGATAATAACTAGGCAACGAGACATCCAAATTGCAGAGTTAGGCATACAATGTGAGATCGGTAATATTAGAACAGCGGTCTCAAATATTGGTGGACACTATCAAGAAGATCGGTCAGGGAGGGGACAGCAGGGCACCAGGTAGACAGACAGGAAAGGGTTAACAGTCGTGGGTCGGCAGACCCTGCTTCTCTTCTGGATCCCAAGTTCTACCAAACATAGCGTACATCGTGGCAATGGAGGGGGTTTCCAGGTCGACAAGAAGGGTTTCAGAAAGCATGAATAAAGTCACACTGCTGGATCACAACGCCAGGTTGCAAGTCTGCGAGCTTGCCTGACAGAGAACCAAAAATGGGAGATTATGTACCTGTATTTATTGGCTTAATCCACATAAATTATATTGAAGGTTTTCCGAAACTCCAGTCAAGTACTTCTTAGAAGTACCTCAATCGTATCCTTGAACTTGCCTTTTCCTCCAAACTGTGAACGCTCTTGTGTGTCCGTGCGCACCCAGACAACAAGATCGTGAGCAACCAGGATGCCATCGAGAAGGCCGTTGCTCGTGGACAGTGCCTGTACAAGATTTCCAGCTACACCAGTTACCCAATGCATGATTTCTACAGGTACACACGGACGTACACCTCACGCGCTGCTCGGTCTGGTTCTCATGCAAGGCTAAACGTTTTGCAAACAGGGATTCGTAAACCTTCAAATGAACGTTCCACCAAATGAAATGACACAAATGACGTATAAAGTCGCGCTTTTTGATTTTTCTCGTCGAAGCTCGTCCAACTGGTAAAACCTTTACGATTTCATTTTCTATCACGAGGGAGCTTTCAATCCCTCCGAACGGCCGGCTCTTGGTTATCACCACGTGCAAAGCAATTCTCAACGTCGATTTGTTCACGCTAAAAACTGACATTGGGTGTCGAGTTGAGACATTGCCGGGGCGACGGAGGGGGGTTTGTTCCCCCTCCATCCCCTCCCTTACCTCTGTACCCACCTTACGTGTCTGCGACACGATCAAACCTGTACTCTGAATGGGCAAGGTGTCACCTTTGGGCAAAATACCTCGAATTCCTTGTTGGTTGTTGTGAAATCGATCATTACTTTTGTCGCAGCTGAGGAAATTCAAACGGACTGTACTATCGATGTCGGTATTTTTGTCATTTCAGGTTGAGTTTAACTTTGTTTTTTATTTTGTCACATGCACACCTCGTGCCTTTGTCAGATGTCACACATGCAACACGACAGAGCGCAATGCAATTTGCGTTAACTGCATCAAGCGCTGTCACCATGGTCACGATGTGGAGTTCATTCGGCATGACAGGTAAAAGCTTCCCCTCCCCCCCCCCCCCCCCCCCCCCCACACACACAGCCTTGTGTGCCGGCACACGTCGACACACTTGCTGGTGCCGTTTTGTAACCAGCTACGTGACGTTTTCAGCTGAACAGATAAACTCGATTGTCACGTATGTATTCCGTTCTTGCTTTGTGAATGCCATTTTTTGGTTCTTCAAATTATGGTCGGCCTGTTTGGTTGTGGCTGATCCAATTGAAGCGTTGTGGTTCATGTTGAAAACCTCAGGTTCACGTCTAATCTACTCGTACTTTTTTATGCCTCCGCCGACTCGCTGGAAACGTTATGTTTTCGGGTTGTGCGCCCGGTTTTCATCACCGCAACAACGTAAGAATGGCTGAAGGGATCCAAGTCAAATCTGGTACACGTATGTATAATGATAGAGATGAACTGATTAAATTATGGGGTTGAGGCTGCAACGGTCCCCTTAGGTAACAATTTCTGTTACCGAGCTAACTTGTGAACAAGTGATGGGATTTTGTCCAAATATGGAATAAGTATGTATTTATGTATTTTCTTTTTTTGGATACAAGATTGAGGCTCGTGTAAGAGCTAACATTAATCACAAAACACACAAAACATACAATAAAGGGAGCGGGAGACAAGATGGGGAGAGGGAAGCACACAAGTACAACATTTGAGAGCAGGGACATCGGGAGATCTGTGGGAGGTGGAGGGCAGTGAAAAAAAGGGGGGAGGGGAAAAGGTAAAACAAATGGGCACCTCTTGCCTTTGCCTCTTGGAAGGCTAATCCAACTGAAGGCAATCTCAGTTCCTTCCACCAAGCTCGGAACAAGTGTGTGTCTACCCTCAGGAGTGCCAGGAAACAATATCTCTCCACACTCAAGAAACAGGAAACCAAGAAACAATATCTCCACACTAGCCTGTCATCCTTCCGAGGTCGGCAAATCGAGTACCAGCTTGCTGGGATGAATGATCCCGGTGTGTACCCAGATTTAGAATAGGTACACTGTATCCCTGCACATCGTAAGAGGCGACTAAGGATTGGCGTCAGAAAGGGCATCCGGCCATAAAAACATTGCCTCAAACAGGGAACCATGATTCTCATGGGGCCCGCAAGGCTAACCCCCGCTCTAGCGGGGGAAAATGGCCTTAAAACGATCATTTATTCATTCACTCAAGAATGAACTCTCAAACCTGTCTCCTTCCTCCAAATCCTGGTGGCGTCTGGTCAAATCCGTTTCTGGTGTTTGTTCCCCCTCCATCCCCTCCCTTACCTCAAATGACTACACAGTTGACACCGCACGTGACAAAACCGAATACCTCAATTCTGTGTTTGCCTCAAAATCTTGTGTCCCAAACCCATCTCTCTCTGTTCCCACCTTACCCAGTCAAACCCAACTGCTCCTGGACTCTGTGTCCTTCTCTCCTGACAAGGTGAAGTTTCTGTCAATCCTCGACTGATTCTGCAACTGGACCAGACAGCATCACCCCACGCGTCCTAAAATCCTGCTCTGCTGCTCTTTCACACCCTCTCTCTATGGTCTTCACCCTCTCTTTTGCTCAAGGTCATCTGCCATAAGTTTGGAAATCAGCAAACATTACTGCTTTACACAAAAAAGGTGCAAAAACAGATCCTTGCAACTACAGACCAATCAGCCTGCTCCCAATTGTCAGTAAGGTCATGGAATCCACCATTGCTTCGGATATCAAATCCTTCCTCTTCTCCAATGGCTTGATCTCTGATCATCAATTTGGATTCAGACCAGGTCACTCTACTCTGGACATGCTGCTTCTGCTGTCTCAACAATGGATAGAGCTCCTGAATGCCAAACAGGAAATTAGAGCCGTCTCCCTTGACATATCACGTGCCTTCGATACGGTCTGGCACCCCGCTCTGCTCACCAAACTCTCCTCCTATGGTATCCATGGAAATCTCCACGCATGGCTTGCGGACTTCCTCTCTGGTCGTAGTCAACGTGTTGCCCTGAATGGATTTCTCTCATCTCCCCTTCCTGTTCAGGGTGGAGTTCCCCAAGGTAGTGTTCTGGGCCTCTGGGCCCTGTGCTTTTTCTTGTCTTCATCAATGATCTCTCCGACTCTCTGGAAAATCCTCTCCATCTCTTTGCTGACTCCACTCTCTGCCGCTCCATATGTCATCCCTCAGATCGGCAGTCTGCAGCCTCCTCACTCACTGCAGACCTGGACAAAATCACAGACTGGGCAAACAAGTGGAACACGTCTTTCAATCCTGACAAATCTCACACTCTTACGATGTCTCTCCGAAAAGACCGACTGGACAACCCTCCCATCCACTTTCTGAATAATCCTCTCCAAGAAGTTCTGTCCCTCAAGCTTTTGGGTCTCACTATCTGCCATGATCTTTCCTGGGAAAACCACATTTCCAAGCTGGCCTCCAAAGCCAGTCGCCGACTGGGCATTCTCCGTCGTGCGAAGTCCTTCCTTGGCACATCTGAGCTCCTCACCACATACAAGGCTTTCATCCGCTGCTTAATGGAATACTGCTCTCCCCTCTGGGCTGGTGCTCCTGCCTCACACCTAGCTCGGCTTCACGCTGGGCAAGCAATGGGTGTGGGGAGGAATGGAGGACAATGATGCCTTTTCTCTTGTCTTCAATGCATAAACAAAGTTTCTTGTTTTTTTATGTTTTAAAATGTGCCCGTAATTTTTGGTATTTGACCTTTTGACTCCACCTCAGGGGGCAGGGCTAAAATGGTACTGCTCTTGCCACGAACAAATAGCGTGACGGATGGTTGGATGGACCAACCCGATTCGAATATCCCGTTTTTTCAAAAAGCGTGGGGATAATAACGTTTCTTGATTGACCCAACCTAATGTCATAGGCGAACAAAGTTCAGGCCTAAGATAAGACTTTCAAAATGATGTAATCCGGCCCAGAATGCTTGGCGCGCTTGTTTTAGTCTGCGCACGTCACATGCAGCGAATTTCACCTCCCTGTGCCTTGTATTCTTTAAAAAAATTAAAACGCTTCTGTACACCACCCTTGAGCCTTGGTTTGCAAGCCACCATTTACAATTCCAATCGAAGACATAATTACTCTCCTCTAAAATGTTTTTCGAGTTTTTTTTATCCTTAAAAATAGACCACAGTGAACACACATTGATATTAAAAGATTGGCCATTAAAACCTACCCTTATGGTGGACAGACATCTGTACAAACACAGTGTTTTATTTGATAGATAGTTTGTTTGGTTCCGGTGCCAGAAGATAAATTATATTTGACTTTTGCATCTATTGCTAAAAGATGAATTGTATGTGTGACTATCACCATTTGCTTGTACTGTATTATTGGGGGAAAATACCAGGGGCATAGAAAAGGCCCCTTTATATCAGGGTGTGTGCCACGTGGCAAAGTATAGAAAAGAAGGGGCATTTCATAGCTTGAAGAAAATGCCAAACAATATAAAAGAAGGGACATTCAAAAACTCATGTGCATGCTGGACTACCCTCGTGTTCCTAGGAGGAACCAAGTAAAACTCTAGAAAAGTTCTGGAGCATTACTTGGTTCAAGCCTACCTCACCTAGTTTACTATTGATACTCAAAACATGACGGTGAGGATGTATTGTAGGCCCAAAGTCTGCCAATCGTCAGCACATGGAGATGGGTCTTTTTCTTCCCCAAAGGTTCTTCTGCGATTGTGGAGCTGGAACCCTTTCTGGACACTGCACTCTGGCAGGGGAACCTACTCATGATACAGACACGCTGTACGACTCTGCTCCTCCAACGGCGTCCAACACGCTGCAGTTAAGCTAAGGCAAATGGGCAAATAGAGCAGGAGTGACAAAGATGGTGGCATGGAAGAGTTCTGACTTACTTTTGCCATCATTCTTACTAACAAAGTTTGCCATGAAAGGCCAGCAGGTGCATACGGTGGTTCTTTATTATTTTATTTTCCCTATTGATTTCACACGTTTATTTTATTACCTTTATTTCCGCCGAGCCCCTGGTGGCAGTTCTTGGAACCAATGCACACGTGTGCACCCCGTGCTGTAGTGAGTGAGTTTTCTTTCACTTTTATTTTACAGCATATGTGTAAAGGTTAGAAAGAAGCAGTTTCACAAATGCTTATGTATTGTTTTCCCTCTTGTTTTAATATAGCCTTGTTAAGTGCAGGATTTAGCCTGAATTCCCTTGTTTACTGCTGTTAATAACCCCCTTACCCTGTATGAAAAGAATGGGTGAGACCTGAACTCGTGTCATGTTTTCCTTTGAGCAGAATGAAACGACCATAATCAAATAACAAACTTTTTATTAATCAACAAATGAAATGCTTTTGAAAAATGGTGATTTAAGCCTGGGCTGGGGTCGGTGTCTTGTCGATGAGCCCCATAACGAAACGGTTCCCTCGGTTTCTCACGTCTTCCTTCAATTCAGACAGTTTGGCCACAAGCTCTGCCTCTGAGAGCGTGTTCAAGGGCAAGGCCTTCACCTGCTCTAGAAACTCCGAAATGATCTTCTCCCCTTCCTGTTCACACATTCATAATTAAAGGGCAGTGGACCTGCATGCATGCTCAAGCAAAAATATTCTGTCAGTTTTCTGAATTCCCTGCACCGTAGGGCTAAATAAATAATAAAATCACTGCAGATTCCTTGTGGGTCCAGCAAGTAAACATTAACGTCAAAATGTTAAGCACCGCCCCTCCTCCCCCCCATCCCCCCCCCCCCCCCCCATCCTATCCACCCCAATTTATTTACCTTGCGCTCTTCCCTGCGTCGTTTTGCCTCTGGTTCTCCATCCTGCTCATCACAGATAGGAACCTGAAAGGCCTCAAGCTCCGCCGCCTTAGATCGGGCTGCCTCGACCACTGCTCGAGGAATGTGTGCCAGCTCTGCCACGTGGATCCCAAAACTCTGGTCACACACACCTGGAAGAGACCAGGGAAATCATCCACGTGTGCAGCAAATTCACATTTCTTCAATTATGCAAAGAGTTACTCGTTTTACTTTAACCAGTGAATAACCTTCCAGTGAATAACCTTTCAGGTGAAGTTACCTGTCATGCAAATAGTTGTAGCATTTATACAGATGTTTAAATAAACTTGCTCTACATGTTTGAGCAGTTCTTAAATGCATCTGTAATGACTTATTATTGTAACAAATGCCAAAGTTACAAAGCACTCATCCAAACTGATGTTACAAAGCAGCTCAAATTGCACATACCTTTGCGTACACGGTATAGCATGGTGAGTGTCTCGTGGGCAGTGAGTGCTGTGACGTGCAGGTTTCCCACAGTTGGAACGGAGTCTGCCAGGGCCGTAAGTTCATGGAAGTGCGTCGCAAACAGGCACAAAGCGTGAATGTGCGTGGCAATGTGCTCAGAAATGGCCCACGCGAGGCCAAAGCCATCATAGGTGGACGTTCCTCGACCAAGCTCGTCGATGATGATCAGCGAATTATTTGTCGCAGATCTGGGTGGCAGGAAACATTTACAGTGAGCTTATTTCTACAAATGAATGCATGAAATTGTGATAGACCTGAAAAATTACAACCCTTGTCTCCCGAGTATTTGTTCACCGCCTCACCGTAGAATCGACGCAGTCTCCAGCATCTCTGCCATGAATGTGGAGACACCTCGAAGCTGGCTATCCCCAGCTCCGACCCTTGCCAAAATACAATCGACCAGGCACATATCGGCAGAGGAGCACGGAACAAAGGAGCCAATCTGTGCCATAAGCAAGACCACGCCAACCTGCCGGATGTAAGTGGACTTTCCACCCATATTGGGGCCTGAAAGAGAATGAGCTTTGATGGTCTGCTGGTCCTACAAAACTTCTGTCCGAGTAGCACATTCAAAACTAGAACGGCACTCAGTGGAGAGCATACCTCCGCCAAGTGAACAGTTTACGTTTTGTATCCTAGAGTAGACCAGAAAATCACAATACAGAATCACATTTAATCAAAATCATGCGTCCACAACTTTTTGAGATATCCAACTTTGATTTTGAGCTATATATCGAATTTGGCCCTGTCTCCCAATGGTGAAGAATCACTTTAAAAATTCTCGTATCCGAATCCGGATCTTCACCGAAATGTAATCATTTCGTCCTTGTCACATACGCTACATCTCTGCCAAATTTCGTCCAAATCCATGAACAACCTTTTGAGATATCTTGTTCACAAACAAACGGACAAACAAAAGGGACAGACATGGGTGAAAACATAACCTCCATTCACCTTTGGTGGTGGAGAGTTAAAATTTTGTTTGACTGAAATTTCAGTACATCCTCAGCAGTACAAAACAAAGCTGTAGATTGAGGCAAGGAATTGCTCAAAGGTCATTTCAAAACATTAAAGGTACGCACTCACCGTTTCAAAACGTTGCACTCACCGGTAATTATATAAAAGGTATGCTTTTCACGCTCAAACTCAATATCGTTTGGGATGAAGGCCACATTATCCTGGGCCTCCAGGCAGGGGTGGCGTGAGCACTTCAACTTTATGTCCCCTTCTCCCATGGGACGCAGCCGAGGGCGCACGTATGGGATCGGGGCAGAGGTCGCCGCATGGGCAAAGCTGGCGAGGACATCAAGCTGTGCCACGACATCGCTCAAAACAGTCATGGGGTCCGCATACCCTGTTTGCCAGAATAGATTTTGCATTTAACCTATGTCGTCGCATGTGTGTCTTGCACCAAGCAAAATTACAAAGCATATTCAGGATTTCTTATTTATTTATCTTCACTTCCTACAAGTTACTATTTCACTTCCTGAATGAATTTTTTTAAGCCCAAATGATTTCCCCCAGCATCTGTTTTCCTGGGATAATTGGGCCACTTAATGGTTGATTTACAGGATGATTACTTTTGCTTCCTTCATTTATAATTGGAAAACAAGCAAATCATGAAAGAACAAGTTGTGAAGTCCATATTGATCACTTTTTTTTCTTTCTTTTTTTACGTTGAAGGTTCCAATCACTGACTATCATCCTCAGAGGTGAGGCATGAAATTAAACAAACAATAAAAAGGAATTGAACAAAGAGAAGGAAAAAGGGGCGATACCCCTGGCGCTCACCTGGTAGAATAAACAGTATACTGCATTGACTGAAGGTATTTTAAACCAATTTGAATGGTTTCTAGAAGACAGCACAGCATGTACTGTAGCATCACACTAACATAATCATAAGACTTTAAACAAACAAAAAAAAAAATCCTATTTTGGGGGACAACCCCCTCCCCCAACCCCGTATACCTCCTCAGACCCCAATTTTTCTAATGCCTTGAACAAACATTGGTACATCACGGGTGATTAAGCTTGTGGTGAAGTTTCATTGAAATTGTATGTGCAGTTCTTTGAAGAAAGCAAATACCTATTTTGGGGAGCAACCCCCCAGTATACCTCAGGGCCTGATTATTTTTTTTTGAATGCGGTGAACAAACTTCGGTACATCATGGGTGATGAAGGTGGTGGTGCAAGTTTCATCGAAATAATGTGTAGTTTCAGAGGAAAAAGCAAATTCCTATTTTGGGGGGTCAAACCTGGATCCACTTTGACCCCCGGTAGACCCCCTTAGACTCCGATCTTTTTATCGCCGTGAACAAACTTTTGTCACAACACAACAAATATAATTTGTGCCAAATTTGGTCGCAATCCCATCAGTGGTTTTGGAGAAGTTTCAAGTGTTTACGGACTGATTGAAGACACGCCATCACATAAGATCCCTTGAACTTTGTTTCAGGTGAGATTAAATCATCAGAATTTGAGGAACTGGAAAACGTGCCTTTTGAAAGGGGAAGGTCATAACTGTTAAGACATGAGAAGGTAAAGAATTGCAGAGCTTAGCGGTGAAGGGGAAAAAAAACGTCATAACGGCCACACAATAATCACGTGATGTAATGGGGGTGCTGAGTATTTTATTCTCTCTTCCGGCGAAGGATTACAAGCAGCCAGTTCTTGGGAGCAGAAACAAAGTAATATCTATTGAAAAGGGAAAGAGGCAACATTACTGCGTAATTCAAGCAGGTTGAGTAATGAGCGCAGATTGGGCGAGTTGATAAGTCGGATTGCTTTGGACTCTACTCAGACAAGTAAATATGTCAAACTCGAACCTCCCCACATGTGAGCGCAGTTTCCACACAAGGAGAAATCAATATTTTATATAATCGGAGCAACTGTTCAGATCCCAGATGTGAGAGCAGTTTCTACACAAGGAGTCAATATTGTCGTGTCCCCGGAGTTAAGACCCCTGGGTGACGGATGACCGAAACGAGCTTTAACTCTGAGGCGTACTTCGAACCTTGGCAGGATTATCTTTTTGCACGTGGGGGAAAGGCCGAAGCCTTACCTGATCGGGAACACGCGGGGTTAATCCGAACCCACAGAACAAAGAAACGAAACAAGACAAGAAAAGTAAAATTCAACAAGTAATGATTTAATGAAAATAATGCAAGCACAATAAAAATGTTGAGGTAAAAACTAAGAGTAATATGCTATGGTGAGGGACCCTCCACGTGGACTCAATTACAGACACAGGGAGAAATAAAATGGTTTGGTAATCGGCCGGCACTCAGCTCTGCAGTTCAACCGAGGGCTTGTAGACGTTTGTCGCCTCCAAACCACCATGTGAGCAGCGCGCAAAAATGGCGCGGAGTCGCAGTCCTTGACGTCCCAACATGACGTACTTCTTGCGATGCTGACTGCCCCAAACCTCTCTTGTTCAGTCTCTTCCCCACAAGTGCACACGAGCCAAAGATGTGCCACCGCCCTCGACCAAGCCAGAACAAAGGAGAGAGCGGCAAACACGACCGTCCGCTATGAATCCCAGGATCAGAAGAGGCCAAGATGGCGAGACGGCTTATTTTTGCTCTCCTAGCTCTCGAATGTTCAACGATGGCTTTTCTCTCCACCAATGGCCTGAGCCCTGCCCATCACTACATCGTGCCTCCACCAATCTTGAAGGCCGGGGTGTGGCCTCTTCACCACGCGTCATCAGGGCAGAGCCTAATCTCCCGATCGAGAATGCCCGGGTGTCTGGCAGCCCTGTCCCGTTACAGCTATCGTCGTTTTACTGAGCCTTTGATTTGCTGGCTGGCCGAATGTAATAAAACCGAAGGGAAGACCACAGGAGGCAAGCACGTACAGGGGAATTTAACCTTAGACCCTACACCTTGATAACACAACTCCACT
This sequence comes from Myxine glutinosa, assembly GCF_964187855.1. Classification (NCBI taxonomy): domain Eukaryota; kingdom Metazoa; phylum Chordata; class Myxini; order Myxiniformes; family Myxinidae; genus Myxine; species Myxine glutinosa. The sequence goes on from NC_136265.1 coordinate 172,003,043, forward strand.
CCTCCGGGTGGAGACACCTAAACACTTAACCGGACATTCAACCCTACTTAGAGATTCTTCTTCTTCTTCTTCGCGACATGCAGTCCATTCTGAACTATACATTCCTGACTTCACAAAGGTATTTCATCTCCTCCGCCCACAAACGTAACAATATTTTATATAATAATCAGAGCAACTGTTTAGACAAGAAGAATCTGACATCTAAACAGAACTACCGGTTATTATTATTATTATTATTATTATTATTATTTTTGTATACAGGATCAAGGCTCATGTAAGAGCTAACATTAATGACAAAAAACAAACGGACACACAAAACATACAATAAAGGGAGCGGGAGACAAGAGGGGGAGAGAGGGGGAAGCACATAAGCACAGCAGTAGAGAACAGGGACATTGGGAGGGAGAGGGCTTGGGGGGAGTCAGGGGGGTGGGAGAGGTATAAATGGGAAAAACAGTTTAACTGTACTAAATGGTAAAATTGTGGAGCCTTCAAAGGAGGTGGGAGAGTTGAGAAGAAAGAGTTTTGAGTCATTAAACCTGACTCAATTGCATTTTCCCAACTGGGGAATTTTGTCCAAATCGTAATTTATGGAGGTAGTCGTGATGAAACGAGATGTAGATCGAACAAGAGAAGATGGAGCAAATGTGAAAAACGTCAAGGAATGTAATGAGTCAGCATACGAATGCATTTGGTTATTTGGAGAGGAAAATATAATTGATAAAAGAGGAAAAGTGTGGGAGACGGGAAAGAACCCTGAGGGACACCACTGTGGATAGGGACGGAGGGAGAGGTTGAACCATCAACGCTTAGGCTACGGAGATAGAACGGCCGGAGAGAAACATCAATATGAAAGAGCAGAGTGAAGGAGGCGAGTTTGGAGATCAGACTTCCGTCCATACAAAACCCAGGGTGCATATTTCGGCATCGGTGAATACGTTTGTATATCGTGTGTGTGCGTGCTCTCTCTTCTCCCTTCTCTCCCCCGCCCCCCTTTTAAAAATACACACATGAATTAACTGGGTCTCCTTTGAGTTTTTCGAAACACCACGATCACAAACCCATACAGGCTTATAAAGCCTATAAAGGACATTTGGTAGGATGGTTCGTGTTCAAAGCCAAACTTCTCCCCTATCAAGTGTGACAAACTGCTCCAAGTTGCCAATTTGAGTGGCTCGGTGTGAGGAGAAATCCTCGATCGACCTCAGAGTAACCAAATTGAGCTAGGCAAAGGTGAGATTCGGCCCTTGATCCAACTGGGCCGATTGGCCGACACGACCACCACAACAGCAGCAAGATACAAACAAATGTTAATCCACCATGCTATCCCCAGTAGTACAAGACTTTTGGTCCAAACTTCATCTTACAGCAAGATAACACTCAAATGAACTGAACCAAAACACTCAAATGGAGTAATTAAAACTTATTTTCAAAAGAAAGAGGAAGCTTGAGTCCTTCAACACATGGAATGTCTCCCAAAAAAAACCCAGATCTCAATACTCATTGAAAGTACTATTTGGGCAAAGAAAAAGTATATACAAAAGCAACTTAGATGATCTTTGGAAGGTAACATGGCCACACTACCTACTACCTATCTCCAGCTCGGCATCCTCATACACCCTTCATGAAGCAGAAGAGGCACTGAAATCAAAGTCTGGGAAAGCATCTGGACAAGATGAAATAATCTCGGGCCTAAAGGTAAAGCTTGGTGCGCTTCCTTCTTTACTGCTATTCATCAATCTGGCACAATTCCGTCGATGTGGAGAGAAGCTTAGGTTATCGCCATACCCAGGCCATGGAATGCTGCTAGATGACCTATCAAGCCACCGACCATCATCATTACGCTGCACATCATACAAGTTGTTTGAGTGTCTTCTGCTAAGCCGTATCTCATCCCAAGCTGAGCCTTCCATCTCAATGGAACAGGAAAGATTCAGACTGGGGAGAAGCTCCATGGATCAGGTCCTGGCTTTAACATGCATTGAGGCTGGGTACCAATGCTCTTTTAAGAGTGGTGTTGCCTTGATAGATCTGTCAGCAGCTCGTGACAGTTTGGAGACTTGGGCTCCTTCTCTGCCGTGCAACCTTGCGAGTACTAGCATCTCTGCTTCGCAACCGTCACTTCAGTCTTACTTGGGGATTTGGCCAATGTACCAAGAGCTCAATGATATTCTCCCCCAAAGATCAGTGTTTGCCCCAATGCTTTTCAACATATATACAAGTGACTGAACTGTGAGTACTTCACGAAAATTTGCTTATGCTAATGATCTTGCTCTTGCCTACCAATCGTGGCAATCTGTATGATGTGAGCAATAGTTCTTACTAACGACATCAAGGTTTTGGAGGAGTATTTCACCCAATTGAGACTCCATCCCTATCCATGAAAAACAACAGTCACTGCTTTTCATCTGAGCGAAGGCCTGGCTCCTGCCAAACTCGATGTCTCCTCCTGTGGTAAGTCAGCCCAGAATGAACCACACCCCAAATATATTAGAATCACTCTGGATCGCAGCCAGACATATAGGGAACATCTGAAAAGGGTTTGTGAGAAAACGCACACCAGAGTGAACCTCATCTGTAAGCTTGCCCACACTAGCTGGGGAGCTGGCACACATGCAGCCTTCGCACCTCTACCCTCACTCCAGTGTATCCCACTGCTGTGTACTGTGCATGTGTCAGTCACACTATCCTGAACACTGCAATGAAAACTTTATCTGGCACGCTGAAGTCAACCCCTCCACCATGGCTCAATGTGCTGACTAATATCGCACCCCCCAGATATTTCTGCAGTCAAGCATGAACGTCGAGTGTACCGTCAGATACAATCCAATGCTGACTGACCTACCTATCTAAGACGACTAATTACCCTCCCAGCGTTTGATTGAGGTCATAGAAGCCTTTCTGGATTAGGGAACTTGCAGTGGCCAAAACTAATGATTAGGGGTTGTGGCGGCATCAGTTCAAAATGGCCAACTAATCCAAGATCCCACAAAGGACACTCAGGCTTTGATCTACACAGACGCCACTGGAATTGTCATAACCGACTGTGAACCATACGTGCGAGGACCGCCCATCATATGCATAAGTAGAAGCACACAGGGCCCAATGTGTAACTGTGGCCATCAACATCAGACAATCCCACATGTCGTAGAGGATTGTGTGCAGAGGAGATTCAGTGGGTCCTTTGCAGAACTACACAGGTACTGATGCTGCAATCAAATGTCTCTCATTACGAGATCTTCAATTATAATAGTCTCCAAGATCATACGAAAGAAGGTTTTGGAAGAAGCGTGGAACACCATTGCACAAGAGTTTACAACAAAATTATTTGAACGTGTCCCGACATTAATTTCAAGGTTTTTAAAAGAAAATGGTGGACATACCTGCTATTATCAAGGTGTATCATGTATAAATTTGTATATATATGAAAAAGATGTTTCTTTATGAAGGTGAATTTGTATTAAACAGATTTTTAGTTCACTTATGCATCAGAGTAGAAAAAATGCAAAATGTCAGACTTTTACACAGTGGTGCAAATCGAACCAAGTATGGCTCAGGAGGACCCACCAGCAGCGATCTTGATTATTTCTGCCACAACAGCCTTCTGTGCATTCTGGTATTCATCCCGGTTACGAATGTACTCGTCATTCAGGGAGCTCAACTTGCTGTGTGCACACAAGCCATGGCCAAGAATTCTGTGTTAACCTGTGATTTAACTCCTGCTATTTATGCTTTGGAAATCACATAATTGGGAAAGAGAATTCGCATGACCAATTTTATGAAGACATTATACAAAGCAAGGTGATAATTAGACCAAAAAAAGCTCTCACAATGAACTCGAAATACAAGCTAAGAATACCTATTGGTGAATCGGACTCCATTCTTCTGCGAGTCTATTGTCCTGTATTTTTTGTTGTTACGGAGTGTCTTCTCTTCTTTGCACGTCACCCGGAAGTAAAACCCCAGCTGTGCATTGGACTCTAGTTTCACACTTTTGCCAGCTTCGAGGCCTGCAACAGCCACCACCAAATAAAGGTAACCAAACATGCTTCAACAAGCATTAACAACATCCACCTACCAAGGATCTTGCTATCCTAGTTCATGGAATACATTTATTACCATTTTTTGACTTGCACTGGTGTGAGCAAAATACCAAGATCGTGAGCTGTGGAATTCAAGGTTTTCTCCATGTCTCTCTCCAGAACGTCCATGTGTTCCCGCAGCTCTTGAAGGTTTGGATCAAAGGAAGACTTCACAAGATACTCATGATGTTCTACCTGTTTTAAGAACAATGTTACAATTGAGCCATCAAGTCATTCAATTAACTAGCAAGTTGCCCGTGCCAGCACAGGATTCTCAACCAGGGTAAGGATGGAGGAGGCAAAAATACAAATGGCATCTTCTGTCATTGAGCCAGCAAGCTGGGAGCAACAATTCGCATTTATTGGCCCATCTGATGCAATTTAAATACTCTAATCGTGGCGGGGTGCTCTATTTAAAACTGTTTGTACGATATGTAACTTTTTGATGCCGAGGGTCCATTAAAAAATGTGTATTGTGTCCTTTGTGAAGATGAAGTGAGCTATGACAGAAGTACTTAATAAAATGGCAGGCCTGGCCAGCCGGTTCGTCAAAGACTTGGGCCAACCCTACAAGAACGTGGGAATAGTTGTGGCCGTTAAAGAAAAAAGGAGGAGGAAGGATTAATTGAAAGGGGAGAAAAACCACAAACAAATGAATCATCAATCTAAGGAAAGAGTTCCACAGGATTTTTTTTTTTTTTTTTTTTTTTTTTTTTGTTTTGTATACAAGATCGAGGCTCGTGAAAGACCTAACATTAATCACACAAAAAGACAAACCGGGACATGAAACACAAAATAAGGGGAGCGGTAGACAAGATGGGGAGAGAGGGGGAAGGACACAAACACAACATTTGAGAGCAGGGACATCGAGAGAACTGTGGGAGGGAGAGGGCTTGGGGGGAGGTGGGAGGTGTATAAAACATATAGACACTGCAAGGACTTTCAGGAAAGAAGATGGAATTTCGAAAAAAGTGTATCTGGGGTGAATTAGCAGGGGTAGAAAAGATAAAGATCACCACTCCAAAAGGGAGTTTGCAAAGGTCACTTAACTTTTCCAAAGATAAGACACCAAATGGGAAAGTAAAATAACAAACCTGTTCTAAATCCAAAGTCGTTTCAATCATGTCCTGAAATTTGCCAAAGGCTTCATTCAGTTCGTTCAGTGGCTCGGCAAACAGCTCGTCCAGCAACGTTTTGTGTTGGCCTGAGAGAGGGTAACTGTTTTTCAGATTCACCTTCCAACTACCCTCACTTCTTCAGATAGGCATTGGACATTAGGGTGGTCCACAGATATATGTAATATTTAATACTATTAAAAATCCATGCTCCACAAGGCTGCCATTGTTCCTATGTTTATAAAGATCATATGAACCAAATATGAGGTCGATTGGAACTTATTTAGAGGTTGCTCAAAAAATAACTATTAATTTATCCTGTTTTTTTCAGATGGCAGAAACTCGCAGCTCTTCCACAGTTTGTTTGCTGGACATGTCTGAAAAGGAAATAATATGTGGGGGACCACCAACCAAAGGACACACATTGCAGAAAATGGTGTACCATCACATACAAGAACACCATACAGTTCGTGAAAGTGCCAAACTTGGTGTACAAGCTGTGTGTGCATACTGGGAGAAAGCACGAATTCCAGTGCAGAGAGTAGATTCCTGTGAGCGCCAACGTTTGAAGTTGTATGATGCCTACAAACTGGTAAAGAAAAATACAACCAAGACATTCGAAAACTATAGAGTGAAGGAGCAGTTTTTTTTTTTGTTTTTTTTTTGTATACTGAATCGAGGCTCGTGAAAGAGCTAACATTTACTTCACAAACAAATCAACCAAACAAACAAAATATATAAAAAGAGGGAGCGGAAAACAAGATGGGGAGAGAAGGGGAAGCACACAAACATAACATTTGAGAGCAGGGAGATGTGTGGGAGGGAGAGGGCTTGGGGGGAGGAGGCGTGGGAAGGGGGGACGGGGTGGGAGAAGTATAAAACACAAGGACTTCCAGGACAGAATTTGGTATTTCAAAAAAGTGGAATTGGGGTGAAATTAGCGGGGGTAGAAAAGATCAAGGTTTTGGATGGGGGGAGATAAGAGATGGTGGTGAACAGCTGTTTTAAAGACCTGGAGGGCGGAGTGGGATTGAGGAGAGTGAGGGAGTTTGTTCCAGAGGCGGGAGAAAAGAGGAATGAAGGAGTGAAGGTGAGCAGAGAGTCTTGATTTTGGCAGTTTGACCATAAGAGGGTTGCAGGCAGATCTTGTGCGACCTGTAGGAATATCTGTTCAAAGATGATCTTCAATCCCTCTTCGATATCTCACCAAATGATGCGCTTGAGAAAATGACGAATAAAGAAGACAAAGCATTCCTTATCATGCAGCGTGAGAATCCCTCAAGTTCACGTGTGGGATCTGTGGACAACACTCTGGCAGTGAAGGAGAACAGAAAGCGTATCAGGCTTGAGAATGAAGATAAAATAAAGAAGAAACATGCTGCTGAGACTCTAACAGCAATGCAATCTGTTCCATCAACGTCGGCTGTGGTTGATGATGATGATGTCTGAGATTGAAAGCTCCGATTCAGGGGACAATGAATTCAAACTCCAAAGTCCATCTTCTGCCAAACAGGCGAAAAAGGCTCCCATCAAGGTAATCACTCCAGCAATAGTGGCAACTCTGGACAGAGTAAATCTCTCAGATCGGCGTGCTATGTTTGTGCCCAGTGCTTTTGCACAATCTCTTGGTCATACCATTGAAGACAAGTGCAAGCCAACAATCTATCTATAATTCCACTAATCTCTGTCTGTGTGTGTGTGTGTGTGTGTGTATGCGACCGCTGTTTCTCGACAACTACCGGTCCGATATACTTGAAACTTGCCAGGTATATTGCTGGGGACCCGAGGATGTGCCTTTTCAAGGTTTCATATTAATCGGACAAGTAGTTACCGAGCTATGTCCAAAAAACGATTCAACCAATCAGAGAGCAGCGAGTTATCACGTGTGCCGAACGTGGCGAACAGACTCTGCCTCGGACGGCACATTTGAGAGCGTATTCATTTATTTCACGTTGGCAAACTATGTTGGCGTTAAACTATGTTTTAAAACTAATTAAAACTACTTTGCGATTCATCGTAACTGCGATTCGTAACTGCCGTTCGCTTTGGCTTTGCGAATGGACCAAACCATTTCATGTAAATAGAGGGGGGGGATTGTCACCGTACTCGCAAGCCGTTCGCTTTGGACCAAACCATTTCATGTAAATAGAGGGGGGGGATATAATTTTAGATATAGATATAGTACGGGCATGCCCTAGTAATAAATAATTTGAGTAATTGAAAATAGATAATTATCTATGAATTGACGTATGATGCTAAAAATTCTGTATCTTATTATTCATTAAAATATGTCAACATTTTGAGCAACCTCTAAATATTGTCCAATCAAGCTCAAATTTTCACCACAAACTACTTTCTTCAATAGGAATAGGGGCGGGCTTGTGGAGAAATGAAAATCCAATCTTCATATTTTTGGACCACCCTATTGGACATGGTACATCAAAGACCCATACAAGCGAGTGGGAATGCACGACTTACCTTGGTGCTTGCTTAGAGCCGCGGACAGATTGGGCAATTGGCGGCTTGCCAGATAAACACGGTGGCAATCCTGCAGGGAAGCTGCCAGCCGCTGGAAGCGCTTCGCTAGGCGGTGCAAGTCAGGGATGCGGCGCAGAAGCTCATCTTGCAAAACCTGGCGCAGTTCGGCATCATCGCACAGAGCCTCGACCACGTCCAACCTAGCAAAGACACGTTCGTTTGCAACCAAGAGAAATGGAGATGCGCGACCCCGAGGTCTCTGTGTCCCAGCCTTCGATTAAGCTCGGTAGAGTTAAGATAAGCCCGTGATATTGCAAATAAATAAAAGAGGTGCAATAAAGAGAATTGGAGAAGGGCACACTTCCACATTTCCAGAAATGTATTGGCATCACCATGATGTTCTCACATGGAAGAAGCAAAATTATTACGTGGTTCGTCTGACCGATTTACGATATCTTTTTGATAGTTTTCTTTGGTGCTGGCACCCTTCCTGTCCGACCGAAAACGTCACAAAACAGTCATCTCCGTGCATCGGTTTGAATTGCAAACAGCCTTGCACAGGTTCAAATGGTTGTTTTTGCTCACGGACACATGTGTTGGGGCCTGAACAATGTTTGCAAGCGTATTGGTCAACGCTCCTCTGATGTTACTGCAAAATAGATCATTGGCCAACTTACCATTAAAGGCACAGTGCGCAACACACACCCCTTTGGCAGTTGTGGTTCGGAGCAAAATTAAACAAGTTGAAAACAAACACAGAGAGGTGAAAACAACCTCCATCCACCTTCGGTGGCGAAGGTAAAAATAAATCAATGCCGACTCCAGTCATTGTGAACACCCAGATTAAAAAGGGGGTGGAGGGGAGGACAGGGGAAGGTAAAGGAAAGCAGCACGTGACTGACTCAACCAATTACATTCCTTCTCAAAAAGACTATTAATGCATGAAAAGTTCATCCTGCAAAATCATGTACAGTGCCTATAGAAAGTCGACACCCCCTTTCAAAATGTTCACCTTTTCTTACCTTATAGCCTGAAATTAAATTGCATTAAATCAGACTTTTCCACCTTTATTTACACATCGTAACCCACAACTTCCAAGTGAAAAACAAATTCTACAAATTTCAGAAAATTAATCAAAAATACAAAACTACATTATCTTGGTTGGATAAGTGTCCACCCACCTTATAATAGCAATTGTAAATTAATTCAGGTGTAACCAATAACCTTCAAAATCACACACCAAGTTAAATGTCCTCCACCTGTGTTACATTGTCGTGATTATTTCAGAATAAAATCAGCTGTTCCTGTAGGTTTCCTCTGCTGGGTAGTGCATTTCACAGCAAAGATTCAACCATGAGCACCAAGGAGCTTTCAAAAGATCTTCGGGATAAAGTTGTGGAAAGGCTCAGATCAAGGTATGGGTAGAAAAATATTTCAAAGGCCTTGAATATCCCTTGGAGCACAGTCAAGACAATCATTAAGAAGAGGAAGGTGTATGGTACCACCAAGACCCTGCCTAGATCAGGCCGTCCCTCCAAACTGGATGACCAAGCAACGAGAAGACTGATCAGTGATCAGAGAGGCCAATGGCACCTTTGAAAGAGTTACAGGCATTTATGTCAAAGACTGGTCACTGTGCATGTGACACCAATATCCCAAGTACTCCACAAGTCCGGAGACTCCGGAGACTCAAATGAGCAATAGTCTCCGGACTTTTACCACAAGTCCGGAGACTCAAAAAAACCACTCCGGAGATTCTGAAGCCATGTGGCAAAAAGTTTTGTGGTCTGACCAAGATGGAGCTTTTTGGCCTAAATGCACGTTATGTTTGGCACAAACCCAACAAAGCACATCACCCAAAGAACACCATCCCTACTGTGAAGCATGGTGGTGGCAACATCATGTTATGGGGATGATTCTCATGAGCAAGGACTGGGGGGCACTTGTCAGGATAGAAGAAAAAATGGATGGAGCAAAATACAGAAAAATCCTGGAGGAAAACCTGCTGCCCTCTGCAAGAAAGCTGAAATTGGGACGGAGGTTCACCTTTCAGCATGACAACGACCTGAAGCAAACAGCCAAAGCTACACTGGAGTGGCTAAAGAACAAAAAGATAAATGTCCTTGAGTGGTCCAGTCGGAGCCCCAACCTAAATCCAATTGAAAATCTGTGGTATGACATGAAGATTGCTGTCCATCAACGCTCCCCACACAACTTGACTGAGCTTGAACAGTTTTGTGCAGAAGAATGGGCAAATATTGCCCAATCAAGGTGTGCAAAGTTGGTAGAGACCTATCCCAACAGACTCGCAGCTGTATTTGCTGTCAAATGTGCTTCCACCAAGTATTAACTCAGGGGGGTCGATACTTATCCAACCAAGATATTCTAGTTTTGTAATTTTGATTAATTTTCTGAAATTTGTAGAATTTGTTTTTCACTTGGAAGTTGTGGGTTACGATGTGTAAATAAAGGTGGAAAAAGTCTGATTTGGTGCAGTTTAATTACAGGCTACAAGACAACGAAAGGTGAATATTTTTAAAGGAGATTTAGACTTTCTATGGGCACTGTACCTGGTGTTAATAAACAGGTCAGCTCTCCATCTGTACACTGTGCAGCAAATCTTTGTGCACTCCCCCTCCCCTCCCCACCCCCTCCATTTGTGCACGTGGTAAAGCTTGTGCACTCACGTGATATTTAAGATACAATTTAATAAATTTCAGCAAAACATTAAAAACCCCAAGTACAAGGGCAATTTGTTGAGAATCTGGAGCTCTCTCTGCCTTAGAGTAGGGATGAGAGACTCAATAAAAGCCCTTATTTGAAATATAACCATTTTTATAATCGCTTCCGGGTTGGCAGGACGGCCGAGAAAGAAATACACACACTCGCTTCTGAGCTGTCTAACCTGGGTTTGAATCCCGACCAAACTATAAAATGTCATCCTCGTGTTTCGCGGGGAGGGCGATTCATCAATGCATGTGACGTCCCATGGATGGATTTTAAGCTGGGCGTCCCATCTGCCGGAATTAGTTGGTTGGTTGTTGGCGATCTCATGGTGTCCTTCACGAAGTTGAGGAAAATTATCATGGGTAGTCGGCACCATGAACCAATTCCAAATCCACTGCCCTGACTGCTGGGAGGGAAGTGGCAAGCCACCTAGCATAATCCTTAACGAGAAACTGCTTCGGCAGCAAGAACACTCCGTAAAGAGTATGGCACATCTCACATGCTCCTCACTACAATGCCCAAAATAACCTAAGTTTATCTTGCCCTCGTATTCTTACCATTATTGACCAATCACAATGTAATTTAAGTGTTATTGTACTGACCTCTCCTCAATCCGGCTCAAATCGAGCAACGGCTGCTTCACCCACTGACCCAGTAACCTCTGACCCTGTGGTGTACGGCACCTGTTGAGAATCCCAAAAAGGGACTGAGATTTAGCAGAATCCTCAGTAGATCCCTGTGGAAAACGTCGGCACAACGGGAGGAAACAAATCATGACACGAGTTAAAATATAAGTGGCACCGTCCTTTCAAACTCATCTCACCTGAAACAGGTTCAGTGCGTGCACCGCTGCATTATCCAGGCGCATGTACTGGCTCAGGTCAAAGGTCGACAGCTCAAACTGCCCAAAGCCAGATTCATCTGAAAGCAATTCCAGATACTTGATGATGGCAGAAAGGGCTCCCATGGCAACCTACAATTACACATCTGGTCAATATCAAGCACCGGAGCATTTTTTAAAAATAGTTTCTAAGGCTCGTAGTGGAGTCGTCACGGACATACGGACATAAAGACGAGTACACGAGACGACACAGGATTGTAAATAGGTTTTACCACTTTGATGTCACATGTTCACTTAACCCTCCGTTAGTGCGGTGGGGTGTTGGACGTGGGTAGTAACATGCAAAAGGAGTCTGAGATACCCCGCCACACTAACGGAGGGTTGAAGGGAAACTCAAACTTTAGAATTTGATCTGACCATCAAGTTGTTTTTTAATTTATACTCTGCATTCCTATTTTATATAAATAAATATAAAAAAACCAAAAATGCAACATAATTTTACATTCATTTCCGTTGAGGCAGCGGTTTTGCCTTCGTGGGTTGCCGATTGGCTGTGGAACATCACGTGCTTTACAAGCCCCTCCCCCCAAGCCAAAAGGATCATAATTTTGGAACCAGGTTGTAATTCTGAGTTGACATTTCGAATTCGATTTCCATTTAAATCGCTAGCTTTTCGACTCGCCTGCTTCTCCATCTCGGGTAGAGTAGCGCTGTTCATCACCTCACTCCCTTTGGACTTCAAAAGACGATTCAGATCCTGTACTATGTCACGTGATGAAAATTCATTCTTCTTCCTCTCCGTGATCAGTACTCCGCTACGCTGAACCACCTGTCCAAACCGCAGGTCAGGCAGAATAGACGTCGGACACAAGACGTCACACATCGAGGCAGCAACAAGTAGGCAACGTCTGTGGTACCAATCCATATTGTTGAGGCAATCCTAAAGGAACTAGCACAAGTCAGCAAGTAAGTAGCATGCAGCAAGTTAACCTCATGCACATTTTGTGTGTCCAGAGACGTGGTGAAGGACGTGGGTGGTCGGACAGGTAGGCTGCAGGGAGTGTTGGTTTGTAGATTCAGTACATACCAAGGGGAAGTGATGTTTACACAAACAGCATACCGGGAAACCTGATCAAAAAAGCCTTTTGTATTTTACCAATTCCTCTTTTGGTTTAAGGTCTTCAAAGCGACAAGCTTGTTATATCTGCCAAGCAGAGATAGAGGGTGTACTTTGGACAAACTGGAAAGGTGGAAGCCAAACCTTATGTACCACGTGAGCATTACCTGGAATATTAAAGGAGGCGGGGGGAGGGAAAGGATTCCAAGTTCAAGATCAAAATGAATCCACATTGTTTTGTTAGTCTCAAGAGGATACACACAAGTTTGTGTCAATCGGACCAACGGTTGCAGAGAAAACCGGTTTTTAAGGGAATAAACCTGCAAAATGCAACTGGAAGGGACACGCATACACCGGGCGTACGGACAAACGCAGTTCCAGACGGCATTGCCCGACAGACTACGCCATAAGAAATGCTCCTGTACACCGCCCTTGAGGCTCGGTTTGCAAGCCACCATCTACATCCCAATAGAAGAGACAAAATCACTCTTATGGAAAATGTTTTTCGACTTTGTTTTATCCTCAAAAATAGGCCCTAGTGAACACACGTTCATGTTAAAAGTTTGGCCTTTGAAACCTACCTTTATGAAGGGGGACAGACATGTGAACAAACACAAACTGAAATTGTGTTTTATGTGGTTGATATATTTGAATTGTTCACAAATTTCATAGAATTTCTTCTCACCGAGTCTGAATGGACTTTATGCACGACCAGAAATTAAAAACAGAAATTACATCCGAGTTAAAATGATGGTGCGAGGCCATCTGGAAGTGGACGTAAAAACATAAAAATAATAATAATAAAAAGGATCACTGCATGGCCATGGCTTGCAAAAGCATCCTGCAGAGCACACTTCCATTATCTATCTATAATGCCAGTAATCTCTGTGTGTCTGTATGCGACCGCTGTTTCTCGACAACCACGGGTCCGATATACTTGAAACTTGCCAGGTATATTGCTGGGGACCCAAGGATGTGCCTTTTCAAGGTTTCATATTAATCGGACAAGTAGTTACCGAGCTATGTCCAAAAAACGATTCAACCAATCAGAGAACAGCGAGCTATCACGTGTGCCGAACGTGGCGAACAGACTCTGCCTCGGACGGCACATTTGAGAGCGTATTCATTTATTTCACGTTGGCAAACTATGTTGGCGTTAAACTATGTTTTAAAACTAATTAAAACTACTTTGCGATTCATCGTAACTGCGATTCGTAACTGCCGTTCGCTTTGGCTTTGCGAATGGACCAAACCATTTCATGTAAATAGAGGGGGGGGATTGTCACCGGACTCGCAAGCCGTTCGCTTTGGCTTTGCGAATGGACCAAACCATTTCATGTAAATAGAGGGGGGGGGATATAATTTTAGATATATATATAGTACGGGCATGCCCTAGTTATCTTCAAAAAGGAGTTTACATTGATCAAAACACCGACTTTTCATTCAGGCAGTCCCTTGGACTCAAACCGAGTGTCCGCCTGTGTGTCTGTCCACACGGGCAGATGGACACACCCACAGAGGGACAAACCCACAGAGGACACACACATACCCACGGACAGGGACACGTACACACGGACGGGGACAGACGGACTGACACACACACGGACGGACTGACGCACGGACGGACGGACTGACACACACAGACTGACTGACTGACACACACAGACTGACTGACTGACACACACAGACTGACTGACTGACACACACAGACTGACTGACTGACACACACAGACTGACTGACTGACACACACAGACTGACTGACTGACACACACAGACTGACTGACTGACACACACAGACTGACTGACTGACACACACAGACTGACTGACTGACACACACAGACTGACTGACTGACACACACAGACTGACTGACTGACACACACAGACTGACTGACTGACACACACAGACTGACTGACTGACACACACACACTGAATGACTGACACACACACTGAATGACTGACACACACACTGAATGACTGACACACACACTGAATGACTGACACACACACTGAATGACTGACACACACACTGAATGACTGACACACACACTGAATGACTGACACACACACTGAATGACTGACACACACACTGAATGACTGACACACACACTGAATGACTGACACACACACTGAATGACTGACACACACACTGAATGACTGACACACACACTGAATGACTGACACACACACTGAATGACTGACACACACACTGAATGACTGACACACACACTGAATGACTGACACACACACTGAATGACTGACACACACACTGAATGACTGACACACACACTGAATGACTGACACACACACTGAATGACTGACACACACACTGAATGACTGACACACACACTGAATGACTGACACACACACACATGCGCGCACGGACGGACACGCGCGCACGGACGGACACGCGCGCACGGACGGACACGCGCGCACGGACGGACACGCGCGCACGGACGGACACACGCGCGCACGTACGCACACACGCGCACGGACAGACACGCACAGAGGGACACACACAGAGGGACACACACAGACAGGACACACACACACACGGACAGGACACACACACACACGGACAGGACACACACACACACGGACAGGACACACAAACACACGGACAGGACACACACACACACGGACAGGACACACACACACACGGACAGGACACACACACACACGGACAGGACACACACACACACGGACAGGACACACACACACACGGACAGGACACACACACACACGGACAGGACACACACACACACACGGACAGGACACACACACACACGGACAGGACACACACACACGGACAGGACACACACACACGGACAGGACACACACACACGGACAGGACACACACACACGGACAGGACACACACACACACGGACAGGACACACACACACACGGACAGGACACACACACACACGGACAGGACACACACACACGGACAGGACACACACACACACGGACAGGACACACACACACACACGGACAGGACACACACACACACGGACAGGACACACACACACACGGACAGGACACACACACACACGGACAGGACACACACACACACACGGACAGGACACACACACACACGGACAGGACACACACACACACGGACAGGACACACACACACGGACAGGACACACACACACACGGACAGGACACACACACACACGGACAGGACACACACACACACGGACAGGACACACACACACACGGACAGGACACACACACACACGGACAGGACACACACACACACGGACAGGACACACACACACACGGACAGGACACACACACACACGGACAGGACACACACACACACGGACAGGACACACACACACACGGACAGGACACACACACACACACGGACATGACACACACACACACGGACAGGACACACACACACACGGACAGGACACACACACACACGGACAGGACACACACACACACGGACAGGACACACACACACACGGACAGGACACACACACACACGGACAGGACACACACACACACGGACAGGACACACACACACACACACGGACAGGACACACACACACACACACGGACAGGACACACACACACACACGGACAGGACACACACACACACGGACAGGACACACACACACACGGACAGGACACACACACACACGGACAGGACACACACACACACGGACAGGACACACACACACACGGACAGGACACACACACACACGGGCAGGACACACACACACACGGGCAGGACACACACACACACGGGCAGGACACACACACACGGACAGGACACACACACACGGACAGGACACACACACACGGACAGGACACACACGGACAGGACACACACACGGACAGGACACACACACAGACAGGACACACACACACGGAGGGACACACACACACGGAGGGACACACACACACGGAGGGACACACACACACACGGAGGGACACACACACACACGGAGGGACACACACACACACGGAGGGACACACACACACACGGAGGGACACACACACACACGGAGGGACACACACACACACGGAGGGACACACACACACACGGAGGGACACACACACACACGGAGGGACACACACACACACGGAGGGACACACACACACACGGAGGGACACACACACACACGGAGGGACACACACACACACGGAGGGACACACACACACACAGAGGGACACACACACACACACAGAGGGACACACACACACACACAGAGACACACACACACACACAGAGACACACACACACACACAGAGACAGACACACACACACAGAGGGACACACACACACAGAGGGACACACACACACAGAGGGACACACACACAGAGGGACACACACACACAGAGGGACACACACACAGAGAGGGACACACACACACAGAGGGACACACACACACAGAGGGACACACACACACAGAGGGACACACACACACAGAGGGACACACACACACAGAGGGACACACACACACAGAGGGACACACACACACAGAGGGACACACACACACAGAGGGACACACACACACAGAGGGACACACACACACAGAGGGACACACACACACAGAGGGACACACACACACAGAGGGACACACACACACAGAGGGACACACACACACAGAGGGACACACACACACAGAGGGACACACACACACAGAGGGACACACACACACAGAGGGACACACACACACAGAGGGACACACACACACAGAGGGACACACACACACAGAGGGACACACACACACAGAGGGACACACACACACAGAGGGACACACACACACAGAGGGACACACACACACAGAGGGACACACACACACACAGAGGGACACACACACACACAGAGGGACACACACACACACAGAGGGACACACACACACACAGAGGGACACACACACACACAGAGGGACACACACACACACAGAGGGACACACACACACACAGAGGGACACACACACACACAGAGGGACACACACACACACAGAGGGACACACACACACACAGAGGGACACACACACACACAGAGGGACACACACACACACAGAGGGACACACACACACAGAGGGACACACACACACAGAGGGACACACACACACAGAGGGACACACACACACAGAGGGACACACACACACAGAGGGACACACACACACAGAGGGACACACACACACAGAGGGACACACACACACAGAGGGACACACACACACAGAGGGACACACACACACAGAGGGACACACACACACAGAGGGACACACACACACACAGAGGGACACACACACACAGAGGGACACACACACACAGAGGGACACACACACACAGAGGGACACACACACACAGAGGGACACACACACACAGAGGGACACACACACACAGAGGGACACACACACACAGAGGGACACACACACACAGAGGGACACACACACACAGAGGGACACACACACACAGAGGGACACACACACACAGAGGGACACACACACACAGAGGGACACACACACACAGAGGGACACACACACACAGAGGGACACACACACACACAGAGGGACACACACACACACAGAGGGACACACACACACAGAGGGACACACACACACAGAGGGACACACACACACAGAGGGACACACACACACAGAGGGACACACACACACAGAGGGACACACACACACAGAGGGACACACACACACAGAGGGACACACACACACAGAGGGACACACACACACAGAGGGACACACACACACAGAGGGACACACACACACAGAGGGACACACACACACAGAGGGACACACACACACAGAGGGACACACACACACAGAGGGACACACACACACAGAGGGACACACACACACAGAGGGACACACACACACAGAGGGACACACACACACAGAGGGACACACACACACAGAGGGACACACACACACAGAGGGACACACACACACACAGAGGGACACACACACACAGAGGGACACACACACAGAGGGACACACACACAGAGGGACACACACACAGAGGGACACACACACAGAGGGACACACACACAGAGGGACACACACACGGAGGGACACACACACGGAGGGACACACACACGGAGGGACACACACGGAGGGACACACACGGAGGGACACACACGGAGGGACACACACGGAGGGACACACACGGAGGGACACACACGGAGGGACACACACGGAGGGACACACACGGAGGGACACACACGGAGGGACACACACTTTTACTCTTATAGATACTCAAGAAATTTGGATTTGAGATCAAAGGATGAATATGAGGCAAGAGTATGGCCTCTAAATGTGGTTATTTTTTTTATATAGTGGAGAAGGTTAGCTTTTATTTATTGGTATTTCTATGCAGATATATGTTTTACCATTGTAGAACAATAGCACTTTTTATGTTCAATCTCCCCATTTTAGGTAAGCACAAGTATTGGGACAGATCAAGTTGAAGTAAATTAAAGTAGTATTATCGTTAGTATTTGGTTGAATATCCCTTGAATGCAATAACTGCATCAAGTCTTTGACCCGTTGACATCACTGAACTCTTGGTATCCTCCTTTGAGATGCTTTGCCAAGCTTTTACTGCAGCCATTTTTACCTATGTCACCGAAAGTGGATGAAGTTATGTTTTCACCCCTGACTTTCTGTTTGTCTATTTGGTACTTGAGAAAATCGTACATTTTTCAAGTATGTTGGTTGGTCTTGTGCGTTATTCTGTCTGTCTGTTTGTATGCCAATCGCCTACAGGTGACAATTTTAAACTGATCTTTACAAAACTTCACCAAACGGTAGAGTTGGTCGTAAGGAAAAAGCCGATTGATTTTGAGGTCGAAAGGTCAATAGGTCAACATAGGCCAAAGGTCAACAACTTTGTCAGATTTCTAAAATCCTCAATTTTCATCCGATTGACTTGAAATTTGAAGAGGATTTACGTATCAGCTTACTAAATTCAACCATCTATTATGTTTTTTAGGTCAACAAAGGCCAAAAGGTCAACATATGGCACTGTTGTCTCGGGGGTTAGATATTCTGTATGGTACGATATTTCAAAAAGTTAGGGACAATTTATGACAAAACTGGCTGAATGAATTGGTTAGGTGACATGAACAAGCCGATTAAATCCTGGTTCAGGTCTGAATACAGATCTGGCCTATCAGTGGGATACAAAACGTAAACTGTTCAGCCTGGCGGAGGTATGTGCTCTACCAAGTGCCGTTCTAGTCAGTTGTTGTTTGTTTTGGGGGGTTTCTGACTTTCGTCTCCTCTTCAGCAAGTGAAATTCATGCTTCATTGGATTTAAATCAGAAGATTGACTTGGCCAGTCTAAAACCTTCCACTTTTTCCCCTGATAAACTCATTGGTTGCGTTGGCAGTGGGTTTTGGGTCACTGTCTTGATGCATGGTGAAGTGCCACCCAATGTGTTTGGAGGAATTTACTTGTACATAGGGCAGACATAATGTTTCTGTACACTTCCGAATTCATTCTGCTGCTGCCATCATTACTTACATCATCAATAAAGATCAGTGAGCCAGTTCCAGAGGCAGCCATGCAAGCCCAAGCCATGACACTACCTCTGCTATGCTTGGTAGATGAGGTAGTATGCTTGGGTTCAAATGCAGTTCCTTCCTTTCTCCACATTTTCATCTTTCCATCACTTTGGAAAATGTTATCTTGATCTCATCTGCCCATAAAACTTTGTTTCAGAACTACTGGCTCATCTCTATACTTGCTGGTAAATTCTAATCTGGCCTTTCTATTTTGGTGCTGATGAGAGGTTTGCATCTTGCAGTATAGCCTTTGTAATTCTGCTGTCGAAGTCTCCTGCGAACGGTGATTGTGATGCTTTCATCCCCTGCACTCTGGAGGTTGTTGATGTCACCAACAGTTGTTTTTCGTCACAGCTCTAATTATTTGTATGTCGTCAACTGCAGTTGTTTTTCTTGGCAAACCTGGCCATTGTCTCTTGCTAAGTACACTAGTGGTTTCTTTCTTTTTCAAGATATTCCAAATTGTTGTATTTGTTATGCCCAATTGTTGTGCTATGATTCTATTTGAATTATTCTGTTCTTTCATCTTCCAAATTGCTTGCTTTTCTTTCATAGACCGTTCTCTGGTCTTCATGTCAGTTTATGCCTACTGACTCTAAAGGCTGACTCGCCTGGCGTTGGCTTAGCGGTTAGGCCGCCGGCTTGGGATCCTAGGATCCTGGGTTCGAATCCCGGTCGATCGCTGAATTAACGCCAGGGGGGTTGACTCAGGCTGTCATCCTTCCGAGGTCGGCAAATTGAGTACCAGCTTGCTGGGATGAATGATCACGGTGTGTACCCCGATTCAGAATAGGCACACTGTATCCCTGCGCATTGTAAGAGCGTGACCAAGGGTTGGCGTCAGGAAGGGCATCCGGCCATAAAAACATTGCCTCAAACAGGGAACCATGATTGTCATGGGGCCTGCAAGGCTAACCCCCGCTCTAACGGGGAAAAATGGCCTTAAAACGATCATTCATTCATTCATTCACTCTAAAGGCAGAATCCCAAGGACAAAGCAAAAGCTAAAACCAAGACTAGACATTCACAGCTCTTTTATGTGTGAGCAATCAATGCAGCAAAAACACCTTTACAACAAGATGCACCTGTCAATCATTTGTTCCAATACTTATGCTTACTGGTACCTAGGATGGGGAAACTGAACATAAAAAGTGTGATTGTTCTACAATGGTAAAACATACATGTATAGAAATACCAAGAAATGAAAGATGACCTTCCGTACTCTTGCTTCATATTCATCCTTTGATTTTTGCAATTTTTGCAATTTTGCATTTGTATTTTGCAATTAAAACAAATTTCACATCACTCTTCCAATACTATTGGAGGGCACTGTACATATCACCAAATATTGGGCAAAAATCAGAAACCTACAAATTGCTTTGATGTTTGGCAGATCTGAAACATTCACGAGCATCATAACCCCCAAATCAATAGTATTGGTTCGAAAAAGCAATTCGAGGACAGAAAATACATTTGATCAATAGCATATCCAAGCACTTTCGAGAGGAAGGTGGAAGGCGCATACCTGTCTCAGGCGGGCCCCCTCTCCGGCCGCATCTCCACCGGGTACCACACACTCTTTGGGTCCGAGTTGGACGAGCGACGCTTCCAGATTTGAGAACTGGTCATTGTCTGGGAACTCGCAGACAAGGATGCGACGCAGCGTGGTATCCACGTACGCCACGCCGAGCACACGCTGACCCTCAACCGCAGAGCCGGCTACACGTACCGATGCCACCCCAGCACTAGCCGACATGTCCACATTTCCAAAAAGAACCTCCTCAAACTGGGCTAGGTTCCCTGGCGTGGCCTATAAAAGAGATTGACCAATAATTTGGAAAATAAAATTAAAATTTGATTGTTCATTTTTCAGAAATAAAAAAACAATACCTTGTTGCATAAGCATTTCTAAACCTCAAATCTGATCCGGGTTATCCTGCAAACCACATGGATAGACAAACCTTGTTCCTTGAAAGCACTCCCATTCCCATGCATTGTGAGTCTTCAATGGATATGGGCAGTCCTTTCCCAGCAAGCCTATCGGCTAAGGTCCCACTTGTTGTTTACAAAGTGAAAGGATGCTTTGCTTCCAACAATCCTATTAATTATTTGGAGATTTTTGTAACAAAATCAATACAAGAATACACTTGTTCGTCCGTCCATCCATCCATCCATCCGTTTGTATGTAACGTTCCTTACCACCCATTGGTTGGAGCGCATGCATGACTCCACCCACAATTCTAACATGAAAAAAAATCATATGTCTGCCATTTTGGTGCTACGATAAGCCTAATAAATCTTATGAAGTGTCATTCACAATCGCCATGCCCTCCCTCCCTCCCCATAAGTTTCCCCTTCAATGTAAAATGACCAAAGTGACTGTTGAAAGGATCATCAAATATCGAAAGGTTGGAGGCAATAAGCATCACGGGCCTTGTGAAGTTCATAGGAGTTATCGGCCTCAGCCTTCATTCCTTAGGCTTCAGGCCCCTAGTGTCAGTCTATGCGCCAGTGCAATTGGAATCTATCTGAGCGATATAACCACGATGAAATATGAAGTAGGCAAAGCCGAGGAAAGAGAAAAGAATCGAAGAAAACGAAATAACTGAAAAATATGTACAAAAGTATTTTTAAAAATTTAAATCACACAATTGTGTCAACACTACATAAACAACTTCTTAAACAAACCTCAAATACCACCGCTTCATTTTCACACAAGTTATTCACCGAGGTAGTCGACACGATTTCCAGACAGTGGGTAAGAGTTTCTTCTTCTTCATTTTCGTTCTGGTATCGCCTCCAGCCATCCGGTATGCGTTAAAGGACACTAATTTGTATCTCCAGTTTGTTATCCTAGTTGTCTTTATTGGTTTATAGTCTACAAACGATAGTAAATGAAAATTGTTTATCCTTTTACATTACCAAACAGACCCAAAAACGGTGGGTTCATTTTTCTTCTTCATTTTGGTTCTGGTATCAGCTCGAGTGTCCGTTAAAGCAAACACATTTTTAACAAATACGTTTCTTCTACATATAACATACAGAAGAGAAAGAACCAAAATGAAGAAGAAACTCTATATAACCCATGGTGTTTGGAAATTCTGTCGGTACATAATCACCTGAGTTACCGCATGGAGGCCGCCATATTTGTCCAGAAACCAATTGCATTGTGGGTCTATTCAGCTGCTCGATCATAAAGTGATGTAATGTTTTCAAACGTTGGCACCTTGCCAACTTCTCACAAATTCTGCTTTTTGAGGCGGGTTTTCAGGTTAAATGCGTTTTCTCCGACAATTTTCATGATAGGTACCGGTAGCTGCTTGGTACCGGTACCATTTGGGTCGTGAGGCGAATGTGATTTCAACTTTTAGGTGGTACACAAAAAGGTACGAGAGCCTACTAGTCCAGTCAAAGTAGGGCTGGACCTAGAACAAATTGCAAAAGAAGGTTTTTTGGCTTTAACTTGTTTATTAGGTCCCTCTGATGAACATATAAAAAGTCTCAAACTTTTGGACACCTGGAAAGTGGTTAATTTGCATAAATTCAAGATGGCCGCCGTCCAAAGCTTCAATTATGAATTACCTTAATCGCCTTAAATCGCCTTAAATGGCTTCGTGCTCACGGCATCGTGCCCGTTGATGGCTGCACCCCCTCCAGTTTCAAACAAATCCTGGGTCTACCCCTGCTATGGTCGGCATGCATGAAGTTGTGTGAATGGTTGTTGCACCTTGTAGGCTAGGTACCAGCGGTTCTCTTTGGAGCCCTTTCCTGCTCGGTTCTTGTAGACCTCAACACGGTACTGCCGCACAAGAAGGAGATCTCTGACTGTGGACTCGAAGTTCATCTTGCTCAGCACAACTGACTCCAGCTTTTGAGAACCTGTGAGGGGAAAGCAGAGGGGGGGAATTAATTTGGTCACATAGGATAGTTACATATTAGGAACACAAAAATGGTGGCCAAATTTGGGCACATAGGATAGTTACATATTAGGAACACAAAAATGGTGGCCAAATTTGGTCACATAGGATAGTTACATATTAGGAACACAAAAATGGTGGTTTTATGCAATATATAGATAGCCACGGCTCCCCAACCCAAACCCCTCCTCCTCCTTCTCCATCTCACTCTCTCTTTGATGAAGAAGCTTGGAATTAACAATCCTCGACTGGTCTGCTGCGGTCTTTGGCGATTTCAAAGGCAATCAAAATTGTTGTCCAACAGCAAATGTGAACCAATTCAGTGCAAATTCAATAACCCAATAATGCAAATTCTGAAGATTTCAGGTCAATTGGATGAAAATTGATGATTTTATGCAACCTTCACCTACGGCCTTTTGATTTAAAAAAACAACAAAAAAAACACAGCTTCTATCTTTTGATTGATGAACCAATTCAGTGCAAATTCAATAACCCAATAATGCAAATTCTGAAGATTTCAGGTCAATTGGATGAGAATTGATGATTTTATGCAACCTTCACCTACGGCCTTTTGATTTTAAAAAACAACAAAAAAACACAGCTTCTATCTTTTGATTGATGAACCAATTCAGTGCAAATTCAATAACCCAATAATGCAAATTCTGAAGATTTCAGGTCAATTGGATGAAAATTGATGATTTTATGCAACCTTCACCTACGGCCTTTTGATTTAAAAAAACAACAAAAAAACACAGCTTCTATCTTTTGATTGATGAACCAGTTCAGTGCAAATTCAATAACCCAATAATGCAAATTCTGAAGATTTCAGGTCCATTGGATGAAAATTGATGATTTTATGCAACCTTCACCTACGGCCTTTTGATTTAAAAAAACAACAAAAAAACACAGCTTCTATCTTTTGATTGATGAACCAATTCAGTGCAAATTCAATAACCCAATAATGCAAATTCTGAAGATTTCAGGTCCATTGGATGAAAATTGATGATTTTATGCAACCTTCACCTACGGCCTTTTGATTTTAAAAAACAACAAAAAAACACAGCTTCTATCTTTTGATTGATGAACCAATTCAGTGCAAATTCAACAACCCAATAATGCAAATTCTGAAGATTTCAGGTCCATTGGATGAAAATTGATGATTTTATGCAACCTTCACCTACGGCCTTTTGATTTAAAAAAAACAACAAAAAAACACAGCTTCTATCTTTTGATTGATGAACCAATTCAGTGCAAATTCAATAACCCAATAATGCAAATTCTGAAGATTTCAGGTCCATTGGATGAAAATTGATGATTTTATGCAACCTTCACCTACGGCCTTTTGATTTAAAAAAAACAACAAAAAAACACAGCTTCTATCTTTTGATTGATGAACCAATTCAGTGCAAATTCAATAACCCAATAATGCAAATTCTGAAGATTTCAGGTCCATTGGATGAAAATTGATGATTTTATGCAACCTTCACCTACGGCCTTTTGATTTTAAAAAAACAACAAAAAAACACAGCTTCTATCTTTTGATTGATGAACCAATTCAGTGCAAATTCAATAACCCAATAATGCAAATTCTGAAGATTTCAGGTCCATTGGATGAAAATTGATGATTTTATGCAACCTTCACCTACAGCCTTTTGATTACAAAAAAAACAAACAAAAAAAACAGCTTCTATCTTTTGATTGATGAACCAATTCAGTAACACGACATGCGGTTAGGGTGCCGGCTTGGGATCCGAGGATCCCGAGTTCGAATCCTGGTTGACGATTGAATTAACGCCAGGGGGGGTTGACTCAGCCTGTCATCCCTCCGATGTTGGCAAATTGAGCACCAGCTTGCTGGGATGAATGATCCCCGTGTGTACCCCGGCCTAGAATAGGTACACCTATCCCTGCGTGTCGTAAGAGGTGACCAAAGGGTTGGTGTCAGGAAGGGCATCCGGCCATAAAAACATTGCCTCAAAAAGGGAACCATGAGGTCATGGGGCCCGCAAGGCCAACCCCCGCTCCAGCAGAGAAAATGGCATTAAAAAGGGAATTATATTTTTGTTTTGTTTTTACGATTTAAGGCCTATTATTTATTTATTTTTGGTATTCATCACTTATTTGCTTTCTCACGTGGGCAATATCTCAGGCACCTTTTAGGCGAGGAAGCCGATATTCGGACACGACAGTGACCACGTGATGGGAATTATTTATTTTTTCTTCATATTCTCATAATAAATCTTTGTTGAAAATTTAATGACAGACAGAAGTGATCGCAAAACCTCATTTCTCGCTGCGCGGGGGACGGCCTAATGATTAATTATTTATAAAATAAATTGAAATTAGTTGACGAAGTTACGCCCATTTCCGACAAGGAAAGCAACCATTTGCGTTCGGCGTTTGCAAACATCCAACGAACCGTGTCCGATGTGCTTGATGACGCCCGTGGTTTTGAACACGTCCCGCGCGGCATACACAGCGTCCTTGCCGTGCACCGTGTAGAACTCGCCCCTGTCGAACGCACGGAACGTCGCGGACGCACGCTCGGGCATGGACAGGTAGAAGGAAACAAATCCATCCTCCTGCGCGCTGTCTATGCCGAATTGTTCTTTGGGCTTCAGCGCCATTATCGCCGAATTTCACAACAACCTATTCCTCTTCACCTTAACACTCCGAATTCTGAAACCTTGACTTGTTCTCCCGCCTTTGGCTTCCCAGTGCGCCCGCCCTTCTCATCGTCATCGCTCATTGGATGATACACAACACAATACTTCCGTCATATTTTATAAATATTAAATTAATCTCTCTTCATTCAGCTCTAGCAATTTTTAACTGTTCATTAACAATGGGTGTCCACTAGTAATTTAACATGAACTAAGTCTAACAATGCTTCTTTTAATTTAGCGAAGCAACTGCGTTCCTAACAATTTCCTCCCAAGAGGAAAAATATCAATCGTCAGATTTAAAATTGTTACGAACAATAAAGCAAATCAATACATCAACCAGTTTCTGTGAATGATATAGATTGAGTAAATCAGAGTTTGTTCACTTTAATGTTCTCGTTTTTTTTTTCAATGGTACGGCTTTGAGTATAATCGTCGAAGAGGCTGTAGCTCGGCTTGTAATTTATCCCTCTCACCTTATTAGTTAAATTGCCCTCCGTATTCTGTAACCATTAACCAATGGCTCTAACACAATGCAATAGAGTGCTCAATTGTTTTATAATTTGAGTTCAATTGACAAATAGATTTTCTGCCGTGATGCCGTGATAAAATAAATAAATAAGGTTCTCCTAAACACAAAAGCCTACTTTTGTTTTGCGAAAAGAAAAGGTCACAAAGGGCGGAAAATTGCAACAACAAAATATATAGTACAGGCCACAAGGTAAGGTAGCAGCTGACATCAACCAACTGCCATTCATGCACTTATGCCAACCATGTTATAATTTATTGACCCAGTATGTCATATGAAAGAGAGGTAAATATTGACGTTTGAAGGAGTTGGTGTATATATTTCCCAGAGTAGATAGCGAAAAAGTATCGACATTCGATTTCAATATTACGGCGATATCTTTCTACTTAGCCACTGTTCGTCGGCCATGGTAACTACTGAGTAGCATAGTCTTCAGCAATTCCTCGTTTTTTCATATCTGCCCACGGGATGAGCAAAATGTTTTTCTTCTCGGTCCCATGACAGCGCTGAACGCAACTGCACGTCCTGAAGTGTAGAAATGTCGTTTCGCATCGTTAAAATATCGTCAACCAATCCGGAAAGCGTGCCGTACCATCCGGATATGACGCCATTCCGCGATCTACCACAAGCGTGTGTGCACGTGTGTCCATTGAAGTTCCGCAGGATAGCAACGCGCCCTAATGGCTGCTGCGTCGCACGCACGAGTCAACGAGGAGGATCTCAGGTGCCCGGCCTGTACGCAGCTGTTTGCGGAACCAGTGGCGCTCACCTGCGGCCACGCCTTCTGCCTGGCCTGCGTGGAGCAGTTTTGGGAAAGTCGTGATGGGCCCTCGTACTCTTGCCCGACCTGTCTCGAGGTTTTCGATCAGAAACCGCAGCTCAAAAGGAACGTGGTCATCGCCAGCATGGTCAAGCAGCTGATGGAGCAGTACGAGACGCAGAAGCTGCAAAACGCCCCTGCGGCGTGCGGTGCGTACGGGTTGTCCGAGATCGGTACGGAGTCGTGCAACGACGACAAGAGCGAACGACCCCCGCCCCATTGCGAGCTTTGCGACGGGAAGTTCTTCAAGCTGTGCGCGAACTGCGAGATGATGTGCTGCGAGCTGCACTCCAAGTCCCATTGGCAGAAAGGTCACGTGTTGCTGGATCCCGGCTCGAACGTGCACCAGATGCGCTGCAGCGAGCACGGGGAGATGCTGAAGCTGTACTGCAAGCAAGACGAAAGACTGGTATGCGTACTGTGCATGGCGGGGGAGCACGAACACCATGGCGTGAACACTGCCGAGAAGGCCCAGTCGCAGCTGAAGAGCTGCCTGGCTTTTGAGACGCCGCGGTTGTCCCAGCTTGAGGAGCGCATCGTCAACTGTCTCACGGACCTAAGGAAGTCGAGCTTCGGCGTCCGGCACGCCGGGGTGCAACGCGCGACCGAGATCGAGAAGAAGCGCAAACATCTCAGCCACCTGGTCAACGAAGTGTCGGAGCAATTGCAGATAAGACTCGATAAGCAGCAGGACGTGGTGCTCTCTCACCTCGAGCAGCACATTTGTACCTTCGATAAGGACCTGCACGATCTCCAAGCTGCGGAGACCAATCTGCAAGGTGCCCTCGAGGAGCAAGACGCCATCACCTTCCTGCGGGGATACAAGGACCTCAGGCAGTTGTTGGGAGCGTTTGCCCAGATGCGCAACCTTCCGGCACCTCTGGATGAGATAATCGGCGACTTTGGGAAAGAAAGACACCTGGACATGCTCGTGGACGACCTGCAGAGAGAGATCTTTAAAAAATTGTACGGGTGCGTTCCGACATTGGACGTGAACACTGCGCACCCCCATCTCGTGCTCTCCGAAGACCTCAGAACCGTCACGTGTGCCCCGGCCTTGCAGCCGTACGGAAGTCACAAAGAGAGATTTGAAGAGTGGTGGCAGATTTTGGCGACTGAAGGCTTTTCCCAAGGTCGCCATTACTGGGAGGTGGATTTAAGGCAGGCCATGGGCTGCTTCGTCGGAGTGGCGTACGCGTCCATCCCTCGGAAGGGATCCGGCGATGGATGCCTGTTGGGTGAAAACAGCGTGTCGTGGTGCATCGAGAAATCTGGCGACAACATCTCGACCTGGCATGGCGGCAAGAGGGTGCCCCTGGCATTGATAAGAGCTCCCCAGCGGCTTGGACTGCTCTTCGATCACGATGGCGGCGTGCTCGTGTCTTACGACGCCAGTTCCATGGCGATCATCCACGTATTCCAAGCTACTTTCAACCAGACGATCTTTCCTGCTTTGTGGATCGAGCTTGGAAGTTGTGTGTCATTTTGTTATTTGGAATGATTCTCGTTTTCTGGTCCTTCTTTTATATATCAGACATGTATATAGATTGGTATTTGCATTTAACGTGGTTGCTCCAGCATTTGTATTGTTGCTCGAACTTCTCTGTCGGTGTTTGATGTTAGACGGTTTTTTTTTCTTTCTGGTTGTTTTTTTTTTTAACTTTCTAAGCTTTTTGCAGGTTGCTTTCCGTTACTTGATGAATCACGAACAGGCTCATCAATGTTTATGCATTTGCCGAAAACCATTTTGGTGACTGAAGTTGCTTTTAGCCACTGATTGGTTCTGAGGTGAGAGCAGGGGTGATGGATCTTTGAGTTGTTGTTGCCGTTTCTCTTTCTCGACCACGGTCGTGCGCGTTAAGGAAAAGTCTCGGATTTAATGATCCCTGATCAATTGAGATTACTTTAATTTTTGTGCTTTTAACTTTTTCAAGACTGTCATGACTAACAAATATTTTTTAACTTGATTTTTCTTTTATTTGTCTTTCTTGTTCTTTCTGAACTATTTCTTTCTGAAGCAAGGAATGTTATTGAAATGCTTAAATGTGCCAAGTTCACGAAGTCAATGGAGTTCATCAAGCTGTCTTGTTTGATTTTTCTTTTTTATCGATGACATTAAGTACGTTTTCCTTGCAAATTTTTGAAGCGTGTTTTCTGCATGAGACTTGTTTAATCCGCATACTTTTTATAAATAAAATTTTGCAACTGTTTTGAAGGAGTGCTCTGACCAATATTTCAGACCAATTTAATTTCACAAATAAGTCATTTACGGAGTTATTGGGTTTCACTTCAAAAAATCTTGAAACTAACGGACTCTTTTAGAATGATACAACAACAGGCATTTAAAGGTCATTTTCCCTGCGAGAGTGGGGGTTAGCCTTGCGGTCCCCATGACAACCTTCAACATTTTGCCCTATTTTCTGCATCTCCCCTTGTTAACCCCATTGCCTGCATTTCTTCTTCCACCATCTTTAGCCAAGTCTTTCTCAGTCTTCCCCATCGTCTACTTCCTTCTACATTCATTTCCATCACTCTTCTCAACCAGTCACTTTCATCTTTCCTCAACACATGACCAAACCATCTCAACCTGTTTCTCTTCACAGCATCCATCACAGGCTCTATTCCCATCATCTTTCGCAATTCATCATTTGTCTTCCTCTCTCTCAATGATGCTCCACACATCCACCGAACCATTCGCATTTCCACCCTTTCCAGCCTTCGTTGCTGCTCTACGTTCATTACCCATGTCTCACTCCCATAAGTAATAACACTTCTCACACATGTAGCATACACCTTTCCCTTCAGCTTCAACAAAACTCCCCTCCTCGTCAGCACGCCACTCAGTTCCCGAAACTTCTTCCATGCACATCTCGCTCTATCAACCGTTGCTGAGTCTGATCCCCCTTCTCCATTCAACATGTCTCCTCAGCAGCAAAATGTTTTTTGACACCTTCCAGCTTCACGCAGTCTCCAAGATCCAACTCAACATTTCCTCGATCTGCAGCTCCCTCTGTGCACACCTTACACTTGAATGTAGCTGCCACACGGGTTAATGACCCTCTCAGACCACTACATTTTTGATGAACCCACTCAGCGCACATTGTACACTGAATGGAGTTCACTCCGACACCCTTCCTACACACAGCACAGGGCCACTTCCCAGTTCTTTCCACCTCACCACATGCTTTACCACTTGCCATCACCTTCGTCTTTCCGATATTCACCTTCAGACCTTTTGTCTCCATACATTCCTTCCACGTGTTCATCTTTTCCTTCAGTCCATCCATACTTTCCGCAATCAACACCAGATCATCTGCATACAACAACTCCCACGGTAAACCCTCCTTTACGTTCTGAGCCAGCACCTCCATCACAGCTACAAATAGTAGTGGACTTAGTACCGACCCCTGATGCACTCCCACCTTCACCTCAAACTCACCACTGTTCCCGTCCTTCGTCCTTTCAGCTGTGCGCGCTCTTTTGTACATTGCCATCACTACTCTGATCAACCATTCCTCCACTCCTAACTTCCTCAATGCCCATGTCAATACTTTGCGTGGAACCCTATCGAATGCTTTCTCCAGATCAACAAACCCAAAAAACAACTTCTTCCTCTTCTCCATGTACTTCTCCTACAACTGCCTCAATAAAAGGCACGTCTGTCGTTCCTCTTCCTGGCATAAATCCAAACTGCATTTCGTCAATCTTCACTTTCTTCCTTATCCTCCTCTCCAACACCCTTTCCAATACCTTCATTCCATGCTCCAATAACTTTATCGCTCGGTACGAGCCACTCTCCAGGGGGTCACCTTTCCCCTTGTATAGAGGGACAAGGGTACTCATTTCCCAATCCACTGGAATGCGGCCTTCTTTCACCACCAGATTACAGATCTCTGTCATTCTCTTCACACCCCAACTTCCTGCTGGCTTCAACATATCTCCCACAACTCCCGTCGGCCCTCCCACTTTTCTACTCTTCATTGCTTTTATCGCTTCCTCAACTTCCTTCACGGTTATCTTCTCTGCCGGTCCTAAAACTGGGTTACTCTCTATGTTGCCATCCCATTCATTCTCTGCATTCAACAGCATTTCCATAAATCTCTTCCATCTTCCTTTAATTCCATCTGGGTCCACAACGATTTGTTCACTTCATCCTTCAAGCAACTCACCCCCATCACACTCACACCTCTCTTTCGCTGTCACACTCTTTTCGAATGATGTTATTGAGATATCTGTAAGTATAAATTTGGTGTTCATTAAGTGTGATTGAGCTTATAACAATGGAGTAGGAACAAAGTTCATTCAGTTCCTTGCGAAATTCTTTAGCTTGATGGTCAACTTCACCCAACAGCTGTTCAATGAAAAAGATCGAGATTTCCAATGAGACAAAAAGGATAGGAAGGAAACAAATGGTTATTCATATCAATTGAAATAATTATTTATGTTGATGCAGATCACTTCTGCATGTTTCTGTGCCAAAACATCTTTTTACAATTTCAGTTTGCTGGGAAAGCCACATTTCAAAGCTGGCCTCCAAAGCCAGTTTCCAACTGGGCATCCTACTTCGTGCGAAGTCCTTCTTTGGATCTCCTGAGCTCCTCACCACATACAAAGCTTTCATCCACATCTCAATGGAATACTGCTCTCCCCTCTGGGCTGGTGTTCCTGCTTCACACCTAGCTCAGCATCACGCTGTAGAAACCAAGCTTTTTAGAATCATTGGTATCCTCCAAGAGGAAGCTGATTCTGAGGGCCTTTCATTCGCTCACCGCAGGCAGGTCGGTGGTCTTTGTCTACTACCGAGCTCCCCCTGCTCTGTGTCCCAAATATTGCAGGATGGTGTGGAAGAATTCACAATAAGGTTCGAATAACAAATTTAATAACACAGAGTCGATACACTAAAACATGCATGCATGGGAAAGCCATAACACTGAAAGCATGAAACTTCTGCCTGGGTGCTGAGGCTCTTGCCTTATATACACATAAGTGGATGTGGATGGGTGACATTGATAAGAAACAGCTGTGAGGTTTTGCTCGAGGCCCACTAATAAGCAGGAGTCACACAAAGGTAAGCATTCTCAAGGAAGTTGGGTGGAATGTCTCAAGGAAGTTGGGAGAGATGGGTGGAATGTCAAGAAACATGATAAAATGCAGGTGAACATAAAAAACAGATGTCGGTAATTTTGGGGGCCTGGAGTGCAATAAACTTGGTGATGAAATATATCTCGAGAGAAGGCTGATGCAACTCAGTTTTATAGCTGAGCTGTCGGTTCAGGTGGCGATGGAGGGGTAACACAATTGGAGCACACGCATTCCTCAGGGGAATAAAGCACAGAGTGTTAAACAAGAAAAACACAGAGGTACAGTTTTTAGGCTTTGTAAAATGCATGCATTTCGTCACAGCCTCACAAGTACAGTTAAACTAATAGTAATTCATAATTTAAAGCATCTATCCATAAATGACAATTCATTATTGAGCATTCATTCATATATAATAGTATTTTCGCAAACAATACATATATAGCAGCTATTTAGATTTTAGAGTATATATTTAATACAAGTATTGCATTCGTATATGTGTACTCAATAGTTAAATTAATTGTACCCAAATTACCTCCACAATGGGCAAGATCTGCCAGCAACCCTCTTCTGGTGAAACTGCCAAAATCAAGACTCACTGCTCACCTTCACTCTTTCGTTCCTCTTTTTCATTTCATTTTCATCTCCCGATGTCCCTGTTTCCAACTGGGCATCCCTCTGGTGCTTGTTGGGGGCAATATTACATGCTGTTGTAATATTACATTGAGGACCCAGTGGGCAATATTACAATATTACATGGGGCAACAAAATATCCCTGGTGTTGGCCTAGTGGTTAGGGTGGTGGGCTTGGGATCCCAAGGTCCTGAGTTTGAATCCTGTTCAGCTGTTGAATTAATACCAGGTGGGGTTGACTCAGCCTGTACAGTCCTTATGAGGTTGATGAAATGAGTACCAGGGTGCTGGGTCCTCTCTCAAGGAGGTTGGTGGCAGGATTTACAAAATGGCCGCTATAAAAAAAAAAAAACACCACATTCAGTATCACACAGTGCTGAGGAGTCATCCAAGGACGCAGCAACATGCTGATCCAGTGTATGCTCCCATATATATATTATATTACACCATGTTGGTGAACTTGAACTCATACATAAACATCCTGTTATTAGTCCCCTACCGGTGTACACTAGAGGGGACTATAGGTTTGCACTCCGTCCCGCAATCTGTCTGTCCGTCAGTCTGTCCGTCTGTCAGTCCGTCACGCAAAGAACAGTTTTCAGGACTTTTTTTTCTGAACTCTTAATGCTAATGATTTCAAACTTGGTACATGGTTTCCTCATGATAAGGTACAGATCAAGTTCGAACTTCATGACGTTTCGATCATTTTTGACAAAGTTATGGCACTTTGAACTTTGGTAATTTCCCCAACAGTTTTCCGGACGACAGACTGCCGGTAGGGGACGTGTATTGCAGCGCAATACTCAGAATGCTTGTTTATTTTGTGTTTGGAGTTATGTTGTTTGGAATGAAAAAAAGAGATATCGAGTTCAAGTGAATGACGACATGCCGTGATGGTTTCTACTTTCTAAACGTGAAATTCGCGGATCGCCATATGCAGATTTGCCACGGACTCACGATCGATGTTTCTATACGTGAACGTATGGGTACGTTTTTCATGGAAGTCCTTCACGAACTTGCTGTCCATGTCTGACGTCGACTGAAGGTGCTACCGGAATGTGGAATTTATTGGTTTCATGCTTTAGCATTTGCCGTTCCTGCATTGTCTGTTTGCTTCTGGCCTCCCACCCGTGCACGGGTACCTCACTAGTAATAGTATGGATAAGTCACAAATGTGTTTCTTAGGTTAGCTTTAAATATATAAGCAACATGATGGAATTGTTAAAGAAAATTTTGAGAAGAAACATTTTGGTCACAAATATGCATACATAACCACTTACGTTTGCTCCATTATAATAAAAAAAGATATCATTGAAACTTGAATACGTCTATTAATTACATACTATTGAAACCTAACTACGTTTATTAATTATGTCCAATTAAAACCAGAGTACGTCTATTAATTACACGAGCGTGTGCCTCACCATACATCGCTTCAGAGGGATAGGCATCTTTTACCATTTCAGTGTCTTTTGGGTCTTCAGGGTCTTTTGGGTCTACATAGTGTTTTGGATCCTCTGGGCCTTTAAGGGTGTTTTGGGTCATTCAGGTCTTTTGGGTCTTTGGTGCCTACAGGGGCTTTTGGGTCTTAAGGGTCTTTTGGTTCCTCTGGGTCTTTAAGGGTCTTTGGGGAATTTTTTTTTTTTTGTATAAAAGATCGAGGCTTGTTTAAGAGCTAGCACATCAAACACATATTAGCACATAAAACACAAAAAACATAAACGGACACATAAAACAATAAAGGGAGGGGAAGACAAGATGGGGAGAGAGAGGGAAGCACACAAGCACAACAGTATCTTGGTTCTTCATGGTCTTGAAGTGTATTTGGGGGGTCTTCAGGGTGTTTTGGATCTTCAGGGTGTTTTGGGTCTTTGGGGTCTTCGGGGTTTTTGGTGTCTTTTGGGTCTTCTGGGTCTTTTGAGTCTTCAGGGTGTTTTGGGTCTTCAGGGTGTTTTGAGTTCGGGGTCTTTTGGGTATTCGGGGTCTTTTGGATCCTCTGAGCCTTTGGGGTGGTTTGGGTCTTTGGTGTCTTCAGGATCTTCTGGGTCTTTGGGACATTTGGGTATTCAGGGTCTTTTGGATCCTCTGAGCCTTTGGGGTGGTTTGGGTCTTTGGTGTCTTCAGGGTCTTTTGGGTCTTTGAGACATTTGGGTATTCAGGGTATTTTGGATCCTCTGAGCCTTTGGGGTGGTTTGGGTCTTTGGTGTCTTCAGGGTCTTTTGGGTCTTCAGGGTCTTTTGGTTCCTCTGAGTCTTTAAGATTATTTTGGGTCTTCAGGGTGTTTTTGGTCTTCGAGTCTTTTGGGCGTTTTGGGTCTTCAGGGGCTTTTGGGTCTTTTGGGTGTTTTGGGTCTCCGGGGTATTTTGGATATTTTGGGTCTTCAGTGATCTTGGTGGTCTTAAAGGTCTTGGGGCATATAAAGGGTCATCAAAGGTCTGAGGGATCTCAGCAGTCTAAACGTAATTAAGAGTTCACGGACTGTGTTTTGGGTGTTATTTTTATTTCAAGAAGAAGAAGACGTTATGGTCGCATATAAACAAACAAACAAACAAATGAAAAATCACTCATAGAGTGACACTTGGTAAAACAGAACAAAGTAGAAGCACTCATAGAGCATCCTTTTGACCTCAAAAATAATTAGTGGTTGAATTCAGTGACCTGATATGCAAATCGTCTTCAAAGTTTAAGTTAATCGGATGAAAATTGAGGATTTTAGGAATTTGGCGTATGTTGACCTAAAAATAGTTGGTGGTTGGTTTCAGTAAGCTGATATGTAAATCCTATACAAATTTCGTCAATCGGATGAAAATTGAGGATTTTAGAGATTTGAAATTGTTGTTTACCTTTGGCCTATGTTGACCTTTTGGCCTATGCTGATCTCAAAAATACTTGGTGGTTAAATTAATTTCGCTGATATGAAAATCCCATTCAAATTCCAAGTCAATCGGATGAAAATTGAGGATTTTAGAAATTTGAAATTGTTGTTGACCTTTGGTGTATGTTGACCTTTTGGCCCATGCTGATTTAAAAAAATAGTTGGTGGTTGAATTCAGTTAGCTGCTGTGAAAATGCGATTCAAATTTCAAGTCAATCTGATGGAAATGGAGGATTGCAGAAATGCAAAAAAAAAGTGGATGACCTTTGGCTTATGTTGACCTTTTGGCCTACGCTGATCTCAAAAATAGTTGGTGGTTGAATTGAGTTAGCCGAAATGTAAATCCGATTCAAATTTCAAGTCAATCGGATAAGAATTGAGGATTTTAGAAATTTGAAAAAAGTGGTTGATCTTTGGCCTACGTTGACCTTTTCGCGACGCTTTTTTTTCTTTTTTTTCTTTTTTGTATACAACATCGAGGCTCGTGTAAGAGCTGACATCAATCACAAAAAAAACGGACACACAAAACAATTCAATAAAGGGAGCGGGAGACAAGATGGGGAGAGACAGGGAAGCACACAAGTACAACAGCAGAGAACATGGACAACGGAAGATCTGTGGGAGGGAGAGGGCTTGGGGGGAGGAGGCATGGAAAGGCGGGGATGGGGTGGGGTGGGAGAGGTATAAAACACATGGACACTGCTAGAACTTCCAGGAAAGAAAGAAGTCGGTATTTCAAAAAAAGTGGATCTGGGGTGAATTCATGGGGGTAGAAGAGATCAAGGTTTTGGATGGGGGAAGATAAATCATTATGAATTATGAATTGGAGATTATTGGTCGTCATTATGAATCACTTTGAGGGAGACGCAGAAGCTGTGTTCCCCTCCAAGCCCAACACTCAAGACCTCCACTCGGAAGCTGCCGAGGGAGATGAGACCGAAGGGAAGTTGGGCCACAACGGTCCTCGAGAGGAGACCAGGTAGGTAACCACGTAAACCCGAGATCCGGTTAGAAGGAAGCCTCGTCCCGCAGCGATTTATTTAATTTAATCTACTTTTCCCAAGGCCGTGTGCTGAACGGCTTGCACCTGTGGACCCGTGTGTGTGTGTGTGTGTGTGTGTGTGTGTGTGTGTGTGTGTGTGTGTGTGTGTGTGTGTGTGTGTGTGTGTGTGTGTGTGCATATATGTGTGTGTATGTGCGTAATAATCCTCATATCCGCACAGCCCTGTGCGATCTGCTAGCATGCGTTGGAGAACATTATCGATCTGACGGTGTCCTTCTTGAAGAGTTGGCGAGGCGTCTCCTGTAAGAGGGATAGCCCCAGAGGGCGTTAATGAGGCGGATTGTGTCTGTGGCAGGCTCCTCCGTATCGAGTGACGTGTAACTGCTCATGAAGGTTGAGCAGTTACGAAGGCAAGCTCCTTCAGATGTGTAAAGGTTGCTCCATGTACTTGAACCCAACAAGTGTCAACGAGTCTTCTACCGAGGAAGAAGAGGAATGTTACATATCCAGCACCTTGTCCATATGTTTTATACCTCTCCCACCTCCCTCCAAGCCCTCTCCCTCCCACATTTCTCTCGATGTCCTTGCTCTCAAATGTTGTTTGTGTCCTTCCCCATCTCTCCCCATCTTGTCTACCGCTCCCCTTATTTTGTGTTTTGTGTGTCGGTTTGACTTTTTGTGTGATTAATGGAAGCTCTTTCACGAGCCTCGATCTTGTATACAAAAAAAAAAAAAAAAAAAAGAGTTGGTGGTGAGCAGCTGTTTTAAAGACCTGGAGGGAGGAGTGGGATTGAAGGGAGTGAGGAGGTTTGTTCCAGAGGCGGGAGTAAAGAGGAATAAAGGAGTGAAGGTGAGCAGAGAGTCTTGATTTTGGCAGTTTAACCATAAGAGGGTTGCAGGCAGATCTTGTGCGACCTGCAGGAATATTTGGGGGACAGAGCACAGATAGAGCTGGGAGAGCAAGGCCGGAGAGGAGTCGGTAGAAGACAGAAGGACCACCTACCTGCCTGCGGTGAGTGAGTGAAAGGCCCTCGGAGTTAGCTTCATTGTGGAAGATTCCAATGATTCTGAAAGCTTTGGTTTCAACAGCGTGAAGACGAGCTATGTGTGAGGCAGGAGCACCAGCCCAGAGGGGAGAGCAGTACTCCATTGAGCTGCGGATGAAAGCCTTGTATGTGGTGAGGAGCTCAGGTGTGCCAAGGAAGAACTTCGCACGATGGAGGATGCCCAGTCGGCGACTGGCTTTGGAGGCCAGCTTGGAAATGTGGTTTTCCCAGGAAAGATCATGGCAGATAGGGAGACCGAAAAGCTTGAGTGACAGAACTTATTGGAAAGCAGATACGCCGATCTCAAAAATAGTTGGTGGTTGAATTCAGTTTGCTGATATGAAAATCCCATTCAAATTCCAAGTCAATCGGATGAAAATTGAGGATTTTAGAAATTTGAAATTGTTGTTGACCTTTGGCCTATGTTGACCTTTTGGCCTATGCTAATCTCAAAAAAAAGATGGTGGCTGAATTCAGTTTGCTGCTGTGAAAATCCCATTCAAATTTCAAGTCAATCGGATGTAAATTGAGGATTGTATAAATTCGAAAAAAAGTGGTTGACCTTTGGCCTATGTTGACCTTTTGGCTTATGCTGATCTCAAAAATTGTTGGTGGTTGAATTCAGTTAGCCGATATTAAAATCACTCTCAAATTTCAAGTAAATCGGATGAAAATTGAGGATTTTAGAAATTTGAAAAAGTGGTTGACCTTTGGCCTATGTTGACCTTTTGACCTCAAAAATATATAGGATTTTGTCGGACCACGAACTCTACCATTTGGTGAAGTTTCGTGAAGTTCTGTTTTAAATTGTGACCTGTAGGCAAGTATAAGTGAGTGAACAGACAAACACACAAAACACACAAAGAAACACACACAAAGAAACACACAAAACCGGAGTGATAAACATATTTGCAAAAAAAAATCTTTTTTTGCCAAATAACAAGAAGACGTCATGCATAGCACGATACTTGAAAAATCGCCCCCCCATCCACCCCCCGAAAAAAAGGTTGCAATTGATCCAGCAAATTGTCCATTTCATAAAGTTCAAAATTGACGATCTTCATCAAAGCTCGGGTCAATAGGATGAAAAGTGATGATTCTTAGATGAAAATTGATGATTTTGGAAATTTGACCTTCAGATTACCTTTGACCTTTTGACCTCAAAAGTAGTTAGTTTCCCAATTTATTGACTCAATCTGGAAATGCTGTTCAATTTTCAAGTCAAGTGGATTTAAAATGGCGATTTTAGAAATTTGACCTCCAGATGACCTTTGACCTCAAAATCAATTGGCTTCTCAATTGTGATGGCCTCTGCAACTTGGTGAAGTTTCGTGAAGATCAGTTGAAAATTGTGACCTGTAGGCGACTGACAAATCTTCGATTTGGCAAGTAAACAAACAGACAAACAGACAGACAGAATGAAAAATCGGTCAGAGACCGAGGATTTGCCAGAATGTACTTTTTTATCGGCCATTTTGGACAAATATGGCGGCCGATCCACGTGACTGATGACATCATCATTATTTGTTCTCTAAACTAATTTATTCCTTGATGATGCTCAAGAAATTTCATCTTGATCGGATGAAGTTTTGTACTTGTCGAATTATGACATCATAATGGAGGAACCTATGAGATCATCATTAACATATTTTATTCCCCATGGAGAGTTCTTTACAATGAGCCATGTCTCAAATTTTTCTATTCAGCACTTTCAGAGATACAGAGGTGCAAAGTTTTTTGGTTTTTCCAAGATGGCGGCCGAACCACGTGACCGATGACGTCATCATTATTTTTTTTCTCCACCAGTTTATGCCGTCATGTCGCTCAAGAAATTGCATCTTGATTGGATGAAGTTTTGTACTTGTCGAATTATCAAATTATGACGTCATAATGGAAGCCTTGGGCCGAGACAGTTAAAAATTGGGCACAGTCTATTCCAGGGCAAGACAAATATGTGTGTAAAGTTTGGCGATTCTACATACAACGGTGTAGACGTAGTGCTGCGCACAGACAAACAGGCAGACAGACAAACCAACCAATCAACATACTTGCCGGAATCTTTTCCGGCAAGTAATAACGCACAAGACCAACCAATATACTTGAAAAATCTTAGATTTTCGCAAGTAACAAACATAACCATAAACGATACAATTGAAACCTGACTGAATACGTCAATTAAATACATAATATTGGAATGTGAGTTCAGTCTGTCTGTTGATTGCATGCTATTGAAACATGATTAGATTGGTCTTCTGGGTATTCTGCATCTTTTCGGTCTTCATGGTATTTTGGGGTCTTCGGGGTCTTTTTGGTCTTCACGGTATTTTGGGTCTTCATGGTGTTTGGGTCTTTGAGGTATTTTGGTCCCCTGGGTCTGTAAGGGTCTTTTGGGTCTTCAGTGTCTTCAGGATATTTTGGGTACTCTGGGTTTTTTGGGCCCTCTGGGTCTTTAAGAGTCTTTTGGCTCTTTGGGGTGTTTTGGGTCTTTGGGGTCTTCAGGGTATTTTGGGCCCTCTGGATCTTTAAGGGTATTTTGGGTATTCAGGGTCTTTAGGATCTTAGGGGTATTTTGGTTATTTGGAGTCTTTATGGGTTTTTTGGGTCTTTAGGGGTCTTGGTGGTCTTAAGGGGTTTTGGCATTCCGCTCTGCTCACCAAACTCTCCTCATATGGTATCCATGGAAATCTCCACGCATTGCTTGCAGACTTCCTCTAGTCATAATCAACGTATGGCCCTGAATGGGTTTCTCTCATCTCCCCCTTCCTGTTCAGGCTGGAGTTCCCCAAGGCAGTGTTCTGGGCCCTGTGCTTTTTCTGGTCTTCATCAATGATCTCTCTGACTCTCTTGAAAATCCTCTCTATCTCTTTGCTGATGACTCCACTCTCTGCCGCTCCATTCTTCATCCCTCAGATCAGCAGTCTGCAGCCTCCTCACTCTCTGCAGACCTGGACAAAATCAGAGACTGGTCAAACAAGTGGAACATGTCTTTCAATCCTGACAAATCTCACACTCTTACTCTGTCTCTCCGAAAAGACCGACTGGACAACCCTCCCATCTACTTTCTGAACAAACCTCTCCAATAATTTCTGTCACTCAAGCTTTTGGGTCAGTGAAAGACACATGAAAGCCCACTTGGAGTTTGCAAAAAAGCACCTAAAGGACTCTCAGACTGTGAGAAACAAGATTCTGTGGTCTGATGAAACCAAGATTGAACTGTTTGGCTTCCGTCTGGCCACTCTGCCATAAAGCCCAGATCGGTGGAGTGTTGCAGTGATGGTTGTCCTTCTGGAAGTTTCTCCCATCTTCACACAGGATCTCTGGAGCTCAGCCAGGATGACCATCGGGTTCTTGGTAACCTCTCTTACCAAGGCCCTTCTCTCCCGATTGCTCAGTTTGGCCGGGCGGCCAGCTCTAGGAAGAGTCCTGGTTGTTCCAAACTTCTTCCATTTAAGAATTATGGAGGCCACTGTGCTCTTGAGAACCTTCAATGCAGAGGATTTTTTTTGTAGGCTTCCCCAGATCTGCGCCTCGACACAATCCTGTCTCTGAGCTCTGCAGGCAGTTCCTTCGACCTCATGGCTTGGTTTTTGCTCTGGTATGCATTGTCAGCTGTGAGACCTTGTATAGACAGGTGTGTGCCTTTCCTAATCATGTCCAATCAATTGAATTTACCACAGGTGGACTCCAAACAAGGTGTAGAAACATCTCAAAGATGATCAAGAGAAATGGGAGGCACCTGAGCTAAATTTCAAGTGTCATAGCCAAGGGTCTGAATACTTATGTAAATGTGATATTTCAGTTTTTTCTTTTTAATAAATTTGCAAAACTTTCTCAAATCCTGTTTTCTCTTTGTCATTATGGGGTACTGAGTGTAGATTGATGAGGGAAAAAATGAATTTAAACGATTTCAGCATAAGGCTGCAACATAACAAAATGTGAAAAAAGTGAAGGGGTCTGAATACTTTCTGAATGCACTGTATAAGAACAAAGGGAAAAATCACAAGGGCAATTTACACACTGGGAATTTTATCCATATGCCCTAACTAATTAGCATAGCTCCACCCCCCACATGGAGACACACAACGCTTACCCGGACAACCGGCCCTGACTGAGATACAAGAAGGAGGTGTGGAAGTCCTTTTTCACGGACTTCATTATTGAACTCAATAGGTCCCTGTGAGCGAGTTATTATTCACAGCTAAAATTGTAATTTGTGTTTTGGGCTTTTTACATTGCAGAAGATAACAGAAACATGAATATTGTTTTGTAGAATTATCTAGAGCCATAACAATGTTGAATAATCTGTAAAAATGATAAATTAAGCTACATTGGAACATGTTAGAAATGTTAAAAGCTAGAAATAGCTGATGATGGATGACAAAGGGAGATGCAGCTCACTCTGGGGCAAGTACTCTGGGAGAAGCTGTGAAAAATGCAGGGTCAGCGCTCTGGAATTGCTGGAATCAACAGAAACCTTTCTCCGGAAAAAACTATACGTCCTTCTTTATAAAAGTTAATTTTAATTGGAACTGTAAATAGTGTATGGCCTGGGGATGTATTCAACATTTCTACATTGTTTGAATATATAGCCATTTTATTTAAACATATATATTGTGATAAATCATTCAATTTAACCAAGTCATTGGCATCTGTGGGGCTTGGATAATGGATTCACTTATAAGTATTCTTCATATTAATACTTTTTGTTATATTATATTTTTGTCTTTCAGCCTGTGCCTTTGTATAGTAATTTGATAACTCAATATCCAACAGTCGGGATACTCCAAAGATAGAACCATCTTTTCCAACACGTCATATATATTAGATTTAAAATGACATCATAAAAATTTTCATTATTGTGAGTTGAAATAATACATATAAACATAATTGACCACAACATTTAGAATGAATGTTTTGGACTTGAAATGTCTGATAAACACCATTCTGTAAGAATTTTATTACTTCAAGAGGTGGTGGAAGACCATACCTATCAAAATAATATTCATCCTGACTATTATGAATACAAACCCAATGAGAACCATTCTGTTTGTCTAAATTCATAATAATATTCTTTGTATTCTTGGACAACTTTGTTAATTCATCTCTCATACAAATATCCACATTATCAATTTTTAGTTTTTTTACAATATTTAGCAAGTTCTATATTTGACGTTGTGTTCTTTCCAAATTGTTTAAACCATTTATCCATTTATTTATGAGAAAGATATAATCCATTACCCCTTTTAGTTAGTTTAACACCGGCCTGTGCGATATAATAAAGTATATCTCCAACTAGCAATCTCGCTTTATCAGGTAGGCTTTCAAGCTTTACAGCAAAATCTACAATTACACCACTTCCACCAATTTGTTTCTCCAACTCCTTGTTATGTCTTTCCAACTCTTTTTGAGCCTGTATTTGAGCCTTCCTTTCATTAACAGTTTTTAGTGCTGCTGAAATACTATCAGTCAATGCTCCCAACACACTTAAACCAGCAAATAAAGGAGTTAGAAACGGAAGAAATCCTCCACTCGTTTCCCTTGTTGAATATTTCTTTAACATAGGTTTTATCATTTAAATTTTTAATGAGCCAGTATCATTTTGTGTTTTCACCTGCTCTCTCGTGAGCAAAACATCAATTCTTACTGCTCCTTTTCTTTGAATTGTATTAACATTAATAATACAAGGCTTTTGATTTTGAATACAAGATAATAGTTTATTTTATTGATTTGTTTATTGATTAATTCGTTTATTGATTTGATTAATATATATTATACCTCAGTTGTTTCTGTACTACTCATTTATTTATTAGAAAAATCTATGTGATATTAATCATAACACATGACATTATTATCTGTATTAATTAACACATTATCTGTATTAATCTGCAATTCTGTTTCTTCCAAAAGCAAACAATATGTATCAACTTCTTCACTCTCCCCTCTTTTAATGTATAGGGAAGTATCCACTCTTTAGACTTTATAGTTTCCTTTTGAGAACTC
Source organism: Myxine glutinosa (assembly GCF_964187855.1). NCBI lineage: Eukaryota > Metazoa > Chordata > Myxini > Myxiniformes > Myxinidae > Myxine > Myxine glutinosa. The sequence continues at coordinate 172,047,517 of NC_136265.1, forward strand.
AGGTCAATTGCATGGATTGTATAAAGTTTTTGAAACACAACCATATCCAAAATAGAATCATTATTACCGTTGCTTTCACACACCTTTTGGTAAGACTTGTAGGCTTCCGCATATTCATTTTTTGTCCCAATCAATTTCCAATGTATCTCGCGGGTAAAATGTACCATCAAGAGAAACCTGAAGTTGTTTCACCTTAGCATTATCACACAGTGCATTATTCTTATCAGTACCTTCATCGCCATCTGGTTTCTTAAAAATGAGCCATAGGTATCGTGGCTTTCCTTTCAGAACACCACCCAAATTCCACGTGTAGGTAGTTTGGTACAGTTTAACGTGTTGGCATCTTCTTTTAAGGTATGATACATTTGGTGGTTTCTTTGAGTTAAGTCTTCTATTCAACATCTCTTCTGTTTTAAGATTAGGAGTATATTCACTGATATACCAACACAAATCATTAATAACAAATTTATTCTGAGCCGTGACAGCATTCACACTTTTCATTGTGAATCATTGTAAATCAGTAGTAGCACATCATCTACTCAAATATTATAATAATTATTCAGACGGTGTATTTCTCCGCTGGGCCTCTCTCAATGGCAATGACTGGGGTTTTACTTTGTGCAGAATCCTTTGTTATAATTTGTTTCTCCAGTTCATTTTTACATTTAAATATTTACAGATACTCTCTGAGAGCGTTTTCTCTTGTACTCAACCAACGCCATCGTAGTTTGACAAGATAGGGATGATGTTGGTTTAGAGAGTAGCTAACAGTATTGCCATCACATAACAATCCCTACATCACTCACCATGTCCTAGCTGTCCACAACAATAGCAATTGATGTTGTATGTGTTCCTACGTGGGATTTGAGTGGTGATTCCCGGTCACCTCACTGATGGACTTTGGGGGTGCTCACCGCCCACGTATGTGATGTTTGACCACAAGGAGTAAGAGTTAGTCAGCTGTCCTCGCCAATCTGATCAGGGAATTAGCATTGTACTCCTGTACTTTCAACCTCAATGTTCCATCTGAGACTGTGCTCAGAAATTGATCAATGATCAGATTGAGGCACCTTCTTACTTCAGGCAGGTCAGCTGTAGGCTGGGTGATTTGTAACCATCTGAGAAATGGCTCTGTAGCCTATTGCCAAACTCTTCAAACGTTTCATCACCACACTTGGAATCAGTCTTAAACTTCAACTCATAGGCCTCCGGAGTGAGATGGTGTCTGTGTCTAATAGCTTCTCCAACCTGGTTATAGTTGTGCTTTTCATCATTGTTCAATGCATGAAAAGCTTGTTGTCTCTGAATACTTCACAATACTTCACATCTGAATAACGTCTGAATACGTCTGAATACTTCACAGCATTGTCAGCTGTGAGACCTTGTATAGACAGGTGTGTGCCTTTCCTAATCATGTCCAATCAATTGAATTTACCACAGGTGGACTCCAAACAAGGTGTAGAAACATCTCAAAGATGATCAAGAGAAATGGGAGGCACCTGAGCTAAATTTCAAGTGTCATAGCCAAGGGTCTGAATACTTATGTAAATGTGATATTTCAGTTTTTTCTTTTTAATAAATTTGCAAAACTTTCTCAAATCCTGTTTTCTCTTTGTCATTATGGGGTACTGAGTGTAGATTGATGAGGGAAAAAATGAATTTAAACGATTTCAGCATAAGGCTGCAACATAACAAAATGTGAAAAAAGTGAAGGGGTCTGAATACTTTCTGAATGCACTGTATAAGAACAAAGGGAAAAATCACAAGGGCAATTTACACACTGGGAATTTTATCCATATGCCCTAACTAATTAGCATAGCTCCACCCCCCACATGGAGACACACAACGCTTACCCGGACAACCGGCCCTGACTGAGATACAAGAAGGAGGTGTGGAAGTCCTTTTTCACGGACTTCATTATTGAACTCAATAGGTCCCTGTGAGCGAGTTATTATTCACAGCTAAAATTGTAATTTGTGTTTTGGGCTTTTTACATTGCAGAAGATAACAGAAACATGAATATTGTTTTGTAGAATTATCTAGAGCCATAACAATGTTGAATAATCTGTAAAAATGATAAATTAAGCTACATTGGAACATGTTAGAAATGTTAAAAGCTAGAAATAGCTGATGATGGATGACAAAGGGAGATGCAGCTCACTCTGGGGCAAGTACTCTGGGAGAAGCTGTGAAAAATGCAGGGTCAGCGCTCTGGAATTGCTGGAATCAACAGAAACCTTTCTCCGGAAAAAACTATACGTCCTTCTTTATAAAAGTTAATTTTAATTGGAACTGTAAATAGTGTATGGCCTGGGGATGTATTCAACATTTCTACATTGTTTGAATATATAGCCATTTTATTTAAACATATATATTGTGATAAATCATTCAATTTAACCAAGTCATTGGCATCTGTGGGGCTTGGATAATGGATTCACTTATAAGTATTCTTCATATTAATACTTTTTGTTATATTATATTTTTGTCTTTCAGCCTGTGCCTTTGTATAGTAATTTGATAACTCAATATCCAACAGTCGGGATACTCCAAAGATAGAACCATCTTTTCCAACACGTCATATATATTAGATTTAAAATGACATCATAAAAATTTTCATTATTGTGAGTTGAAATAATACATATAAACATAATTGACCACAACATTTAGAATGAATGTTTTGGACTTGAAATGTCTGATAAACACCATTCTGTAAGAATTTTATTACTTCAAGAGGTGGTGGAAGACCATACCTATCAAAATAATATTCATCCTGACTATTATGAATACAAACCCAATGAGAACCATTCTGTTTGTCTAAATTCATAATAATATTCTTTGTATTCTTGGACAACTTTGTTAATTCATCTCTCATACAAATATCCACATTATCAATTTTTAGTTTTTTACAATATTTAGCAAGTTCTATATTTGACGTTGTGTTCTTTCCAAATTGTTTAAACCATTTATCCATTTATTTATGAGAAAGATATAATCCATTACCCCTTTTAGTTAGTTTAACACCGGCCTGTGCGATATAATAAAGTATATCTCCAACTAGCAATCTCGCTTTATCAGGTAGGCTTTCAAGCTTTACAGCAAAATCTACAATTACACCACTTCCACCAATTTGTTTCTCCAACTCCTTGTTATGTCTTTCCAACTCTTTTTGAGCCTGTATTTGAGCCTTCCTTTCATTAACAGTTTTTAGTGCTGCTGAAATACTATCAGTCAATGCTCCCAACACACTTAAACCAGCAAATAAAGGAGTTAGAAACGGAAGAAATCCTCCACTCGTTTCCCTTGTTGAATATTTCTTTAACATAGGTTTTATCATTTAAATTTTTAATGAGCCAGTATCATTTTGTGTTTTCACCTGCTCTCTCGTGAGCAAAACATCAATTCTTACTGCTCCTTTTCTTTGAATTGTATTAACATTAATAATACAAGGCTTTTGATTTTGAATACAAGATAATAGTTTATTTTATTGATTTGTTTATTGATTAATTCGTTTATTGATTTGATTAATATATATTATACCTCAGTTGTTTCTGTACTACTCATTTATTTATTAGAAAAATCTATGTGATATTAATCATAACACATGACATTATTATCTGTATTAATTAACACATTATCTGTATTAATCTGCAATTCTGTTTCTTCCAAAAGCAAACAATATGTATCAACTTCTTCACTCTCCCCTCTTTTAATGTATAGGGAAGTATCCACTCTTTAGACTTTATAGTTTCCTTTTGAGAACTCAGGTCAATTGCATGGATTGTATAAAGTTTTTGAAACACAACCATATCCAAAATAGAATCATTATTACCGTTGCTTTCACACACCTTTTGGTAAGACTTGTAGGCTTCCGCATATTCATTTTTTGTCCCAATCAATTTCCAATGTATCTCGCGGGTAAAATGTACCATCAAGAGAAACCTGAAGTTGTTTCACCTTAGCATTATCACACAGTGCATTATTCTTATCAGTACCTTCATCGCCATCTGGTTTCTTAAAAATGAGCCATAGGTATCGTGGCTTTCCTTTCAGAACACCACCCAAATTCCACGTGTAGGTAGTTTGGTACAGTTTAACGTGTTGGCATCTTCTTTTAAGGTATGATACATTTGGTGGTTTCTTTGAGTTAAGTCTTCTATTCAACATCTCTTCTGTTTTAAGATTAGGAGTATATTCACTGATATACCAACACAAATCATTAATAACAAATTTATTCTGAGCCGTGACAGCATTCACACTTTTCATTGTGAATCATTGTAAATCAGTAGTAGCACATCATCTACTCAAATATTATAATAATTATTCAGACGGTGTATTTCTCCGCTGGGCCTCTCTCAATGGCAATGACTGGGGTTTTACTTTGTGCAGAATCCTTTGTTATAATTTGTTTCTCCAGTTCATTTTTACATTTAAATATTTACAGATACTCTCTGAGAGCGTTTTCTCTTGTACTCAACCAACGCCATCGTAGTTTGACAAGATAGGGATGATGTTGGTTTAGAGAGTAGCTAACAGTATTGCCATCACATAACAATCCCTACATCACTCACCATGTCCTAGCTGTCCACAACAATAGCAATTGATGTTGTATGTGTTCCTACGTGGGATTTGAGTGGTGATTCCCGGTCACCTCACTGATGGACTTTGGGGGTGCTCACCGCCCACGTATGTGATGTTTGACCACAAGGAGTAAGAGTTAGTCAGCTGTCCTCGCCAATCTGATCAGGGAATTAGCATTGTACTCCTGTACTTTCAACCTCAATGTTCCATCTGAGACTGTGCTCAGAAATTGATCAATGATCAGATTGAGGCACCTTCTTACTTCAGGCAGGTCAGCTGTAGGCTGGGTGATTTGTAACCATCTGAGAAATGGCTCTGTAGCCTATTGCCAAACTCTTCAAACGTTTCATCACCACACTTGGAATCAGTCTTAAACTTCAACTCATAGGCCTCCGGAGTGAGATGGTGTCTGTGTCTAATAGCTTCTCCAACCTGGTTATAGTTGTGCTTTTCATCATTGTTCAATGCATGAAAAGCTTGTTGGGCCTTTCCCGTCAGATATGGCCCCAAAGGTTGAGGCCATTCCTCTCTCAACTTCCCAGCAGCAGTTGCAATGCGTTCAAAGGTGCTGAGGTAGCATGATATGTCATCATCACTACTGAGTTTATGAAGGCCTGCCAGAGGGAGACCTGCGTGAGGATTACTGTTTCTCAGGGCCTGCAATAATGACTGACATAACTGATCTGTCTCGTACCTACGAGAGCTTTCTATTTGTTGCATAACGCGTATAAAATCGTCGGCACCAAGGCTGCACTTGGTAGGATTTTCCTCAACCAAATTAGGCAACTCACACAGGCATGTAATCCTTTTCTGCTTGGTTTTCACCTGATTAATATCAATGTGATTAATCTCACACAGTCTACCAATGTAATCTGCAGTATATCTATTCAAGTATGCAGCACGGTCTGCCATATCGGATGAATCGGCAACAGTCTCACCAGAAAAATCAAGACTAACTCACACCAGTCACCTAGTATAATAATCGACTCGATCACCCACACAACACGAGACCTTGCTTGTGTCTTCACCAACAATGAACTGTGAACAGCTGAAGTCCGTAGATCCTCTCGTTTTCATATCACAATGTCCCCTGCCGACTACGCCATTGTAAGGATTCGTATGTGAAGACCAAGAAAAGGGGTATTTAAACAGGATGCAGCTGCATTCATCAGCGTTGGGTTTAATCGCAATCCTTGTAACGATCCAGCCCAGCGCACCACATGGTGCTCGGCCTGCACAAGTCCAACACTTTGCACCCATCCCACGCATCACACCCCTCCGTCACATCCAGAAGTCCCAACATCCCCTTACAAAGTGCTTCATTGAAGTTAATTTTACAAAACTATTATCAGAGAGTGCGCTGGCACTGTCGACTCTACGTACTAACGTAGGGATGACGCGGATTAAAAAATCGCGGCCCCACCCACTGATACAAAACAAAAGTTGCAGTGTCTTTTCGTACTCTTATCATAGTTTATTGAGGACATTTGTAGTTCGAGTGCATAATAAGTTGTATCGACACTTGAAGTAAGCAAAACAGTAAAACCCATGAGTGTGTCTTTCACGTGTCTGAGAGTGTCTTTCACGTGTCCGGCCATACATAAATTCCTCGAGCGGCTCCGCCCCTCCCCTCTGTCCCCACCCTATTGGTTAGAGGGAAACCACATCAGTTATTTTGGGCATTTCTAAGTGCAAGTCATTGTGTGGCCTGAGGCTGGAAGAAGAAATTACTCTTTAAGCAACGAGCAATAAGACAGAGCTGCAAGATACAGTCAGGGTTACGTAAGACAATATAGGAACATGTGCAGTGATTGACATTGCTGACTAAGATATCTTGGCACTTTTGCTCCAAGATTGGGTATCCTCTGAGACCGTACCATTGTGTTATTCCACATTGTAAAAAAATTACAGAAACAAGTGAATAAAAAAATGTATGCTAAATTAAAAAGGCAATGTAGGGATGACAAACTACAGTCTAAAAAAGGTCCTAAACAAGATAGGGATGATGTTGGCTTAGAGGGTAGCTAACAGTATTGCCATCACATAACAATCCCTACATCACTGCCTCCAGAATATTGTCTTGGGCTCGGCCGAGCTAAAAGTATTAGAAGATCCTATATTTCATTTCTGCATAAGTATAAGAAGCTCCTGTATAATTTCAGGGACTTCTTGCAGCTTCAGTTCTTTGCTACTTTTCTTTTTAATCAACTTAGAGTAACCAATCACAAATGGAGACAATTATAGAATGCTGTTATTAGAGATGTTCATGCAGATTGTAAGAAGTTGATGATCATGTACTGATATTATAACATTGTACTCGGCTGCTAATTTGTAGAGTCTCATTATGTGACTACACTACAAGAGTAATCAAGTACTGGTGTAACCAGTGGAGTGTTTGTGACGAGAATAGAACCATGTTCCACACCTTGAGTTCAAGAGATAACAAGATTTAATGATGAACCAATATCACAGCACTGTGGAGGGTGTAAGAGTCATACCATTCACAATTGAACAGCATGGCCACATACACTCCTGAGTTCCTTACAGAAAGAACTTCCTTATATACTTGCAGAGTGTGATAAAAATCTCCGCTAATTTTGGCAAGTTTGAGCAGTATAATACACAATGGGGGAAACGTTGACCAGTACCCCCACCCTTGTCCTATCTTATTTGGCATGAGCCAAGGGAAAGATGCGGGAGAAAGAGCACAGTGACATTCTCAAAACTTATCTTCTCATGCTGGCTTTTTGTCAAGGACAGACAGACGCGTTTTCACGAGGGGGTCTAACAGAGCAAGCGGTTTCACTATCTTTCTACATTTTTTGGCACAGTTGGACAATAAAACATAGTTCAAAACAAGAGGGAACATAGTAAGCTTAATCCTTTTCACAAAGCAACCATTATTAAATGCAAACCACAATTACATGAGGCACAACCAATGGCATGATCTCGACATTCCCCCATTTGGTCTCTACGAGACTACGTATCACAGAGACCAGGCCACATCGGCTTTATTTGCAAAGCAAAAGAGAATAGTGTTATATGTGGCCACATCGGGCTTTATTGAGTGTTGTATGTGTGTCCTCCCAAGGGCATGCCACGCACATAAAGTACCTCGCATGCACGCTTGAAAGGTGTGTCATGTTGTGCGTGTTTGGAACATGAAGGTCCAGAACATGAAGATCTATTAACTTTTCAGATCCGCAACGAAGGCGCCTGGTCCGGCCAAGGATGTTGCCCGGGGGGGTCTAACAGCCCACCCTTGGAGCAGCGTAAGTGCAGCTGAAATCCCCCCCAATCGAAGGGCTCCCCGTCCTCGCACAGACCCGGTCCTTGCCGATCTTCGAAGTTAATCGACGTCCATGCTGTTGTTCTGAGGAATACATAATGTAATTAATATCTTGTGTCACGTGTTCCTGGTCAGAGTACAGAGCATTACAATTCAAAGTAAAGAGAGAGACTTCCTTTTGTGTCAAAGACGTTCATGGACGCATAATCAGCTTGTGGAACCAGAGTATCAGTGTCAGGTCCTTTGGCAGCCAGACCCAGCGTTGCAGTCAGATCCATAGTCGGATCAAGCGGAGATGTGCAGCTGTGTGCTTATAATACATAAGAAGCATTAGCCAATTCCCGCAGGGGATTTACAACAAAATCATCACAATAAATCAAATAAATCAACAGTCTTCTGATGCGCCGGTCACATCGGCATCGCCCAGGGGCTCGTTCAGGTCGACGGCCTCGGCGGTCAAGATCATGGTCTTCCGACGGCGGTTTCTTCATCGTCCATCCTGAAAAATACTTTCTTACACACACCATGATCAAATTCCTAGCCCCCCGTCCCACCAATTGGCATTTAGTTACCTTATCTCTCAGATGGTTGGCTTATTCATAGCCGCATTTCCTGTGTCGTGTCTGGAAATTCAAATGCCATATTTACTTTCACCAATTTCCGAAAATACCTTCCTTTTAATCATCTTCCCTACATCTAATAATACATGATTTACCAACCATTTCCACCCCAACCATAATCGGTCAATGGAAATAATCGGTATTCTCCCCTTCAAAATTTCACTGTTATCCTATCAATACCTGGACATTTTTTCCCTTCCTTCCTAGATACGCGAATTTCACACCAGTATAAACCCACTGGAAAAATTATCTGAAAAATAACGAAATCGTCTCCAAGTTCTCTAGCTAATCTCCATCCGCAATCACCAACTCTACCCTCCTGTGCATTTTGCCTTAGGTTTTAGAACCTAGAGTCTACCAAAACAACAACTAGCCTCCCAAAGCCATTTCCCTGCAAGAGCAGGGGTTAGCCTTGCGGTCCCCATGACAATCTTCTTCATTTTGCTCTATCACCTCCCTTTGAGCAATAATTCAATTGATGTGATTCCCACATACCTGGTGGAGTTCTGTTCACCTGGTCTGCAGAGCCGTGATCCAATCTTCACCAGCCCCCAATCACCTCCTCGATTGGGGTCATTCTGCATGTAGCAATCTAACGCAACGTTATTAAACGAAATTCACAACTTTACATTCATTGGTCCCCCCAGTGCAAGCCAACCCCTTGTATCACCTTCTTATCACAAAAACAACAGTCCATAACTAACCACTTTCCTTTATTTCCTGTCTTTTCCATTAACTTTTTACAACCTTTTCCTCTACTTCCTCAACAATTCCCAACAAAGTCACCTGTCATTGACAAATAATCCATCTGATTCGACTTTCCAATCCAATCATCTTTGCACTTTCCACGACCTTCTTCACACTTCCTCCCGAACCTTTCCTTCAGACACAACCCACATGAGTTATGAATACAATTTCCCCTTTCAGGCGCGTGTCTAGCCACTCACAAAGTGTCCACAAGACAACGTCACCATATTTCACACCTCGGACCAGCCTGGGGTCCATCGAGAGATGCATCCTCAGGTTAAAATCACCTCAGCTCTTGAGAGCTCAATTTTGTTCCATGGCCTATTCTGACCCATCTTGGCCCACCACCACCTCTACCTTCTGCCAAGCAAGAGGCAGGAGCATCATTACTCCCTCTTCCCTCTGCCCACCATAACTGGCAGACAGACAATGGCGAGCCACAAGCCCCAATGTTCTTAAACAGACAGATTCAACAACATCCAATAAGTGAATTCATTTTCCCAGAACTCATTCCCCTTTCCAACCAACATTTACACCTAAGCTTTAGGAACATGCCTTGTTCCAGGTGTGTGCGCATCCACATCCTTAAATTGGCCGACCCCCATTTGTATCCCAGCTGCCCCACCACCTGGAGCATGGTTACCCCCCAAAATGACATTGCACGAACCCTTTCAATACCTGTCTAAACCTACTACCATTTAACGACGCTTCCCCATACACTGTTATGGCCCCATCTGGATTTTTCAATCTTTATTTCAATTTAAATTTAACCCGATTTCCTCCAATTCCTTCCTACAGCATCACATGCACCTGTTACAGTGAATATATTTCCCCTGCCCCCTCCCCTTACTCAGGAGCCATCATTTTGATAAAATCATTTGAAAAATAGCCAATGGCAATCCATTCTGTTCAGATTGCGTGCTCCCAACAGAATACTGGATCCCAACCTCCAACCAAGCCACCGTTTCTCCGAAACAGCTCCAATTTTTTTCTTTTTCCCCCGCACACAAGTCAGTCCAAGCCAGCAACTGTACACAAAGATATCCCAGCACGCCGTGACCTTCACACCCCCACCAAGCTAGCATTCCCAAAAACAAACCCATGTTGTCTTTTTTTCCAGTCATACAAACCAAAGTACACTTTTGTTTGCACATGTACTTTAACCACGATTATATGAGACTCAACACCAGGACTGCTCCGTGGAGCAAGGCACCAGAGACAACTCCCCTCTCCACCTGGACTTACCCCAGGTAGAATTTGGCTACCTACAGAGAAAGTACTTGCACAACACATTTACAAACCAATTCGTCCCCTCGTTGTATTAGGGGACATCTCGAATGTTCCACCACAATTCACAGCAGGTGACCACCCACCTGCCCTTGAAGTCCTTCTCAGTCATCTTTCCCACGAAAATGTAATCGATTTGTCTGACGCACCACGTCTGTTCAGCAAATTTTTGAGACACCCAAGCATGTCATAACACATGGGCTGTCCAATTCTGAAATCTCACGAAACCTTTTCTGAGGGTCAAATGTAACAGACAGACAGACCGGCAAATAGGCAGGGGCAAACCCCGAGGCCCCAGACACCATCACCACACACATACCCCGCATCACATAGGAGTATCAACATTTGTCATAGGAGTATCAGCTTAAAATATCCACCCGCTCTGATCCTCCAGAGCTGAGGAAACCAGCCAACCTGAGCCGGACAGCAAATGCCATATGTCTTCGTCTCAAATCGAGGGCAAAATTTTCACAATGGCAAACAATTAATATATTGTCCACATTCATCTTGGTCACCCCAACCCATCCTGGCTCTCCCCAAGAGCTCCGTGTCCAGACAGACAGACAGATAAACAGACCGGGTGAAACCATAACCATCCATCCTTCCGATTGGACTCAGCACACATGCCGCCCGCTCACCAGTCATGTACACTCAGCACCCATAAATGGCACACGCCAGCATCACATGTCATTCTTACCTTTATTCAACGCATTCCGCAATCCCAAGTCAAATCCCAAAACAAATTAAAACAGACGTCATCTTAAAAAATACAACTTGCCTCTGCAAGAGGGGTCTCACTAAAATCCGAAATGGAGCGAAATGGACCTCAAAATAACCAATAACTTCCCCACAGCCTTCCTAGGGAGGCGTGCTCTATCATGCAGCACCCTTTACCTGGTGCACACCTTCCGCACACACTCGTCGTTCGCACACTCCATTCCAGGTGTGCATTCCTTCTCACCTGCCACAACCAACTCGTACTCCGTGCCACTCTCAGCACCTTCCCTGTGTCTTTGCACCAATGCATCTCCAGGATGCATTACGCAACCCATCCACACATCATTCGCACGGTGTGAGCCACATCATATACCGACAGTTGAAACCTCGACCGTTTTCATCCCTCGGATGAGCGTTCGACCCACATTATCTTCTCCAATACTTTCCCCCATCCGCCTGTGGGGCAGCTTGTCTCGCATTATCTGCCCTGAGACCCATATGCATTTTCATAACTAAATCATACCACCATCGCTTGCCTGGAAAGCCGTTGTCCGGCGCATTGATCAACACAAATGTGCCGATGCATCGTCCAGCTGCCATTCCGCATCACATCCGTACCTCGGTCTGGTAACTGCCATTCTCTATTTCATCCGCTGTAGACAACCTCATTCACCTCATTCAGAGAGACCTCATCCACACTATACATCATTCATTGTATGGACAATGGACAAGAAGTCAAGAACAAGACTTCCTGTTGGCACCGGAAATTCATTATTGTCTTGAAATCCTACATTCAACCACGTCAATCGCCTCATTTAATATACTTCGCGTTACTATCAACGTTAATTCAGCATTTCTCTTATAATTCCATTATCAAACAATGTATTCCTCATGATATTGCATGGCAGGATTCACAGGCGACCACTATACCGACATGGCGCATAGCACACCGCATGAAGCACCTTGCTGGCAAGGCATGAACGACTCACGTGTAGGAAAGTTGAAGTGGCCCACAATGCATTTGGGCACACATCCTCCAAGCAACCTCATAGCAGGGTTCTCCCCCGTACTCACGCATCTTCCTGTTCCATAATGCGCCTTTCTCTCCAGACGGCTCTCCCACACTCGTCCGTCTCAATCCCAACTGCACCTGTTCACAGGATTTTTGGGTCTCTCCCAATCTTCTGCTTATCTCGCCGGCCTCCATGCTAGCCGGGCTGCATCCCCATGCGGCAACTCCGCACGTTATTTTTTCCCTCATCTTCAGTTTTTCATAAAGGTGCAACCACCCGATGCGGCTGGTTGCATCATTTTCTTACCTGGCTCATTTTAATCCTTTATTCGCCTGACTCGGCCACCCGAATGCGTCGAATACACGCACTCCGTCTCCAGAACTCAAATCATTCTAGTTTACTTCAGATTGAGTATTACTCCGACATACCTTAATCTCCCTTAAGATATTTAATTAACGTGCACGGAACATTTTCCCGTCCATGCGCCCAGGCGGTCGCTCCCAGCGCACGGCAGCACGACCCCCATTTGCAAGAAGCAGCTCGTGATGCGTACAAGGCGCAAGGAAGCGCCCCGAGGCCATCCACCGAAAAATCCTGCCTTTTAATTTACCGCGCCGATATTTCCCTAATCCGGTCCTCCCGCGGCGCTAACTCGCGGTCAATGTTTGTATAGCGCTTCTAACTTATCTAACTTATCCTGGCCATCCTCCTTGGGTCTTCGTTAGCCCGCAGCCAATACTTTCTCTGGTTACTATCAACCCCATCAACTCCATCTCGTCTCTAGACTGCCCTGCCTGGGAAGTTCTTGGCTTTACCAAGAAGTCCCCCCTTTATGCTAACTGACCCCCATTTCTTGGTTCATCAATAGACGACTTGTTACCCGAGCCAAATAGGCCTGTACTTACACACCAGATTCCAATTTGTTCGTGATCCAAGCACGGAACGACGAAATGGAAGACAGACAGCCTGAGTGAGTAAACGGAGCTCAATTTGGAAAGACCCCTCAGTATGAAAGCTCACGTTAATCGAATCAGTGCTGGCCAGCCTCTCCGCTGTGTCCCCACAGGGTCTGCCTCCCAAATATCGCTCAGAGTCGGACCCCACTCCTGGTACCAAACTGACGAGAATAGAACCATGTTCCACACCTTGAGTTCAAGAGATAACAAGATTTAATGATGAACCAATATCACAGCGCTGTGGAGGGTGTAAGAGTCATACCATTCACAATTGAACAGCATGGCCACATACACTCCTGAGTTCCTTACAGAAAGAACTTCCTTATATACTTGCAGAGTGTGATAAAAATCTCCGCTAATTTTGGCAAGTTTGAGCAGTATAATACACAATGGGGGAAACGTTGACCAGTACCCCCACCCTTGTCCTATCTTATTTGGCATGAGCCAAGGGAAAGATGCGGGAGAAAGAGCACAGTGACATTCTCAAAACTTATCTTCTCATGCTGGCTTTTGGTCAAGGACAGACAGACGCGTTTTCACGAGGGGGTCTAACAGAGCAAGCGGTTTCACTATCTTTCTACATTTTTTGGCACAGTTGGACAATAAAACATAGTTCAAAACAAGAGGGAACATAGTAAGCTTAATCCTTTTCACAAAGCAACCATTATTAAATGCAAACCACAATTACATGAGGCACAACCAATGGCATGATCTCGACATTTGTAGCAGCTTGAAGCAATAACTGATGAAGTGTAAATGAGGCAGTGATGTAGGGATTGTTATGTGATGGCAATACTGTTAGCTACTCTCTAAAGTCTAAACCAACATCATCCCTATCTTGTTTAGGACCTTTTTTAGACTGTAGTTTGTCATGCCTACATTGCCTTTTTAATTTATCATAAATTTTTTTATTCACTTGTATATAATCAAGCACACAGCCATGCAATCTCCATAGACAAACATTGGCATTAGAATGGGCCGTACTGACGAGCTCAGCGACTTTCAACGTGGCACCATCATAGGATGCCACCTTTCCAACCTGTCAGCTCGTCAAATTTCTGCCCTGCTACTACTAGAGCTATTTCTGCCCTGCTAGAGTCAACTGCAAGTGCTGTTAATGTAAAGTGGAAACGTCTAGGAGCAACAACAGCTCAGAGACCTCACAGAACAACACAAGCTCACAGAACGAGACCGCCAAGTGCTGAAGCGCGTAGCACGTAAAAATCGTCTGTCCTCGGTTGCAACACTCACTACCGAGTTCCAAACTGCCCCTGGAAGCAACGTCAGCACAACAACTGTTCGTGGGAGCTTCATTAAATGGGTTTCCATGTCAGAGCAGCTGCACACAAGCCTAAGATCACCATGCGCAATGCCAAGCATCGGCTGGAGTGGTGTAAAGCTTGCTGCCATTGGACTCTGGAACAGTGGAAACTCGCTCCCTGGAGTGATGAATCACGCTTCACCATCTGGCAGTCCGACGGACAAATCTAGGTTTGGCGGTTGCCAGAAGAACGCTACCTGCCCGAATGCATAGTGCCAACTGTAAAGTTTGGTGGAGGAGGAATAATGGTCTGGGGCTGTTTTTCAAGGTTCGGGCTTGGCCCCCTTTTTTTTTTTTCTTTTTTTTTTTTATGCTGAATCGAGGCTCGTGAAAGAGCTAACATTTACTTCACAAACAAATCAACCAGACAAACAAAATATATAAAAAGAGGGAGCGGAAGACAAGATAGGGAGAGAAGGGGAAGCACACAAACACAACATTTGAGAGCAGGGAGATGTGTGGGAGAGGGCTTGGGGGGAGGAGGCGTGGGAAGGGGGGGGGGGGGGAGGGAGAAGTATAAAACACAAGGACACCAAGAACTTCCAGGACAGAAGTTGGCATTTCAAAAAAGAGGAATTGGGGTGAAATTAGTGGGGGTAGAAAAGATCAAGGTTTTGGATGGGGGAAGATAAGAGATGGTGGTGAACAGCTGTTTTAAAGACCTGGAGGGTGGAGTGGGATTGAAGAGAGTGAGGGAGTTTGTTCCAGAGGTGGGAGAAAAGAGGAATGAAGGAGTGAAGGTGAGCAGAGAGTCTTGATTTTGGCAGTTTAACCATAAGAGGGTTGCAGGCAGATCTTGTGCGACCTGTAGGAATATTTGCGGGACAGAGCCCAGAGAGAGCTGGGGGGGGGCAAGGCCAGAGAGGAGTCGGTAGAAGACGGAAAGACCACCAACCTGCCTGCGGTGAGTGAGTGAGTGAGAGGCCCTTGGAGTTAGCTTCATCGCGGGAGATTCCAATGATTCTGAATGCTTTGGTTTCAACAGCGTGAAGACGAGCTTGGCGTGAGGCAGGAGCACCAGCCCAGAGGGGAGAGCAGTATTCCATTGAGCTGCGGATGAAAGCCTTGTATGTGGTGAGGAGCTCAGGTGTGCCAAGGAAGGACTTCGCACGACGGAGGATGCCCAGTCGGCGACTGGCTTTGGAGGCCAGATTTGAAATGTGGTTTTCCCAGGAAAGATCATGGCAGATAGTGAGACCCAAAAGCTTGAGTGACAGAACTTCTTGGAGAGGATTATTCAGAAAGTGGATGGGAGGGTTGTCCAGTCGGTCTTTTCGGAGAGACATCGTAAGAGTGTGAGATTTGTCAGGATTGAAAGACATGTTCCACTTGTTTGCCCAGTCTGTGATTTTGTCCAGGTCTGCAGAGAGTGAGGAGGCTGCAGACTGCCGATCTGAGGGATGAAGAATGGAGCGACAGAGAGTAGAGTCATCAGCAAAGAGATAGAGAGGATTTTCAAGAGAGTCAGAGAGATCATTGATGAAGACTAGAAAAAGCACAGGGCCCAGAACACTGCCTTGGGGAACTCCAGCCTGAACAGGAAGAGGAGATGAGAGAAACCCATTCAGGGCCACACGTTGACTACGACTAGAGAGGAAGTCCGCCAGCCATGCGTGGAGATTTCCATGGATACCAAAAGAGGAGAGTTTGGTGAGCAGAGCGGGGTGCCAGACCGTATCAAAGGCACGTCATATGTCAAGGGAGACTGCTCTAATTTCCTGTTTGGCATTGAGGACCTCCATCCATTGTTGAGAAAGCAGAAGCAGCATGTCCAGAGTAGAGTGTCCAGGTCTGAAACCAAATTGATGATCAGAGATCAAGCCATTGGAGAAGAGGAAAGATTTCATATCTGAAGCAATGACGGATTCCATGACTTTGCTGATAATTGGGAGAAGGCTGATTGGTCTGTAGTTGCTGGGATCTGTTTTTGCACCTTTTTTGTGCAAAGCGGTGATGTTGGCAGATTTCCAAGCATATGGAAGATGACCTTGAGCAAAAGAGAGGGTGAAGAGAACAGAGAGAGGGAGTGAAAGAGCGGAAGAACAGGATTTTAGGACCCGTGGGCTGATGCCGTCAGGTCCAGTTGCAGAATCAGAGTCGAGGGTTAACCGAAACTTTTCCACCTTGTCAGGAGGAAAGGACACAGAGTCCAGGAGCAGCTGGGTACGACTGGGTACAGAGAGGGATGGGTTTGGGACACAAGATTTAGAGGCAAACACAGAGTTGAGGCATTCAGCTTTTTCACGTGCGGAATCAGCCGTGTGGCCATTTGAAGTGAGGGAGGGCATGGAGGGGGAACAAACACCAGAAACAGATTTGACCAGACACCACCAGGATTTGGAAGAGGGAGACAGATAAGAGAGTTCGGTCCTGAGAACGGAGAGATATTGGTTCCTGGCTCTCCTGAGGGTGGACACACACTTGTTTCGGGCTTTGTGAAAGGAAATGAGATTTCCTTCCGTTGGATTTGCTTTCCAGGAGACGAAAGCAAGTTGTTTCTGGGCAATAGCCTCACCACAAGATTCCGTGTACCATGGACGGGAGGAAGGGTATGACAACTGAAGACGAGATGGGATAAATCTGTGCATGAGAGAGAGCAATTTACTTTGGAAGAATTCCCAGGATGAGTTGATGTCAGAGGCGGTAGAGATGGGAGACCAGTCCAGATGATTGATGGCTGCTTGAAGACCGTGCCAGTTGGCCTGAGTGAAATGCCAGACTCGTCGACGCTGAGGAGGCTCTCTGAGAATGGTCAGAGATGTCCACTTTAACAAGCACATGATCAGAAGAGCCGATTGGAGCAGAAGAAGAGCAGCAGACATTTTCAGGGAAGTTAGTCATAACCAAGTCCAGAAGAGAAGATGCTCCGTTGACTGAGATCCAGGTCGGGAAATTGACAGATTGTGTCAGTCCCAGTGAGTCGCAGAAGTCCTTTGCTGAAGAGCCATGGCTGGTGAGAGAGGTACCCACACCCAGCCAACTGGCATGGTGACAGTTGAAATCACCACATATGAGGAAGAGAGAGTTGGGATGGGTAGATAGAAGTTGGTCCATATTATCAGACAGTGAGATGTAGATGGAGTCGTCACTGTTTGGTGGACGGTACAACACACATATGAACAAAAGGTGGGAGCGAAGGGGAAGCCGTAGCCAAAGGTATTCCTGGGGGTGAGGTGGAGAGAGGGCAGTGCAGGGCGAGTGAGGAAGAGAGTTTTTTATAAAGATAGCAACCCCACCTCCAGGACGAGGCTCAGGTCTATCATACCGGAGGAGGGAGTAACCTGGGAGAGATACCAAGGAATCAGAGACATCATGAAGGAGGAAAGTTTCTGTTCAGCAGATCACATCTGGTTTGTCAGAAGCAACCTGTTTGGAGAGATCAGACAAGTTTGAGCGAAGGCCCCGGATGTTTGAGGTCCATACTGTTAAGGAAGAGGAAGGGGGAGCATCGGATACAGAACAGGGGGCGGGGGGAGCGGTAGGGTAAGATGTGGAAGAGGAGGAAGAGGTAGGGAGAGCTGTTGAAGGTGTGTCAGAGATTACAGAATATCTTGGAGAAAGGGAAGAATGGGGCGGACAAAAGGTTTGATGGTGATTGGGTGAGGTGCAGTGAGGTGTTATTTGAGGAGAGGGAAGATTGAGGCAGAAGGTTGAGGGAGATGAAGGTGAAAGTTGGAAGGGGGAAGAAGCGGGGAGGACGCTTTGAGGAGGAGGGGTGAGAGGGGAGTCTAGGAGGGGAGGAGCGAGGGAGAGTCTCGGAGGGGAGGGGTGTGGGGGGAGTTTAGGAGGGAAGGGGCAAGGGGGGAGATTTGAAAGGGATGGGTGATGGGGAAGATTTGGAGGGGAGGGGCAAGGGGGAAGATTTGAAAGAGATGGGTGATGGGGATGATTTGGAGGGGAGGGGCAAGGGGGTAGATTTAGAGGGGAGGGGTGATGGGGAAGTTTTGGAGGGCAGGGGTGATGGGGAAGTTTTGGAGGGAAGGGGTGATGGGGAAGATTTGGAGGGGAGGGGCAAGGGGGAAGATTTGAAAGGGATGGGTGATGGGGAAGATTTGGAGGGGAGGGGCAAGGGGGAAAATTTGAAAGAGATGGGTGATGGGGAAGATTTGGAGGGGAGGGGCAAAGGGGTAGATTTGGAGGGGAGGGGTGATGGGGAAGTTTTGAAGGGGAGGGGTGATGGGGAAGATTTGGAGGGAAGGGGTGATGGGGAAGATTTGGAGGGAAGGGGTGATGGGGAAGATTTGGAGGGGAGGGGTGAGATTGGATTTTGAAAAGTGTACGATTAATGGGAAACGAACATTTATTGCAAAATGAGTTTCTTGAGACATTCGAGTCAAAAATACGTTTGAGGACGCTGAAGGAGGGGTGGAGTGCTGGAGAGTTTAGGGAATGAATGAAAGATGCACTATAAGAGATGGAATTTTTTTTTGGAGTGAATAGATTTGGTGAACAAGTCGAAAGCATCCTTTTATAGAAGAAGAAAAAGGTGTTATAGAATATGACAGAATACAGTTCTTCAGGGGACAGATTAAACATTTTTTAACAACGTGATCACGTGATCACAAACAACGTGGTCGAAGAACGAACGAACAAATAAGATCAACGAATAAACGAATAAGAACAGAGAAGGAAAATTTTTTTTTGGGTTTTTTTTTTGAGGAGATTTTAAAACAAGGAAGTATGGGGGTGAAAAGACTGGGAAAACCAGAGACTGAAAATAATTGCAGCGCGATCGAAGAACCACTGAGACAAAAACAAAGCCTCAAGCCCAGGTCGGACACGTTAGCCTACTACACGAGGCCTCAGAATACGCGATACGAAAGACCGACGATTCTGGACACAGGTATGAAAAACCAACACCGAGAATCCTATTAAAGACACCGCAATAGGTACATACACCGAAAGAAAGATACAGTTTCGATAAAAACACAATTGTGAAAAATTACTTAACTTCAAAAGTGTGCGCGCATGGAAGCTTTGAAGAGACGAGACCTCCAATCTTGCGCTTAGTTCCAGTGAAAGGAAATCTCAACAATACAGCATACAATGATATTCTAGACGATTGTGTGATTCCAACTTCGTGGCAACAGTTTGGGGAAGGCCTTTTCCCATTTCAGCACGACAATGCCCCTGTGCACAAAGCGAGGTCCATACAGAAATGGTTTGTCGTGATCGGTGCGGAAGAACTTGACTGGCCTGCACAGAGCATTGACCTCAACTCCATCGAACACCTTTGGGATAAATTGGAACGCCGACTGCGAGCCAGGCCTAATCGCCCAACATCAGTGCCCGACCTCACCAATGCTCTTGTGGCTGAATGGAAGCAAATCCCCGTAGCAATGTTCCAACATCTAGTGGAAAGCCTTCCCAGAAGAGTGGAGGCTGTTATAGCAGCAAATGGGAACCAACTCCATATTAATGCTCATGATTTTGGAATGAGATGTTCGATGTTCAGGTGTCCGCATACTTTTGGTCATGTAGTGTATATGGGAGTGTACACTGGATCAGCCTGTCGCTGCGTCCTTGGACGACTCCTCAGCACCATCCCGACACACAACACATTTTGTGTGTGCTGTACGGAATGAGGTGTTTTTTAATGGCGGCCGGGGTGCAAATCCTGACACCAAATGTAATTCTAAATGTAATTCTTCAATGGCCCCATATTGGGGCGAAGCAATCTGCCTGTGACTATGTGTTGAATCAGCTCGTTCTGATATAACCGTGGAGAGGGTGACATGGATAAGAGGGGTCGAGTTATTTTTTAACAGCGCATGAAATGTGTTTCCCAATCGTGCTGTTCATCTTTTAAGAGTGCTTTAAATGCGCATTTCCCAATCGGCCCTTTACCTGATATTGTCGCAGGTTGTGACCACATTCTTGTCATTTGTACTTTTGTTTATGCAATGATTCTCTGGGGCTGATTTATCGATAATTTTGTTTATACATTGATTCTTGATTTTTAAATGAAGAGCTTTAGTTCTAAGAGGTATATGAGTACTCGTGTTTATGAGTCTATAGTTTGCATGGGCCCTATTGACAGAGCAAATAGAACTCTGGGTTAAACAGAGCTGTTAGCCAGTATGATATATCATCAAACAGGGCTGTGCCTTGGACCTTTCACGTCCTCAATATTAGCCAGAGTAGACAATTAATCAATTTTAGGTATTACCCAATATGATATGGTTAGTGGAAGGGGAAAAAAAGAAGAACATTTTGAGTGGTCAGAAAGTTTTATCACTTTCCCCATTCACCTCAATGTAAAATTGGTGAGTCCCAGAACTCTCATTCGCATAGTACTCACATCATAGGCCCTGAGAGAATCATTTACTCGTGATTATTGACAACACCATGAATTGTGGCTCTGTTAAAAGCCTTACAGACTGCAGAATCAAGAAAAGAAACCAAGAGAAAAAACAAATAGGCGCATTTTATTATTGTACAGACAAGGAACAAGCCTTGTTCATGTTTGACGATACCAGGATCAGCCGATTTGCAGTTCTTTGGATCAATGAAGCTTTGGGGATAAGACATTTTAATTAAAAAGAAAAGGTGAGAAATGGTACAGAAGGTCCTTCCATTTTGGATACCCATCGGAAAAATTACCCTCCCCGCATCCAAAGATCCCATGATACCGCACAAACGAATGAAGCAAACATTTGCTGCTTCACAGCATCAAACTTCTTCCATCAAGGCCTGCTAATAGTTATCATTCCAACAAAATGTCCAATTCCTCCAGAGGAAGACGTACACGAAGCTCTTTTTCAGTGAGGAGGTCAACCATTTCCTGAAGTCGCTCCGGAAACAACCGCACAGCATCCAAGTACAGCACCTGTGGAGATGTGTCCAAGATAAAGTGAGCTGGGCAATGAAGAATCCAACCATGGAGATAGCCTGGCGTTGAGGTAAACCTCGTGTCTCTGATGAGCAAAAGCTAGCTGCTCAATACGTAGATACATACATACCCCAATGACAGTTCAGCATCATTGAGAAGCTCTTTGTTAATTTTTGAAAACTCAGAACTTTGTGACAATCTCTCAAAATTATACTTATTATACTTTTCAACCAAAACACTGGATATTCTAATGATGAATTTCTGCAAAGTGTGCATTTTCTAGACTGATTCGTACCTTGACCCAAGGGCAGGCCTGCACAGCACGGTAGAAGATCCCGATAGCCTTTTCCGACTGCCCTCGCATCGCCTGATTTCAGTTTAAGAGGAAGAAAATAAACAAATATTTTGCACCTAATTTCATGTTATGTGACGGCAAAGCACACAAACGTGCAAAAGACATGAAAAAAAATGTAAACCTTCCTTTAAAAACAATGTGAAAAACAGACAATGACATCATGGACCCCCACAGCATCAACTGTCGTGGCGATGCTCTCTCAAGTGACCGTGATTGTTGAGAAGTACCAGCACTAACTCACTGCAAAGTAAAGGTAGAATCTCCACAGGAGAGGACAGGCCGAAGCGCTAGGCTTCTCAAGAGCACGTTCAAACAGAGCTTGTATCCGGTGTTGCAGACCGGTCTCGGGATGGAGCGAGATGCTGGTGGCGGTGAAATAAAAGGGCAGGAGGAGGAGTAGTAGAATGACCGATAAGAATTAGGATATAAAAGCCTAAAAGGAAGGATGACCGTGTGGAGGAGCAATTTAAATCACTTAATTCTGAAATCTAATTGAAGAGAAGTTGAGTTCAAAACCGAGTTGCTGGGAAAAAGCCACGGACAATTATATTTTATAAAGCCACTCGCTCTGCTTGGAACAGAAAATGCCAGGCACCTGGCCTTGACCGGCGGATTGACAATGCTCGGAGCTTGCTATTAAATAAACAAGTATAAAAGCTATACTTGCATTTATCCTTTATATAAATCAATATAAATGGAGTTAATGAGGAATTAGCACTATTAGGATTACAACAACAAACAACAACATGCATTTTAAAGGCCATTTTCCCTACTAGAGCGGGGGTTAGCCTTGCGGTCCCCATGACAATATTCTCCATCTTGCCCTATTTTCTGCATCTCTCCTTGTTAACCCCCTTGCCCGCATTTCTTCTTCCACCATCTTTAGCCAAGTCTTTCTCGGTCTTCCCTGTCTTCTACTTCCTTCTACATTCATTTCCATCACTCTTCTCAACCAGTCACGTTCATCCTTCCTCAACACATGACCAAACCATCTCAACCTGTTCCTCTTCACAGCATCATTCACAGGCTCTATTCCCATCATCTTTCGCAATTCATCATTTGTCTTCCTCTCTCTCAACGATACTCCGCACATCCGTAGAACCATTCGCATTTCCACCCTTTCCAACCTTCGTTGCTGCTCTACGTTCATTACCCATGTCTCGCTCCCATAAATCATAACACTTCTCACACATGCAGCATACACCTTTCCCTTCAGCTTCAACGCCACTCCCCTCATCATCAGCACGCCACTCAATTCCCGAAACTTCTTCCATGCACATCTCACTCGAGCAACCGTTGCCGAGTCTGATCTACCTTCTCCATTCAGCATGTCTCCGAGGTAGCAAAATGTTTTCACACCTTCCAGCTTCATGCCGTCTCCAAGATCCAACTCAACATTTCCTCCATCTGCAGCTCCCTCTGTGCACACCTTACATTTGAATGTAGCTCCCACACTGGTTAATGACCCTCTCAGACCACTACATTTTTGATGAACCCACTCAGCGCACATTGTACATTGAATGGAGTTCACTCCGACACCCTTCCTACACACAGCACAGGGCCACTTCCCAGTTCTTTCCACCTCACCACATGCTTTACCACTTGCCATCACCTTCGTCTTTCCGATATTCACCTTCAGACCTTTTGTCTCCATACATTCCTTCCACTTGTTAATCTTTTCCTTCAGTCCATCCATACTTTCCGCAATCAACACCAGATCATCTGCATACAACAACTCCCACGGTAAACCCGCCTTTACGTTCTGAGCCAGCACCTCCATCACAGCTACAAATAGTCGCACTATTTGTACTATTCGGCACTATTAGGATTAAAGGACATATATTGTATATAAGCCTAGGTTACATATGTACAGTCACGTGAAAAAGTAAGTACACCCCATGTAAAGTTTTGACTTTTTCAACATATTTCAACATACAGTTATTTGATCTTCATTTCAACAATATTGATAGATAAAGGTGATATAATATAACAAATATCATGAAACATTTACATTTTGTAGTCCATTGAATAATTTAAATAAACATAAATGCAAATTTCGCATGTGGAAAAAGTAAGTACATCCCTACATTTACCACCACTTCAAAGACCTAAAATTAGAATCAGGTGCAAAAGCTCAGGTGCAAATGATTAGAACATCGTTAGAGAGGATCTTGGAGGAACCTGTCTTATTTAAACCTCAGACATTTCGTTTGGTTTGCTCTTTGTTGTTGAAGTGTGCGGCGTCACCATGCCTAGATCAAAAGAGCTCTCTGAGGCCTTCAGAAAGAAGGTTATAGATGCCTACGAGTTTGGGAAGGGATTTAAAAAGATCTCCAAACAATTTGAAATCAATCATTCGAATGTCCGGAAGATCTCCTACAAGTGGAGAAGATTCCAAACAACTGCCAACTTGATCAGGCCAGGCCGCCCCAGCAAGTTCAGCCCGAGGGCAGACCGCAAATGCTGAAAGAAGTCTCTAAGAACCCCAGAATGTCATCACGGAACCGACAGGTAGCTCTTGCCACTGTTGATGTCAAAGTGCACGAGTCTACCATTAGAAAGAGGCTGCACAAATTTGATCTACATGGGAGGTGTGCCAGGAGGAAACCTTTGCTGTCCAGAAAGAACATCAGGGCAAGAATAAAGTTTGCCAATGAACACTTCGGCAAAGACCAGCACTTCTGGAACAATGTGCTCTGGACAGATGAGTCAAAGGTAGAGCTATTTGGCCACAGTACCAGAAGACATGTTTGGTGAAAACCAAAGACAGCATTTGACCACAAGAACCTGATACCAACTGTAAAGCATGGTGGTGGAAATATTATGGTTTGGGGCAGCTTTGCTGCATCAGGGCCTGCACAGCTCACCATCATAGATTTCCACTATTAATTCTTCATTGTACCAGAGGGTGCTTGAGGCTAATGTGAGGCCATCTGCTGGAAAGTTGAAGCTCAACCGAAGGTGGACCTTGCAACATGACAATTACCCTAAACATACCAGTAAATCCACCAAGGAATGGCTGAAAAGAAAGAAATGGAGGGTTCTGGAATGGCCAAGTCAAAGCCCGGATCTAAATCCCATCGAGATGTTGTGGGGGGATTTGAAACGAGCTGTGCATGCAAGAAACCCCTCAAAAATCACACAGCTGAAATAATTCTGCATGGAGGAGTGGGCAAAAATTTCTCCCAGTCGATGTCAGAGACTGGTAGACAGTTATAAGAAATGCCTACTTGAGGTTGTTTCTGCCAAAGGGGGCAATACCACCTATTAGAGCCAAGGGTGTACTTACTTTTTCCACATGCGAAATTTGCATTTATGTTTATTTAAATTATACAATGGACTACAAAATGTAAATGTTTCATGATATTTGTTGTATTGTATCACCTTTATCTGTCAATATTGTTGAAATGAAGATCAAATAGCTGTATGTTGAAATATGTTGAAAAAGTCAAAACCTTACATGGGGTGTACTTACTTTTTCACATGACTAAGTTAAAGGGACAGTATAATAATGAAAGAAAGTTGCTTAACCTTGGACAAGGACACAGAGTACAATGCTTACAGCCATCTGTGTTGACAAAAGGTAAACAGACCTTTGGCCTAATGGAAGATTTGTATGAGGGAATTCGGGAATGAGACACAATCAATCAAGGGGTAGTTCAAGGGGTAATCAATGAGACACAAGGGGTAGTTCTGGGTTCTGACAAGACTCCTCCTCTCTCTTTGACGTCTTGTCCTCTCTTGCACTCTTACACAATTTCCTTTGATTCTCATGGGACAGAGCTGACGCAAGACATCAATCACCTCGAAATAGATGAGGTGGCTCTGCCCCACATTCACCCACCCCACATCCTGCATCCCATAGCATTGTGTGAAAATCCTATATCAGACCGAACTCAAGGAGCATTAATTCAGAGATTCGGAGATTGATCCTGTTGTGCTGTTTGTTGCATCATTGTGCTGTTTCTTTTATAATTTAATTGTGTTTATTTTGTCATTGCTTTGGTTTCTGATAATCTCTCCAAGTAATTAAACACTTCCTATTCAACCCGGAGAGGACATTGAATTTTTTCCTCGACAAAGGGATGGACAGACTAATGCTGAGATAGAAAACAAGTTAAATTAATAATAATAATAAAGAAAAAACATTTAAGAGAACATGTTATAATTTAATGCAATATTTTCAAGTGCGAACAATAGACCAATTGAAAGGGAGGGAGGAAACGACCAGTAAACTCAGAAGACTGACCCCAGACCATTTTCCACCACCCGTTTGCGCTCCATCTCGGCATACAAGGAGAACAACCATGGCATTATGCTGTCAGAACGACGTGTCATCTCAGAGAATGTGCGCCGCAGTGAGCCCATGCCAAGCCCAGGACCCTCTGTCTACGACATACAAACAAAAGAAGGAGGAGAGTGAGGGAGACATAGACATGGAGTACCTGCTGCTCTTTTGATGACGGCCTTTCACAACAGTGGTTGAAACATGATGGAAAATGACAACAACCTTTGCAGTAGTGCTAAACTCAGCAATGCAAGGAAACTCGAGACAACATACAAACTTGTGTTATTTAAATCCTCGATGCAAGCGAAACCCAGATTCGATTTCACCCAGACCCAGATTCGATCGAATCTGGGATTTTAAAACCCAGATTCGATTTCACCCAGACCCAGATTCGATCGAATCTGGGATTTTAAAACCCAGATTCGATTTCACCCAGACCCAGATTCGATCGAATCTGGGATTTTAAAACCCAGATTCGATTTCACACAGACCCAGATTCGATCGAATCTGGGATTTTAAAACCCAGATTCGATTTCACCCAGACCCAGATTCGATCGAATCTGGGATTTTAAAACCCAGATTCGATTTCACCCAGACCCAGATTCGATCGAATCTGGGATTTTAAAACCCAGATTCGATCCGAATCTGGGATTTTAAAACCCAGATTCGATTTCACGTCGATAATCTGAATTCCAACACCAAACAAGCGAACAGTAACCCCCGTGCTGACGTACCTCTGACTGTACGTACAGCCGTAGGAGATGTGCATTGGAAGGAAATGCCGTTGCTGCGCAACTCAACGCCTTACGTAGGAGCCTACGTGGGGATGTCAATTCCGTGACGCCATGATAACGGAGCAACACTGCTCTCTCTTCAGCCAGGACTTCCAAGTCACGAGCTACTCGCCCCGTGGGCTTCTCTTTCGCCATGCTGGCACCCAAAAGTTTCTGGAGTTGCTCGCATGCGCTTTCAAATAGGGTATCTGCTGCCAGGGGTCCCATTGATGCATATTGCAAGAATGCAAAGCAAGACACAAGTAGGACATAAGAACTAGGGTGATGCCAAACACTGTCACATACATCCACAGGAGCCACCTCCACACATGTTAATGCCACTTCCAATGCTCGCTCGTAGGCCTTGCGTGATTTGAGCACCGCAAGCGGAGGATTTGTCTGCCCTGACGATGGCATGTAGGCCATTCCCTTTTCCGCTACAACGGCAGTTAGGATGTGAACTGTCCGATTGAAGGCTTCAGCTGGCGGTCCTGAGGCCAGCTCCATCTTGGCGTACCACAGACACAGAGCGCACAACTCATTTGTTGCTGCACTACTGGCCTTGAGGGCAGCACCAAGTGCTGTATCAAGTATCCGACGTGCTGAGCCAAAGTCCTGCAGCACCCACTCCAACTTGGCCATTTCCAGCCATAACGGAAGGCGATTGCGGTGAGCCGGTTGTTTGAGGAGAGTCTTGGCAAGGCGGCGAGCACGTTTTCCCAGGACACGAGAACGGCGCTGTGCAGACGCTCGTTGGGACAGCTCAACCTGCAGATGATAAATAAACCTTAAATATTCGAGTCTCCCCTCTTCGATATCCCTTATCGTGAATCATTCTGGTCGATAGACTCAAATTATCATGGGCCTTCAGTGGCAAAATAATATTTGTGGACAAACGAGGGAAAAGCAATCTTCCTAACCTTTAATCTCTCGTGCTGCATCCAGGCCAAAGCAATGGCGGCCTGCTCATCACCCGTGAACAGCTGTATGGCTTGCTCCAACACACCACGTATGAAGTCCTCCGCATGTTGGCTCCTCCGGCCTTCAACACCAGCCCATGTTCCTACAAGAACGCATCGACGACGATCAACGTGCATTCCAACAACATTGTCCTTTATAATGCGCTCAAAGTCACACTGTAAATCTAGTAATCTCACAAATGGAGTGCAACTTAAAGCGACACAAAAGTCGATTTTCAAAATCGGTGAATTCATACACCTGCATCTTATCTTCAAATTCACATCGCACTGCAATAATAACAATCTTACCTGAGCATTAATCGTGATGAGAGAGGAAAAAATAAAAGACACCCAAAATAAAATATCCTGACAAATTGTGCGGGGGAAAAAAAGTGTACACCCAACCCTTTTTCTCACCTCCAACTGCATCGCTCATGTCACAAACAAAATCCAGCCGTCCTGTGCCCATCAGCATGGAGGCCTCAGTCAGCAAGCCTTTGTCATCTCGGCTAAAGATGACGATGGGGTCATCGAGAGCAGAGGCTGCAAGGTCACGAGAGGAACAAGTCGAGATGCCAAGGAAAGACAGGAAGGCACAGACGAGGCGGAAACGAAGCTCTTTGGTTTCCAAGGTGAAAAGTGACTTTCCGATGTCATCATACAAGACCTGATATTGCAAGGCAGCGAGAGATGTGAGGGCAATGGGAGTGAAAAGGGTGAATACAAACAAGCACTCACTTGAGCGTTACATTTATATTAGCTCATCCCCCCATGCAGCAGGAGACGGGGTTTTGCAACCATGTGTGTATGTGTGTGTGTGTGTGTGTGTGTGTGTGTGTGTGTGTATACGTGTATGTGTATGTGTGTGTGTGTGTGTGTGTGTGTCTGTCTGTCTGTGTATATGTGTGTCTGTGTGTATATATGTGTGTATGTGTGTGTGTGTGTGTGTTTGTGTGTGTGTGTGTGTGTGTGTGTGTGTATACGTGTATGTGTATGTGTGTGTGTGTGTGTGTGTGTGTGTGTGTGTGTGTGTTTTGCCCTCTTCAACTATAAATAGCCCTCTTCACCCTAGTTTTATTTTAATTGCTTCCGTGTTTCTTTATTTATTTACCATTCGGTGCGTCTGTCCATTTTTTTTATTGTTTAACATTTTTACCAATCGAGCTTTTGTCTTCAAATCTTCCACAAACCTTTAATATGAGAATATGGAGCACACAAATTAATAAAAGGTACAATTTTTTTAACTGTCGTTATCATAAAGTTTAGTTGGAGTACAAAGTTTACACGGGCAGGCTTTGCATTGAGATGCTTTTTCGTTTTTCATCGATTCATTATATTTGTTTGCTTTCCCTTCCATCATAATTCTTCGTTCCACCACGAGTGCTTCCATCAGTGAATTAACAACACCGATCCATACCTGGCGATCAGGGTCATCACAGTCCTCTTCCTTTTTCCCTTTGCCAACATCCGGGCGCCATGGAATGCAGTGCCGCCTCTCACGGGATTTCTCAAGCCTCAGCCACACCTGCCAGCGGGGTTCACGTTCATCTCCTCGATACCCCAATTCCTCCTCTTCATCCATTCCCTCGCTCGCTTCATCTCCCTCATCTGTATGCCAGAGTAGAAACTCACTCGATGAGGAATATCGAGACTCGGCACTACGGCCACGAAGCGTGGGTTTTGGTGATGCAGATGGACGAGGAAGATTTGTACGAGGAGAAATACCACACTTGCTCGCACACCTTTCTGGTCCAGCGACACCCACCCGCCTCCCTCCTGCTGCCGCATCCAGGCGCTCCAGCCTCGAGCTCCCTTCTCACCGAAGTGTGGTTCCCCACTGTCCCAAAATGTCTCAAAGAAATCCACCTGGGTAAGAGAACAAACTAGGATGATGAAATGAAGGAAAATAGTAAACCCGAAGGATACTAAGCACACGAAGAAAGAAAGAGTGCAAGGAAGGGAAAAGTGAGAAAAAGGGAGGAAGCGATCTCAAAGTACCCACAAGGCCATGCGTCTTGACATCATTTAGGTTGTCAGGGCGGAAGAAATTGAAGTCAATAGCAGCCTGGAAGAGGGAAACACACTTCTCAGCATGACCAGTTTGCCGTAAGAAATGGCACTGTTGCAGGAAGATACCTGCACAGGAAGGAACACGTGTCACCTGGAGGTTCAGAGGATTAATGCACGAAATGTGGAATAGATCTTTCTGAAAACGTTCGGAGGGAGATGGTGTCGATTATTCCTGAAGTCTGATGTCCAAAACATGAACTGCATAATACGAGAATGCGAGCATAACATTAAATAAACATCACTGGACCAAGAGAATGGTGAACACAGGTCATACATGTATGACAAACAGTCGCCTCTCACCAAACATGCTTTCAGTAGTGCCAGGAAGGGCAGGGTGGGAAAGCAGAGAACCATCGACCGCTGATGCCAACGTTCTCAGGCACTTGCTGTACAGCGAGTTCACGCGAGACACCGAGAAGGTGGACTGGTGGCTCTGTTGGCGAGAGATGGTTGGAATAACTGAACATTGTCACCATCAGCTCTCTTCTTCTTCTTCTTCTTCTTCTTCAGTATGCAGCACAAGGCTGTGGGGTAGCATCAATGGATGAGGTCCCAGCTGTGCCTCTGATGCAATACCCTCTCTGCTGGTTAGGGTGGGAATTTGGAATTTGTTCAAGGTGCCGGCGATTGTTCGCCTACTCTTCGTGATGAATACCGTGGGATCTTTAACATCCACAAACGGATGCTGGCAGACGGGATGCCCAATTCAACATGCATCCGAGGGACCGCACACACATTGATGATTGATGCCTGTGAAACACCAGGATGAGAGTTTACAACTGGATAGGGATGCAAACCCAGGCTAGACAGCTTAGAGGCGAGTATGTGCACCTCTCGGCAATCCTGTCAGCACCATCAAACTGAAAGTACAAATTCTAGTTCTTATGGGTTGAAAAGTGGGAAACTATCTTTCCTGTGCTGTGATTTCCAGCCTTTCGGAAAGGGATGTTTAGCTGTTAGTTCTGTACATTAATCTCTCTTTCTTGGTTTCTTAAATACGGTGCCTTCAGAAAGTATTCACACCCCTTGGCTTTTTCACATTTTGTTGTGTTACAGCCCGAATTTAAAATGGGTTAAATTGAGATGTTTTGTCACAAATCTACACTTAATACCCCATAATGTCAAAGTGAATTTTTGTTTAAAGAAATTTTTACAAAAACATTAAAAATGAAACACATTAATATCTAATTTACATAACTATTCAACCCCTTGAGTCAATACTTCGTAGAAGCGACTTTGGCAGCGATTACAGCTTTACGTCTTCATGGGTTTGTCTGTATCAGCTTTGCACATCTGGATTTGGGGAGTTTCTTCCATTCCTCCTTGCAGATTTGCTAAAGCTCTATCAAGTTGGATGCGGAGCGTCGGTGAACAGCAATCTTCAAGTCTTTCCACAGATTCTCAATGGGATTCAAGTCTGGATTTGGCTGGGTCACTCAAGGACTTTCAAGGACTTTCACGTTCTTGTACTGAAGCCATTCCAGTGTTGCTTTGGCTGTACGCTTGGGGTCATTGTCCTGGTCGAATGTAAATCTTCGTTGCAGTCTAAGGTCTTTTGCACTCTGAAGCAAGTTCTCCTCAAGTAGTTGTCTGTATTTGGCTCCATTCATTGTTCCCTCTATACTTACAAGTCTCCAACTCCCCGTCACTGAAAAGCATCCCCATAGCATGATGCTGCCACCACCATTCTTCACGGTAGTGATGCTATTAGATGGGTGATGAGCTGTACTCGGTTTCTGCCAGATGTTGTGCTTTCCATTCAGGCCAAAGAGTTAAACTTTCATCTCAACAGACTATAGAATCTTTTTCCTCATGCTCTCAGAATCTTTCACATGTGTTTTTGCAAACTCCAGGTGTGCTGTCATGTGCCTTTTTCTCAGGATGACTTCTGTCTGGCCACCCTCCAATAAAGCCTCAATTTGTGAAGTGTTGCAGAGACTGTTGTCCTTCCAGCAGGTTCTCCCATCTTAGCCAAGGAACTCTGTAGTTCTGTTAGACTATTCATTGGGTTCTTGGTCACTTCCCTGACCAAGATCCTTGCCCAGTTGCTCAGTTTGGTCGGAGGGCCGGCTCTAGGAAGAGTCTGGGTAGTTTCATATTCTTTCCATTTCCTAATGATGGAGCTCACTGTGCTCTAGGGAACTTTCAACACTCTAGAAATTGTTTTATACCCTTCCCCTGATCTCTACTTCCTCACAATTCTATCGTGGAGTTCTACAGACAGTTCCTTGGACTTAATGGTAGAGTTTCTGCACTGACATGCACTGTCAAATGTGGCACCTTATAAAGAAAGGTGTGTTTCTTTCTACATCATGTCCAATCAATTGAATTGGCCAGAGGTAGACAAAATCAAGTTGTAGAGACATCTCAAGGACGATCAAAGGAAATTGGATGCACGTGAGCTCAATTTGGAGTGTTATAGCAAAGGGGTTGAATACTTATTGATTCAAGACATTTCAGCTTTTCATTTTTAATTCTTTTATAAACAAGACCAAAAGTCTAACAGCGGCGTAGCCGGGCTTGTAAAATATTATAAGCCACAAACACATTTGATTAGCTTTCTAAACAGTCGCTAATGCTGTTTATAACATTAAACAAAGAAATTTGGAGGAATCAAGACATCCATGAGGTAAGTTTTACTTACAGAACTGAGGGAATATGAATGAATGAATGATCGTTTTAAGGCAATTTTTCCCCGCTATAGCGGGGGTTAGCCTTGCGGGCCCCATGACAATCATGGTTCCCTGTTTGAGGCAATGTTTTTATGGCCGGATGCCCTTCCTGACGCCAACCCTTGGTCGCCTCTTACGATGCGCAGGGATACGGTGCACCTATTCTAAACCGGGGTACACACCGGGATCATTCATCCCAGCAAGCTGGTACTCAATTTGCCGACCTCGGAAGGATGACAGGCTGAGTCAACCCCCCTGGCGTTAATTCAGCGATCGACCGGGATTCGAACCCAGGATCCTAGGATCCCAAGCCGGCACCCTAACCGCTAAGCCAACACCAGGCTACTGTAATCTACCAGTACCAGGGAAGATCTACTGTAATCCATATACCCCACAAGGATTGGATTAATAACATGCTATCAACAAGCGTTAGGCCTCGGTCCCCCGTCGGGGCAGTGATGTGAGTTGACAAAGTGGAAGACGCAGAAAACATGCTATGATATGATATTTCACTCACAAGGTTCAGACATACATGGTGGCGGCCATCTTGGATTTTGACGTGGCAACCCAATTTTCTATAGCGTTCTTCCTTGTGCCTAGATACACCCAAACACCAGATTAGAAGTTGGTACTTCGCTTATTTTTCAAGATATTTCGCTCACAAGGTTCAGACATATATATGGTGGCGGCCATCTTGGATTTTGACGTGTCGACCGAATTTTCAATAGCGTTCTTCCTTATGCCGAGATACACCCACACACCAAATTAGAAGTTGGTACTTCGCTTATTTTTCAAGATATTCATCTCACAAGGTTCAGACATACATGGCGGCGGCCATCTTGGATTTTGACGTGGCGACCCAATTTACAATAGCGTTCTTCCTTATGCCGAGATACACCCACACATCAAATTAGAAGTTGGTACTTTGCTTATTTTTCAAGATATTCATCTCACAAGGTTCAGACATACATGGCGGCGGCAATCTTGGATTTTGACGTAGCGACCCAATTCTAAACAGCGTTCTTGCTTATGCCTAGATACACCCACACACCAGATTAGAAGTTGGTACTTCGCTTATTTTTCAAGATATTCATCTCACAAGGTTCAGACATACATGGCGGCGGCCATCTTGGATTTTGACGTGGCGACCCAATTTTAAACAGCGTTCTTCCTTATGCCTAGATACACCCACACACCAGATTAGAAGTTGGTAGTTCGCTTATTTTTCAAGATATTCATCCCACAAGGTTCAGACATACATGGCGGCGGCCATCTTGGATTTTGACGTGGCGACCCAATTTTCAATAGCGTTCTTCCTTATGCCTAGATACACCCACACACCAGATTAGAAGTTGGTACTTCGCTTATTTTTCAAGATATTCATCTCACAAGGTTCAGACATACATGGCATCAGACATACATGGCGGCGGCCATCTTGGATTTTGACGTGGGTTGCACCCACACACCAAATTCGAATGCGGTCCTTCGCTTACGCACGCACGCACGCCCGCACGCACACACGCACGGACGGACGGAAGGACGGAAGGACGGACGGAAGGACGGACGGACAGAGGGGAAAACCATAGTCCCCCTTTCGCTCCGCTGTGCGACAGGGGACAAAAAACCGAGGTGAATTCCTTACTTCCGTGGTTGTTAGTACCATACACCACTTATTAATGATTCATGAACCATACACCGCTTCAATCAATTAACTTTGCATTCACAACATTGGGATTATAGTGTTATGGTCATATTTACTATATTGTTATTATTACTATTATGGAAACGATACCACTGAAACGATACACTACTGCATTAAGAAACCTGGACTTAATTTGTCCGAAGCGGTCCGAAGGTGAGGCATAAAGCCTTAGGCCTATACGTACCATTTTGATGGAAGAGCCGTAACGCCGATACTTTTAATATTTGATGGTCATTTTAACAATCGGTTTGTTTGTGTTTCACACTGAATGAAAACCATAAAGGTAGAGCACGGCGATTGTGATATATGTCAGGTTCGACGATATGTTCGGCCCGAACGAAATTGGAATCAAAATGCCGGAGGGTGGAGAGTCAGCCGCCGTATCGCCGTAATGACATCGGACGTAATCACATCACCCTGTCATGTGACCAGATCCTCAACTCAGATTGGTATACGTTTGAGGGGACATACATACAGACGGACAAACACTGTTCTAGACGGCTTTGCCCTAAAGACTTGGCCGAAAAAATTCTAAAGATGAAATTCCACATTCACATTATGGGGTATTATGTGTAGATCAGTGCCAAAAAAATAAATCTCAGTTGAATCCATTTTAAATTCAGGCTGTAACACAACAAAATGTGAAAAAGTCAATGAGTGTGAATACTTTCTGAATGCACTGTACATAAT
This sequence comes from Myxine glutinosa, assembly GCF_964187855.1. NCBI lineage: Eukaryota > Metazoa > Chordata > Myxini > Myxiniformes > Myxinidae > Myxine > Myxine glutinosa. The sequence continues at coordinate 172,082,386 of NC_136265.1, forward strand.
TTGTGAACATTAATTGGATAATGCATTACTGATTAATAGCTCATAAATATTAATGCAGGCAAGATTGCTGGCAGCCATTAGAGTCTTTCCCTTGCCCATTGTAAAATTCCACAAACCTGTGCAAACATAAGATAACGAGCCCAAAGGGAAGCGTCGTTTGGATACATGAAAACCAGGTTCTTCCACTCCCCAGCGAGGTGGCTCGAAGTCCAAAGCTCAGCCCCTGCTTCAAGACGACTCAGTTTCAGCTCCGTGCTGCTGGGATTTGCCTCCAAGGCCCGTTCCACAATGGCCAAGCGCCGTTCCAGAAGTGCTGAGCGAGTCTGAAAAGCAAAACACAAATGGAAAATCCAATAAACAAATATGCTTGGATCACCGTGGTCACAAAGCAATCTTAGCTTGGGATGATGATTCTATGATCTTAATACGAGCTACAACCATAACCGCTCTCCTGAATATGGCTTGCAGACTTGAGCAACATGTGATTCAACATGACGAGCCTTCGGGTTGCAAGAATGGTCATCGTTGTATAAACCACCAAAACTAAATGGTGTAAGGATACTTATTCTTGTATATATTCATTATGTATACTTTAGTGAGGACGAAAGTGGGACTAAAAAGAGAAAAATCTAAATTTACAGAAAGAGAATACAGTATGGTTGGAAAGAGAAAATACAATTGAAGAAAGGAAGAGAAGTGTTGCAGGAGAGCGGCGAGAAGGGTGGGAGAAGATAAGAGTTATGCAATGGGAGGGAACGGGCATGAACAGAGCATACAGTGTGCGGTAGGGGCAGGGCTGAACATTTGGGGTCAAAACTTACATCATATTTGCGTGATACATAAAAAATAGATGGCCCCTAACCAACTGCCCGATCAGGCATAGCAATCGTACTCAAGGTTAAAAACTGTTCGTATTTGCGGAATCTTCTTTTCGGAAAAACATTAAAATCAGCATGCCTTCTTTCGTCCCTCCGAGCCGTCATAAACCGAGGCTTCATCTTCCTGCAGGGCAGCTTCGTCCTGAAAGCGAATGAAAGCCAGCCACCTTGCCACATCATGCGGATCTTCTCGTAATTGGCGATTGAATTCCTCGGCACGTGCTTGGAGTTTTTCCGCAACAAGGTTCTTTGTCGTCAATTTCTTAACAGGCTTCCTTTCCTGTAAAAAGATGGCATACTGTGGATGTTACTGCATAGTTGATCACCACCAGAGCTATATTTTGTCAGCTAGGTGTCTTCAACAGTCTAATTAGGCAAACATAACAAAATTATACTTAATTCGTGGGAGTAATGCATTCGATCGTGTCCGTCCGTGTGTGTGTGTGTTCGTGAACAAGTTATCTGGAAAAGTTCTGAATGGATTTGGATGAAAGTTGGTGGGATGATTGCCCTTGGGATAAGGAAGAATTGATTAGTTTTTGGTGAAGCTCAGGATATTATTCCGGATCAAGGAATTTTTTGAAGGATTTTTTACCATTGGAAGATAGGGCTCAGCAGTGGCCACCCATGGCAGGAGTATGCACTCTACTGAGTGGCGTTCTAGTTTATTATGCAACACGTGGCTACTGGTTTGCATCATTCCTGGGAACATGGCTGTGCCGCTGTGCATTGCCCCTATAGGGTAAAAGCAGAAACTTGTCATTTGTTAAAGGTGCCGGTGATATCTTGCCTACTTTTCGTGAAGGACACACTGGGATCTTTAACGTCCACCAACTAATGCTAGCTGACGGGATTCCCGGTTTAACGTCCATCCAAGAGATGGCAAACACATTGATGAATCGCCATGCCTGCGAAACACCAATATGACAGTTTATAGCTGGGTCAGGATTCAAACCCAGGCTAGACAGCTTAGAGGCGAGTGTGCATACTTACCAATAGGCCATGCTGCCAGTCCTATTATACTCAATTCGAATTAGGTATACAATGAACAACATTGCCTGTGGAACCAACTTCCCCAGTCTGTTCAGAACCATTCTTTCCTCCAGGGCTTCAAGACAGCACTTCACCACAAACTCAGGTTGTCCCATATCCATACACATTATTTCTTCTGCCAAGGTTATTGTTATTTTTTTCCCTCTCCTCACCTCTTTTCCTTTGTTAGTTTTTTTTCTGGCTCATCCCGAACGTCCCCTTTCTCTTTTTGCTGTTTAATTCCGTTTGTTCACCCCAATATGTCCTCTCCCTCCCCTTGACCTCACTTCTACTCTGCTGTTGGTGTTTCCCTCTTTCAATTTTGTTCCCTTCCATTCTGCTCTAGCTCTTCCAAGAGCCTTGGTCAAAATGAAATACAAAATGGAGAGTAATTATGCAGATAGATACTCATAATGCAGTTGATGAGAAGTCAAAAAATATCACACTGCTGTGATTAAACAAGGCCATACCTCAGGTCCTCCTCCGCTACTGTGACCCTTTCCTTGTAAATAAAGCGCCGTAGCCGAGGTGTAAAGGTCACGTGCATCCAGCTTTGCAACTGAATTTCCAGACATGGCACAATCACTTCCCATCTCCACAGGGAGAAACTCCCGTAGAAGGGACAGGCCTAACTTGGCCCGGACCACCTCTCTAGGTACCGGAAGGACACCGGCAGAGAAATATCGCTCATTCGACCCCAATAGCAACTTTTTCCATCGTTTCTTTCTTGACTTCGATGTATTCCAGAGCAGCTGCTGTCGTTTGTGGTCCAGACCCAAGCAGGAGTCACCCAATCTCTGGTACCTACCAATAAGAGAATAAAACTAAAGTTCATAGAACACCTTAACCCACACAGTCTTGAGGAAAAGGACATGAGAAGGGTCTTTCAAACCCTTGCTTTGCATTTCTGAGCACGCTATATATTTCCGACAAGCTACGTTTTTGTCCAAATCTCAATATTCCACAAACGCTGAGGGTGTGAGTGGCAAATTTGATTGGTGGAGATGGTGTAATATTTTGTCCAAGTACCGCAAAACTGGAGATTTTTGTAAATGACAAGAAGGTGATCTGTGTTATATAGTGTTCAAATATATAATTCAATATAAATAAAATAAACATTTTAAAGGATGTAAAAAAAAAAAATCTAAAATTTAACACCATTGAAGCAGCCAGCATCTTTTACATCACCCTATGTAACACGTTAAATTAGTTCTCCATGCTTGTTGTTTGTGTCATTTATGCCATTCCTAAATACAGTAAGTTTCCTGTGTGGAATTTTGTTGACTGCCAAGCAGGTGAGATTACTTTACTCCTCTGTGCACATGCACGATCTGGATGAGATTCCGTGTAATTTACCAAAATTCAGAGCCAAAGTACTGCTAAACTGCAGGTTTGTGTTCCAATTCGTGTTCTACACTGTTTAAAATATATAATTCTATGTAAATTAAGTGGTTCCTCGATCACAGACTGATGTCTGCAGACAGACAGACAGAGACAGAGTGAACCTATTGCTTAACCCCACTTTACGCTATGCATGCAGATAATAACTGCCTTATGGAATGAGAAATACATCTGCTCCAGATGCCCAAAGTCAGATATTATATAAAATAAAATAAATCAATGATAAACAGTGGAGTGGAAGACCACACAACCTGGTATAAATGTTGGTTGCCCCATTTTGCACAGTTATAGAACAGTTTTGGTTGCCTCATTTTGCACAGGTTGTCTCAAGCACCACTTTCACGTCAGTAGACACATAGGGCTGCCAAGGTAGTTTTTCCTTGGCTAAGGAGCACAACCCTAGATGGGTCACCACTCCGCTACAGACAGTCATAGCACCAAGTTTATTTGCTACTCGATGTATCACGTACTCAAACCCACCTGGCTATGTGACCACGATAGATGGACATAAACTGCAAGTTGGCCGAGTCAGGCTTGCGATCCACATAACACAGACCCAACTCAGGATCAGTTTCTTCCAGCCACATTGAACGGACCGCACCTTCTGGTGGAACCCTTCAATACAAATGTTGGTAAAAGTCTATATCAATCATACCCAACAACCTTCGATTCATCTAAAAGTAAGATTATACAGGAAAATGCACCATCACAAAGAGGAATCTGCTAAAATATATTCTCCCGATTACAAACTCTTAGAATTATTACAAAAAAAAAAAAAAAAGTCAAAATGGTCATGGTGAACCATGATCAACATCAATTCGAAATAACCAGCAGAGTGTGACCCTACAGGCAACCTTATTCCAAGCATGCAACACGTTCTTCCGACGCACATTTATTTGGGTGGTGTATAGGCAACTGTCAGCTGACTCAATCTCTCCAGAAAATAAAATAAAAATAACCTGGGTTGGTTCAATACAGCTCTATAAAAAACATTTTTTTATGTGCATGTAGTAAAAACATGCCTACGGCTTATAATTCAAAACACCTCACTGCACTGGAAAATGTGGGGACACCGTGTCCCCGGGACAGGAATACTGTACTGTAAAGAGTGGACTTGTAACACCCTCTCCTATCCGGAGGCAGCGCTACACAATACACATTTACATAGAGAATTTCCGTTCCTCCCTCCTCTCCTCCCCCACCCCCATCTCCCATGACCACAGGCAAATATAAAAATACCCCTGTACACCAATTGGGGTCATGCCGATCCAACATAGCAAGTCTGGATGTAATCGGGCCACAACTGTAGGAGTAGCACGGCAAACAAGCAAGACAAGAAAATCGTCACTCCACCACAATATATGCAAAGTAACTAAAACAAATAAATTTGACCTTAAAAATAATTGGTCGTTTAATTCAAAGACCAAATATGCAAATCTTCTTCAAATTTCAGGTCAATCGGATGAAAATTGAGGATTTTAGAAATCTGGCCTATGTTGACCTTTTGACCTCAAAAATAATTGGTGGTTGAATTCAGTGACCACATTATGCATATCTTATCCAATTTTCAAGTCAATATAAGGAAAATTGAGGATTTTAGATATTTCACCTTTAAGTTGTTGACCTTTGGCCTATGTTGATCTTTTGGTTTGTTGACCCCAAAAAATAATTGGTGGTTGAATTCAGTGGCCTGATATGCAAATCTTCTTCAAATTTCAAGTCAATATGGTGAAAATTGACAATTTTAGAAATTTGACAAATTTGTTGACCTTTTGACTTCAAAATCAATAGACTTCTTGCTTATGACCAACTTTACCATTTCATGACGTTTTGTGAAGATCGGTCTAAAATTGTGACCTGTAGGCAATTGACATGCAGACAGACAAACAAACAGACAGACAGAATGAAAAATCGGTCAGAGACCAAGGACTTGGCGGAATGTACTTTTTTAATCGGCCATTTTGGACAAAAATGGCGGCCGAATCACGTGACCGATGACGTCATCATTATTTGTTTTCTCAACTAATTTAGTGCTTGATGATGCTCAAGAAATTTAATCTTGATCGGATGAAGTTTTGTACTTGTCGAATTATGACATCATAATGGAGGCACCAATGACATCATCATTAACATATTTTATTCCCCAAGGAGAATTCTTTACAATGAGCCATGTCTCAATTATTTCTATTCAGCACTTTCGGAGATATAGAGGTGCAAAGTTTTCCGGTTTTTCCAAGATGGCGACCGAACCACGTGACCGATGACGTCATCATTATTATTTTTTCTCCACCAGTTTATGCCCTCATGTCGCTCAAGAAATTGCATCTTGATTGGATGAAGTTTTGTACTTGTCGAATTATCAAATTATGACGTCATAATGGAGGCCTTGGGCCGAGAGAGTTAAAAATTGGGCACAATCTATTCCAGGGCAAGACAAATATGTGTGTAAAGATTGGCGAATCTACGTGCAACGGTGTAGACGTAGTGCTGCGCACAGACAGACAGACAAACCAACCGATCAACATACTTGCCGGAATCATTTCCGGCAAGTAATAATGCACACGACCAACCAATATAAGCTACTTCAAAATCGTCGGTTTTCACAAGTAGCAAATACACACTGGTCCGTGAATTGTAGTAAAGATACTGTCAAAATGTGCAAAATTTGCACAAAGTGAAGCCAACATCATTACAAATGGCAAAAACGATGGAATTCAACAACAAATCTTGTAAAAATCAAATCAAAGAACCTCATGGGGCCCGATACATTAAGATTTAATACAGAAGGTGGCTCAAAGATGCTTGCAAAAGTCAACAGCATCCAAACCTTACATTTACTCAAATGCAATTAATTTTGGCAACATATGCATATCACGTACGTACTTGAAATAGATTGCAAGCGAAGAGGTGGATCTTTTGGGGATCTTCACGTATCAAATTGTTATTTTGGGGTAAACAGCCTTGCCAAAGGCGCAACAGCGGGTTATGGAACAACTTACAAAGAAGCTTCGGTTGTGTTTCCTTGTTTCCTGTGCCCACAGTGCTCTTCCTCTTCTGAAGAACCTACGTCCTCATTCTCTTCTCGTTGCCGTTTTCTCAACTCCTTATTCGTCTTTTTCTTTTTTTTCTTCTTCTTTTTTTTCTTCTTCGTCCATTCTTGTGATACGTCCTTCCCCTTTTCATGACGGTGCTGATTCAATGCCGAATGATCACTCTCATCACTTCTTGAGCCTATGTCAAGCTCAGATGATCTATGAAACAGGAAGAATATATTTTTTGTTATAACCTTAAGAACACAGAGAAATATCTCACAAATAACTAGAACGGTACTCGGTAGAGCGCATATCTCCGCCACGCTGAACAGTTTATGTTTTGTATCCCACTGATAGGCTGGATCTGGATTCGGACCGGAACCAAAATCGGATCGGCTTGTTCTTATCACTTAACCAACTCATCCACCAAGTTTCATCATAATCCGTCCATAACTTTTTGAATTATCGTGCTATATTGAATATCGTTTTGGTCGTATCTCTCAATGGTGAACAATCACTTAAAAAGTTCTCTGATCCGGATCCGGATTAGAATCTTCATCAAAATAGAAACAATTCGTCCTTGTCACACTCCAAACATGTCCACCAAGGTTTGTCCAAATCCGTCCACAACTTTTTGAGATATCCCGTTCACAAACTGACAGACAGGGTGAAAACATAATCTCCATCCACCTTCGGTGGCGGAGGCAATAACAATCCTACTCCTGAGAAGAACTCCTGAGAAATAGTGTGAAAATCCTAAAATATTTACAGGTTGGCACACACATATAATGAGCTTAGTAAGTTTATAATCCAATATCATCACAAGATCTACAAAGTCAGCATGGCCTAATAGGATGTCCATACAAAATAAGGCAGTCAACAAGATGTTTATATCAAAATGGTGAGTTTGTCATTTTGCTGCGGGCACCCCAGGAAGGAGCAGCGCTTTGGAAGCCTTTATGGCAATTCCAGCTCCCTCTCCCCTTCATCTTCACATTAGGGAAGAATATTGTAACGAATTTGAGAAGTGTAACGGTTTTGAGAAGGGTAACGGTTTTGAGAAGTGTAACAATTTTGGAGAAAGTGTAACGAATGTGAAAAGTATGGTTTTGTTGTGTGTAACACCCTCGTAATGTAAATAATGGTCGCAGCCGTCCTCCTAGTTAATTCCATGAAACTTACACACAGGCCACGATATATCTTTTTAAATAGTTTATTTCCTTATTCTATGTAGGCTAAATATGTGTTTCCCACTAGATTGACTCTGCATTGTATCAAACGAAATAAGCGTAGGCCCCTTTCAATTTCCCCAATCATCTCCGCTCTCCAAAGTTCCTTTCAAAAGCGGTGCGAGTGGTGTTCAATCCCGCAAGCCGCCATTGCCCATGTGCTCATCTCGGAGAAGAGGGGGGTAGGAGCCGCCAACTCACAGGCGTGGCACGTCGTCATGATCAAAGGAGGAATCGGACAGCCCTAACAGCCAACCAGCACCGCGGTTAGCGACCCGGTAGGCGTGCCCTCGCAGCCGGCGGCTTGATTCCGCCCCGAGTAATAAAAGCGACTGGAAGGGACTGCTTCGGGAGATGACATGAGAGATGACATGAGAGATGAGAGAAGAGATGACATGCGAGATGAGCTGTGAGCTGAGCTGTGAGCTGTGAGATGAGAGACGCTCCAAGCCAAAAAGGAGAGGTACTTGGAGAGGAAACCAGCTTTGGAAAGACGCGCTGAGAGGAGGGAGACGGCTCCACCAGAAGGAGAGGAGCAGGTGTGACCGAGCCAGCGCGTGACGTCTACAGCATCAGCAGCGTCGACGCGACCGAGGGTTTTCCCGCCAAAAACGCGAAGAATTGGGAGCTGCTACCTCCAGCCCTGCCGGTTGCAGGGACCTGACCCTGCCTCCCTCTCCAGCAACCCACCTCCGCCATCCCTGCCTGCAATTTCCCCTGTGTAAGTGTGAACGTCGTCTGTCTTGAATGTTGTCCTGGGGTTAAGTAAATTGAATAGTATAAGTTAACGATTCACTGTGTGACTGCTTCTTCCATCCATTGCTTGTGTGTGTATAATAAAGCTGTTCTTCCTCCGTACTCTGTCTTCTTCTCTTTTCCTTCTCTTTCGGTCGCTTTAGAGGTTTCCCAATTGAATATCTGTGGTGCGATCTGGTCAACGTTGGGGGAGTCGGGCCAATCGGGGATCCTGTAACGGTCGCGGTTGGACCATCCGCTCGGCCCATCATAACATCTAAACCGCGATCCGTAACAATATCAATCCATGGATGCGTTTCTTGCTCATCATCAGCACAGAGTAGATTCCCCATACTTCCCTCCTCGAGGTGAATTCATATGCATATTATATATGCGTCGCTATCTTGTACAGTTTGAGACGTACACCCTCCCCTGTTGTGTGCGTTTAAAATCACCAACCTGTCTGACTAGAGTCCCTGTATATAGAGAGTTGTGTCAACTCAAATTTGGACGCCATTTTGTGTCTAAGTGTGTCGGATTAGATATACATGTACATTCGCGATATGGGGTGATATATTCTAAACCTGCTAAAAAAAATTTTACTACACATATTTAGTCTTATTATTACATACAGGTGATATTTGTTTTCTCAAAAACTCAGCTATTGCCGTGAAAAAGAGCTGTGTGGTGATATTAAAAGTGGTATGGCAATGCATATTACAAGCCAACACTGCATATAAGAGCTAACATTATAAGTAAGACAAACCAATGCTGTCGTTCTCTGAATTTTAATAACTTTTAGAAAGGAGTGTGGGCATATCCAATATTTTTTAAAGGGTGCCGAGAGCAATTCCGGTGTAGGACTTCCAGCCGACATATAGTCTAACGCACTTAAAACAAATTCTGTACGTGGTATTGCCATATTTCTATAGTGTACAACTTTAGTTTTATCGACATTTATATTCAATTTCCATTGTAATGATTTAACAAGCTGCAAGTCAGCTTCTGTCTCTGACATAAGGAAAACGTCATCGGCATCTAGTAAGATTGAAACGTTCATTTATTACTACACCCTTGCCCAGAACTCTGATGGATATTATCTGATCGATTAATATGTTTCATAGCTGGCGACTTAATTAACACTTAATTTTCGACTGCGCCAAGCCGTAATTGAACAGAGAAAAAACTTTTAAAAATACCTGCAGTGTGCACGGTTCGTCTAGTCGAACAGATATGGAAAAGCACAGATACGACGTCGTATTCACCATAACTTGTTTAATTTCACCAGGAACACGATGAGGCCAACACAGTAAACATTCAGTACAAAACTTGGTTCATACATTCAGTACAGAACATGATTCATACATTCAGACCGTAAGAAAACTCTGCCCGTAATACAACACTCTGACCAGACCAACACTTCATCCCACTACGTTCACTCCTCACAAGTGAAACTCATCACTACTCCGTTCACTCCTCACAAGTGAGACTCATCACTACTCCGTTCACTCCTCACAAGTGAGACTCATCACTACTCTGTTCACTCCTCACAAGTGAGACACCATCAGTTTCAGATGTGGGTTTCATCAGAGCCAGTTTTAAATGTGGGTACACAAATACACCTGTTTTACTGCATTAATCACCTAGAAATATTGTATGTTTTGGGAACGATAGCTGTCACCAGGTTAAATATATAGGGATTGTCCAATGTGCAAAATCTTCCATCACTACAATTTGGCCATAAATCCCGGGGTGGGAAATATTTGAGCAAATATGCCACAAGACGCATGAGCACTGTACAAAGCAAACAATAACTCGTCAAATTTTGGACGTATGGATGGCTGCACAACCCGCAAAAAAATTGAGCAGGTCCCCCCCTAAAATTGCTTTTATGATTGCCGATTAGGCTAAAGATTTTAAACCAAAAAAATAACTTGCCTCGGAATAAGTTTTGAATGGACGGACAGACAACTGAAAACAAAACGGACCATGGGTTTCCCACCCCTATAAAATCAAAATTAATTCCCTCTGAAAAAGTACAGTGACATTTCCCGCAGACTACCCAACCACAGACCAGGCAATGTCACTGTACCGGGACATTTCATCAATCAATGACAATATGCGGTCCGCTAGGACTACCCGAAAAAAATTGAGCAGGGTTCTACCCACGGAAATGCATTTTTGGTCAGCTCCTTGAAGATTATAAACAAACACAAATCACTTCCCTTTAAAAGGGGTTTCAACGGACAGACAATCAAAAAAAAACCGAGCAGATAGAATTGCTTTTGAACATCGATCATCAAGTGGCGTGGGCCTACCTGGCAGAGTCTCGAGGAGTCGATTGCTTTCCAGCTCTTTCGTCTGACTTTCGCTTCCCAAATTTGTCTTCTGACTTTATCACTTGGAAATCTATACATCTTATATTTCCCAGATTGGTTTGAACAACCAAAAGCAGAACAACCAGTCATTTTGTTTGGCAATAAACAACATTCCCGTACCAAGCTGACGTTCACGCACGGTGAAGTTAGACACAAAATGGCGCCACGAAATCACGTGACCAGAAATCTCGGGTCAGCGCATGGCGCAACTCTCTTTATACAGGGACTCTATGTCTGACCCCATTTATTTGACGTTTTTATACGTTATCTGTCTTAAATGTCTTTTCTTTTTCTTAGCGCTCGTATGGCCTGAGTGCGATCATAGGGAAAGGTAAATCTTGTCCAACAGCAACAACCGAGCCGCCAGAGTCAGCAGCGACTGATGGGTCAGAAGGGGGTTTGCCCCGCCCAACAAGCCACCAGCAATGAATGGTGAGTGAGAGGGGAGGAGCACGGCACGTCATGAGCGACGTACCATCTTGAATAGGTAAAGGCCAGAGCACAGGAAAGAAGAAGAGTTGATGCTGTGCCGATCCCTTTATGCTGCAATGTCCTCGATACTGTGCGTTGTGCTGGATGGCAAGGTAAATGGCCAACTTATGTCTTCCCACTCTCCTCAGCCAGTAGCACGGGACGTCCTCCAGGCCTACTGCATTGGGACCGGATACCTCCTACCAAGCTTTGCCTCGGATATGCCCAACCAACTCTGTGTCTTATGATTTCCCCAAGTCTTTCTCCTGTGTTACGTGTCTGAAGGCCTTTAATTTAGGTAATTAAGGCCCCCGTTCATCATTTGGTCCATGGGCATGTGGGATTGGTAAGGGTAAGGGTTTTAGTATTGATTTATTGTTCGACTGTTATTTGTGGTTGCTTCCTTCTAGTTTCCCTCCCTTGTGCCATTTTGTTCTTGAAATATACTTGGTTTTGGGTGCATTCTGTTTGTTCTGGTGATACCGGTAGGTCTGGTTAAAGATTGATTGGCTTCAACAATATGGCATCATGTGACTCAGGTTTGTTTGGCCTCATTAGATCAGTCACGTGATCGCCTATCGGAGCAGGGCTTGGCTGTCTAAACGGTTCCAACGGGTACGGTAGCGGAGATCGAAGGCCGCAATCCGACCCAGAGCCGTTGACTCACCTGACCTCAACGGTTGCTTAGACGAGACCCACCGGATTGGAACCGGGCAACCGGAACGGACCGACGACTGCAAACACGCTCACTACAAGGGTGCCAAGCACTAAGATTTTGTCCTTTTGCCAATGCAGCATTCAAGGTGTAAGTGCATCTGATTAAATAGTTCACCAAACTGTTATAATCAGTAATGCTTATAATATATCAATCATCGTACCTTTCATTATCTTCAGATCTTTGGCTTCTTTCCAAAATCAAAGAATCTTTGGTCGCAAAGCTTTGATTTCTCAACCAGTCGAAATCTGTGTGGTCAGAGATCAATAAAGTACAATAAATAACAATCTTAAAATGTCACATAATAACGCTTCTAGGATTGTGTTCTAAAACTTGATATCAACATCATAATCATCAACATTATCAACATCATAATCATCAACCTTATCAACATCATAATCATCAACCTTATCAACATCATAATCATCAACCTTATCAACATCATAATCATCAACATCATAATCAACATCAACATCATAATCATCAACATTATCAACATCATAATCATCAACATCACAATCATCAGCATAATCATTAACGTCATTATAATCATTATCCACAAAATCATTATCATCATTATCAACCTAATAATCATAATCATCAACATAAGCATCATCATAATCATCAACACCAACATAATCATCAACATCATCAGCATAATCATCATCAGTGTTGTAAAAGTCTGTAAGGCGTAAGCTATTGGAAATCAATTGATCAAAATCATTGTTTTGCTCAGAATTTCACATAGATCCTTGTCTTAATTACATGATTGATGATAAGTGATTACAAACGACATTGTTCTGTAAACAGCATCGGGAAGACCGATTTGTCGGTTCGAAGAGGATTATGGGCCAAACGTCCAAACATCAAGCACAGAACCTGCAGCCGGAGGCTTCGTGGAGGCCGCAGCAACAGCGAAACCGAAGGCTGGGAACAGAGACCCTGAAGCCTCCATGGTGGTGTCTCCTTCGAGACCGCGTCCTTCCTGGGACCGCCACCTCGCGTTCCCGATGGCCGAGATCACGTTTGGCTATCGTCGTCACCGCGGAGTAATCACGTCACTGCGGCCCATGAGAGTTATCAACATCGCCGAGAGAGACCAGCGAGAAAAAAGAAAGAAAAAATAACCGGACGAGACCAAACGATCAAGTTTCTCCTTCCTTATTAATCTTCTTCTTCATTTAGTGTACTGTATTTCCGAAACACTGCAGTTCGCATCAGTACGTATTCACGCTGTTAACACTCCCTTGAAAATTCTATTTTTTTTTAATCCATCCGTTTTTATATATACTTGTTTATATTTGTGTTAATACTATAACTTTATTAATGGGATATATCTAAGGTTCTGCTGTTTCATATGGAGGTTGTTTAGTGACGTCATCAATTTTTAGCGCAGAGGACCCGGCGGCCATATTGGAGTACAACGGAGGAGAAAATTAGTGTAATTGTGCTTTGTCATGGCCAAACATTCTGGGTCAAAGCTCGGGAGGGGGTAGGGGGATAAGAATGGAAGGGGGAAGAAGGGGAGGGAAGGGACGAGAGGGTGGGAGACAGAGAGGGGTGCGAAAAAGAGCGAAAGGTGAGGGGAAGGGGGGAGGGGTTAGCAAAGAGAATGATATGTTATGCTTGATTTCTTTACCTTCTCATTTATTACTCTGCGCTCGTGAAGCGAAAAGCGCGGTCAAGCATTAAGTTCGTACGTGTCTGCATTTCAGTAAAGTAAAGGTATGTGCCGTTCTTCATTTTAAAAATTCATTTTCTCGGCAACCGTTGGTCCGATTGACATTAAATTTTCACCATAGGAGGGCCTCCTCCTGGAGGAAATTTTGGTCAATATTATGACGTCATAGGTCACGTGGTACAGGCGCCATCTTGGAAAAACGTTACACCTCTATGTCTCCCAAACCGCTAAATGGAATAAATGGAAACATGGCTCATTGTCAAGTACTCACCATGGGGAATAAGATATGTTGATGAGGATGTCAACAGTGCCTTAATTATGACGTCATAATTCGACAAGTACAACACTTGATCTGATCAGTATGAAAAAAAAAATCCTCTGCAGCTGTTAGTTCGATTGGCACGAAATTTTCAGAATATGAGCGGCTCCTACTGTGGAATTTTTAAAATGATAATTATGACGTCATATGTCACGTGGTACAGGCGCCATCTTGGAAAATCGAAAAAAGGTTGCACCTCTATAGCTCCGAAACCGCTCCATGGAAAAAAAACTGAAACAAGTACACATACATTCAAAGTACACCGCCCCATGCCAAATAATTAAATATGCTGCAGCGCGGCATTGCCGGGGCGCCTCCGGCGCCCGGCAATACCACAGTGCAGCTCATTGAGGCTGCATTGGGAGGGAGAGGTGTACACTAATTGATTGATTAATTGTATAATTAAAATCAATAAAAGATTATCACAAAATATTTTCATAATCAATTGGCTAATCGCATAACTAAACCACTAGTGCTTCATCCGAAGATGTATCTTTTAGAAATTTAATTAAATAAGTCATTTATAAAAAATTAAATAATTAATTGATTACTCAATAAATAATTAATCGATTAATCAATAAATAATTAATAGATGAAATGATTAATCAATAAATCAAAAATATCCTTGATAGCCACATCACTTGGTCACTCATGTCCAAATATTAGCTTCCCAGCTCAAAAGGTGCCTGAGATATTGGCCAAATGAGAAAGAAAATAAATAAATGATTAATAATGAAAATAAATAAATAATAATCATAAAAAAATTAAATTATTAAACAATTTGGTCAGAGAACACATAAACTACCACTATTTCATCAGAATCTGTAACTTAAAAAAAAATTTTTTTTTGTCATTAATCGAATAATTCAATAATTCATCGATTAATTGATTAATTAATAAATCAAAATATCCTTTGCAGCCAAATCACCTGGTCATTGGCATGTCCAAATATCAGCTTCCTAACTCAAAAGGTGCCTGAGTTAATGGTCAGAAGAGAAAGGAAATTTGACTAATTAAATAAGTACTTAATTAATCGCTAATAGTTAAATAACTCCTCAATTTATTGATTAATCAAAAAAATAAAAATAGCGTTTTTGACAAAGGACTTGCTCACTATTGTGCCGAAATTTCAGCTTCCTAGCTCAAAGGATGGCTGAGATATCGCCCGGACAAACAAACAAGAAAACAAACAAGAAAACAAACAAGTACACATACATTCAAAGTACACCGCCCCATGCCAAATAATTAAATATGCTGCAGCGCGGCATTGCCGGGGCGCCTCCGGCGCCCGGCAATACCGCAGTGCAGCTCATTGAGGCTGCATTGGGAGGGAGAGGTGTACACTAATTGATTGATTAATTGTATAATTAAAATCAATAAAAGATTATCACAAAATATTTTCATAATCAATTGGCTAATCGCATAACTAAACCACTAGTGCTTCATCCAAAGATGTATCTTTTAGAAATTTAATTAAATAGGTCATTTATAAAAAATTAAATAATTAATTGATTACTCAATAAATAATTAATCGATTAATCAATAAATAATTAATAGATGAAATGATTAATCAATAAATCAAAAATATCCTTGATAGCCACATCACTTGGTCACTCATGTCCAAATATTAGCTTCCCAGCTCAAAAGGTGCCTGAGATATTGGCCAAATGAGAAAGAAAATAAATAAATGATTAATAATGAAAATAAATAAATAATAATCATAAAAAAATTAAATTATTAATCAATTTGGTCAGAGAACAAATAAACTACCACTATTTCATCAGAATCTGTAACTTGAAAAAAAAAAATTTTTTTGTCATTAATCGAATAATTAAATAATTAATCGATTAATTGATTAATTAATAAATCAAAAATATCCTTTGCAGCCAAATCACCTGGTCATTGGCATGTCCAAATATCAGCTTCCTAACTCAAAAGGTGCCTGAGTTAATGGTCAGAAGAGAAAGGAAATTTGATTAATTAAATAAGTACTTAATTAATCGCTAATAATTAAATAACTCCTCAATTTATTGATTAATCAAAAAAAAAAATACTGTTTTTGACAAAGGACTTGCTCACTATTGTGCCGAAATTTCAGCTTCCTAGCTCAAAGGATGGCTGAGATATCGCCCGGACAAACAAGAAAACAAGAAAGAAAACAAACAAGAAACCAAGAAACCAGAGTGAAAACTGAGGACTCTCTTTCAGCGTGCGTCACTGCCGAGCCCCCTTTGGTGCCCGGCAATGACGATTTGCAATGCCTGGAGATGGCATAGGAAAGGAGCGGTGTACAACATGGCTCATTGTCAAGTACTCCGCTTGGGGAATAAGCTATGTTAATGATGATGTCATCAGTACTTTAAATATGACGTCATACAAGTTGCTGGATTCGATCAGTATAAATTTTTTTCTCTGCAATTCTTGGTCCGATTGACACGAAATTTTCACCATAGGAGTGCCTCCTCCTGTAGAATATTTCAATGATTATTATGACGTCATAGGTCACGTGGTATAGGCGCCATCTTGGAAAAACTTCGCACCTCTTTATCTCTGAAACAGCATATGTAAAAAATTGAGACCTGGCTCATCGTCATGGGGAATAAGATATTGTTGCGGTTTTGGGAATAAAGGCAACCCCCCCCCCCCCCCCCCCCATAGTTAGTTACACCACAACATGTAGCCTCGCTTAGTTAGTTATTTCTTATTAAATGTGAAGTATAGTCTCCTTCCCAGTGTTAGTATGCGTTGAGGCAGGTAGAGTAATGGTAGGCCTCATTGCAGCCTGAAGTGCCGTGTCATGGGCCGAGGACAAGTCCAGCAGGCCCGAGGGTGGAGCTGGTGGGTGTGGCCGGAAAGCAGCGAACAGCCAATGGGAGCTAAAGGGAGTGGCCAATAAGTTACAGCCAATGAGAACTGAAGGGAGTGGCCGAGGGTGACCAATAAGGGGCTGTCACGACACGTGACCCCAGGCGGCCAATGGAGGCCCGTGGAACATTCAAGGGAGGCTCAGGGGGGGCTATAAAACCTGGCCCGGACCCCCGTTTGCTCTCTCTCTGACCCGGGACTCTGAACGCTCTCTCTCTGCCCCGTCGCTCTCTCTGACCCGGGATTCTGAACGCTCTCTCTCTGCCCCGACGCTCTCTCTGCCTGGACTCCCTGCATATGCGCTTTGCCTCGCTGACCTTGAGATACGCTCCTCGGATTCCTGCTACGTGCACATCCACGATCAACGCCCCAGCCGCGAACATCCCCGGCCGTAGTGTCCTGGGGTTGGAGCGATCCTTGGGGGTATCTGCCAAACGAGCCGACCAGGCCAACTGCACGAGTGGCCGCGCTTTGGGCGCATTCCCCTCTTCCTCCCCTTCCCCGAACGAGTCTGAGGGCCCTTGTCTGGGAACGTAAGTAAGGCCGATAAGATTCTTCGCTGTGTCCCTTTTCTATGCATACTGTACATTTGTGAATAAATCCTGTGGTTCTGTTTCCAACCTGGCCATCTTCGTCCTTTCACCATTGGCCTAGCATTGCACGAATTAAAACCCGCTCAATCGGAATCAATAGTGATTAACGGCACGAGTTACGTGACGCACAACCGCTCGGGCGTTCAATACCAGCGTGACTCGTGCGAGATTCAGTCCCCGTTCTCACGGCTGCATGTGTTGAAGGTACTCGGGTCGTGACCATTAACCCTTCCACGCGTAGCTTTGGGCTCGGCGGCTGGAATTGCTTCGCAATCCGTCCCCCACGAGTGTAGTGTGGGTGGCGGCCTCGTGGACTTGAAGTTCGAGGGGGAGCAGGGCTTAATCCCCCCTCAGTACGTTGACGAGCTCAAGATACGCAACAATATGTTAATGATAGTCATCGGTGCCTTCGTTATGACGTCATAATTCGACAAATACAACACTTATCCATCCGATCATTATTTTAAAATATTTCAGCAACAGTTGGTCTGATGGACACAAAATTTTCGCCATGGGAGCGCCTCCTCCTTTAGAATATTTTAATGATAATCATGACGTCATAGGTCATGTGTTACAGGCGCCATCTTGGAAAAAACGAAAAACGTTGCACCTCAATACCTCCAAAACCGCTCTATGGAAAAAATTGAAACGTGGCTCATTGTAAATAACTCCATATGGGGAATAGGTGTTATTAACGATGACGTCATTGGTGCCATAATTATGACGTCATAATTCGGCAGGGACAACGCTTAGTCTGATCAGTTTGAAATTTATTGAGCATGATCTATGCAACAATTATATTAGAGAATATAAATTAATGATGTCATCACTCACGTGGTCTGGCAGCCATATTGGATCAAAGGAAAAAAATGTTCAAAAACAGAAGAGTTGGCTCGCAACAAGTTGACTGCGCAGGGTAAGTATGCTGAAGGAGCTGCGCTCCAACGCGAGTCGAAAGAATTGACGCGACCAAAGACGGAATTCGTCCGAGTTGCTTTATTGAAACAAAACAGCTCAGGTATTCTCAAAAGCCCGTTTATCGGGCAGCAATATATATACACATTTATGTCGGGAAGTTTGCCCGGCAAAAGCTATACCGGGCATGCCCGGGTGTCAAGGGCGAGCCTTGGAAAGGCGAGTCTGGACCTGCCCGGGCGTGTTTGGCTGCGGCCTGGCAAGTCGAGGCTGGGCGTGCCCGGGCGCTCTGGACGAGCACTGGAAAGGCGAGAGCGGGCATGCCCGGACGCTCTGGGCGAGCCCTGGAAAGGCGATAGCGGGCATGCCCGGACGCTCTGGGCGAGCCCTGGAAAGGCGATAGCGGGCATGCCCGGACGCTCTGGGCGAGCCCTGGAAAGGCGAGAGCGGGCATGCCCGGGAAAGACGAGACCGGGCGTGCCCGGGAGGTTCGGGCGTGCCCGGGAACAGTGAGTCCGGGCATGCCCGGGAGAGGCGCGTCTGGCCGTATTCTGGCCGGTGCAAGGCGATTGTGTGCATTCAGCGGTAACCGCTACAATGCTATGAATACCATATAGTTTCCTAACAGTAACATTTATGACCCTCCCCTTTCAAAATGCAGGTTTTCCAGTTTTCTCAAAAACTCATACGGTCAACGAAGAAGATTTGTTTATTTCATGGCAACCTGTTCTTGGAAATGTGATGTTCTTCTGTCTCCCCGAATAACAAGGTGTAACTGGATCAACTTCGCTTCGACATCAATTCAATGACACCTTTTTAGGAGTTGCGGAAGACGAGAAGACGAGGCCATTTCGTAGGGTTCGAAGATCGTTTATTCGAACAGAAATCCCCAGCACTGATATCGCCAACGGAACTCGTACAGCTTTTATAAAGTCAAAACCCTCTTCGGAGGGCGTGGCTCCAACAACCACGCGAACGTCAAGTCCACACAACCAAAAGCCCCACAGGCCCGTGCACGTGGATTATGACCAAATAAGGTAACCGCTACATGCAAATAATGTAACAGCCACATGCGAATAAGGTAACCGCGACATGCGAATAAGGTAACCGCTACATGCGCCCCCCCTCCCCCCCCCCCAGAATGCACTCGCACGGGCGTGTATGTATGTTTGCGGGCGCGCTCGGCAGTGCCGAGAAGGCTCGAGCAGTGCTCGGCATCGATGCGCGCGAAAAAACGCCTCCGTGGGGTTGAGCCGACCGAGGGGCTGGTCAAGGCCTCGGGGGAGGCTGCCGAGGTTCCTCGCGGGCCTCCCGAGGTTGCAGTTCGCGGGCGCGCTCGGCAGTGCCGAGAAGGCTCGAGCAGTGCTCGGCCTCGGTGCGCGTAAAGGGGTTGAGCCAACCGAAGGGCTGGTCAAGGCCTCGGGGGAGACTGCCGAGGTTCCTCGCGGGCCTCCCGAGGTTGCAGAGTAGGAGTAGTAGTTGCGCGAGTTGCAGCTTTCTGCACGCGAGCTGTAGCTGTAGTTGTAGAGTTTTCGCGAGTTGTAGTTGTAGTATGTAGTTGCGTGAAGGTGACGAGCAGTGCTCGCTGGAGAAGGCTCACCACTCTGGTCGCAGAGGAGGTGCTTGGCCGTAGTGCTCGCGAAAGCTACGAGCAGCAGCGCACGTTGGAGAAGGCTCACCGCTCTGGTCGCAGAGGAGGTGCTTGGCCGTAGTGCGCGCCAAGGCTATGAGCAGCAGTACTCAGCCTGTGTGCGCAAAGTTACGAGCAGCAGTGCCACCCGCATCCTATCGGAGGCTCCTGGAGAAAGCGCACCCCTCTGGTCGCAGAGGAGGTGTCGCGCGCAGTGCGCGCAAAGTTAACGAGCAGCCGTGCTGCCCGGGTCAGTGCGCAGGAATGTGACGAGCAGCCGTGCCGCCCGGGTCAGTGCGCGTGCAGGAGATGAGCAGCAGTGCCACCCACGTCTCGTCGGAGGATCCTGGAGAAGGCGCACCTCTCTGTTCGCAGAGGAGGTGCCACGCGCAGTGCGCGCAAAGTTACGAGCAGCTGTGCGTGCGAAGGTGACGAAGCAACCGTGCCGCCAACGTCAGTGCGCGCGCAGGAGATGAGCAGCAGTGCCACCCACGTCTCGTAACTGCGTTCCTTCAGAGGATCCTGGAGCAGGCTCGCCCCTCTGGTCGCAGAGGAGAGCCGAGCGCGGTGCGCGCGAACCACATGGCCGCCCGCCGTTCCCAAAACTCCGGCAGGTCGATCGAAACTGCGATTGCCACGTTCGTTTGCAGCGCCCTAATCCGTTCGGGAGAAGCCGGGGTCACCAGTTTAGGTGGCTTCCCTGGCCAGTGCGCGCTTGCCGTGTTCGTTTGCAGCTGCCGAATCCGTTCGGGGGCAGCCGGGATCACCAGTTTAGGAGTTGCGGAAGACGAGAAGACGAGGCCATTTCGTAGGGTTCGAAGCTCATTTATTCGAACAGAAATCCCCAGCACTGATATCGCCAACGGAACCCGTATAGCTTTTATAAAGCCAAAACCCTCTTCGGAGGGCGTGGCTCCAACAACCGCGTGTACGTCACGTCCACACAACCAAAAGCCCCACAGGCCCGTGCACGTGGATTATGACCAAATAAGGTAACCGCTACATGCAAATAAGGTAAATTCTCCCGCCTCTGGAACAAACTCCCACACTCCCTTCAATCCCACTCCTCCCTCCAGGTCTTTAAAACAGCTGTTCACCATCATCTCTTATCTTCCCCCATCCAAAACCTTGATCTTTTCTACCCCCACTAATTCACCCCAGATCCACCTTGTTTGAAATTCCAACTTCTTTCCTGGAAGTCCTGGCAGTGTCCATATGTTTATACCTCTCCCACCCCCCCCCCCCCCTTCACATGCCCCCTCCCCAAAGCCCTCTCCCTGCCACAGATTTCTCGATGTCTCCATGTCTCTCGGTCCCTGCTGTCAAATGTTGTGTTTGTGTCCTTCCCCCTCTCTCCCCATCTTGTCTACCGCTCCCGATGTTATTTGTTTTATGTGTCTGTTTGTCTTTCTGTGTGATTAATGTTCGCTCTTTCACGAGCCTCGATCTTGTATACAAAACAAAAAAAAACAAACAAAAAAAAAACTGCCACATGCGAATAAGGTACCGCGACATGTGAATAAGGTAACCGCTACACCTTGCTATGTGGATCGTCCCTCTGCAAACACATCGCTTATGGACATTGCGGACCCCATGAGGTCCTTTCAAACAGTAAAATTGAATTCCATGAAAATTGAAACAGTAAAAACAACTCTGAACTAGAACGCCACTCAGTAGAGCGCATACTCCCGCCGTGGGTCAAGTTGGAACAGTACGATTTCATAAAAGTTTGAGGGAGTAGTTCAGTGACAACACAAGACAGACACTGTACAGATATATATCTTCTTCTATATATATTTAAGCAGTAAAGTATGTGTAACGTATTATTCTGACTTGTATTTGCATTGTTGTTGTGGTTTATCGGACGCGCTTATTCGTCAGACACGAGTGAATCATCACCGCGTCAATAAACGCGCTTTCCGCTTCCGGCACGATGGAGTCTGCTTGAGTTCGTTACATGGTGTCAGAAGTTCGTTGATATTCGCGCCATAAGCCGCCATTCGTCTCCATAAATATGGCATCTCCGAACTTTGATCATCCCTCGATCGACTGGGAGAGTCCGGATCTCTACCAGGAGTTTTGCCGGTTCAGAAATCACGTCAGTTTTGTCTTGTCAGGGCCGCTCGCAGACATAACGAAGCCTCGTCAAGCAGGATGGCTCGGAACGTGGATCGGCGAACAAGGTCGTCAAATCTACCAAACTCTATCTTGGGAGGAAGGAGAGAAAGACGACCCGCAGGAAGTGCTGAACAAATTCCAGAACTATGTGCAGCCCAGAAAGAACAAAAGAGTTGCCAGACACCGACTGAAACAAAGGCGCCAGCGGAGTGGTGAGTCTTTTGATCATTTCATAAAAGATCTGAGGATAATTCTCATGGATTGCGATTACCAAGACCCAGACGACATAATCGTCGATTGCATCATTGATGGCAGCCATGATAAGAGGGTCCAAGAGAAATTACTCGATAGGGGTGAGGAGCTCTCACTAGCTAAAGCTATAGAAATTGGCCAACAGCTAGAGCTCTCGCAGAAACATATGAGAATAGTCCGAGATGAAGATGCTCTCATCTCAGCCCTCAGATCTGAAAACGAACGAACTCAGCACCAGACTCAACGTTGTAAGAGCAAGCCTGATAGGCATACACAAGCCACCGAGCTGTTCAAAGCTGAGAATCGGTTTCGGAATGACGGTCCCTGCAGCAAATGTGGCCAGTCAGTGCACAGGCAAGCCAAGTGTCCAGCAATTAATTCTAGCTGCTCCTACTGCAAGAAGCCTGGTCACTGGTTTGCGGCGTGTCGGAAGAGACTGCGCGACCTAAAGTCCCTTGATGAGGAGACCAGTCTAGATCATGTAGATCTTCCTCAAGAACTCGTCAAGGAATCTGAAATTTTAAGGATCTCCGCTCTACAACCAAGCATCAATACGGCTACTCATGACAAGTGGGCACAGACCGTCACGTTGCTGGGTCAGCCGACTCGGTTCCAGATTGACACGGGTGCAAGGTGCAACACACTAACACTCAACGACTACCAGTTAGTCCAGCACCTCGCAGGCGATCTACAATCGTCGCATAAAGTTCTTAAAACATACTCGAACCATACTATCCATCCTGTCGGTACCGTGACACTTCCTCTCTCTCACAAAAACAAGACCGTTAGAGCCAGTTTTGAGGTCATTGACCTCGATCAGGAGAATGTAATGTCAGGCGCTACCTCGGAAGCCCTAGGCCTCATTGTCAAGCTCGATAAGTTGTCTCTTGTTCAGCCTCTAGTCAATGTGTCTCAGGAAGCAGTAATCTCTGAGTTTCCAGAAGTTGCCAAGACAACTGGAACTCTTCCCGGAACTTATCGGATCAAGCTTGTAGAAGGGTCACAGGGAGTAGTTCACGCTCCTCGCAGACAGCCTGCAGCATTGAGAGAGCAAATAGTTGACAAACTACAAGAGATGGTCACCGAAGGTCACATCGCGAAGGTAGAACGACCGACTGAGTGGGTGAGTTCCATGGTAGTAGCTCTTCGCAACGGCAAAGTCCGCATCTGTATAGACCCCAAAGACTTAAACAAGTGCACAAAACGTGAGCACTACCCAATGAGAACTGTTCAGGAAGTTTTAGCTCAAATCCCTGGAGCCAAAGTATTTTCTGTGCTTGACGCCCGCAGTGGGTTCATGCAAATTCGCCTTGACGAGCCTTCTTCATTCTTGACCACGTTCAATACACCTGTAGGGAGATACCGCTGGCTGCGTCTCCCTTATGGATTGAGGTGCTCGCCGGAGATATTCCAGCGAATCATGGACCAGATGCTAGAAGGGATAGAATGGGCAACAGCGGTAATGGATGACATTTTAGTTGCTGGTCGTGACATCACCCACCACGACTGTGTACTGAAGCGAGTTATGCAACGAGCTACAAGTTATAACCTGCAACTAAACTTCCGAAAATGCCTCATCCGGCGAACCTCAGTCCCTTATGTAGGCCACCTGCTTACTGCAGAAGGAGTGCTACCAGATCCATTCAAGACGAAGGCAGTTGAGAAAATGCCACGTCCAACAGACAAACAAGGCGTCAAGCGTTTCCTTGGATTCGTTCAGTATTTAGGGAAGTTTATCCCCAACCTAAGTGACACAAGCAAGCCTCTCCGTGATCTCTGCAAGGCGGACGTGGAGTTCTCCTGGCAGTCAGTTCAGGAGCTGTCCTTCAAGAAGCTGAAGCAAGCATGTATTTCGGCCCCGGTCCTTCAGTACTACGATGTAAGTCAGCCAGTTGAAATACAAGCCGATGCCAGCCAAAACGCTGTAGGAGCCTGTTTGCTCCAGAATGGCAACCCTATAGCGTTCACATCACGCAGTATGACCGATACTGAGTGTCGCTACGCTATGATTGAGAAGGAAATGCTCTCAATCGTCCATGCAACAGAAGCATTTCACTACTATATCTTTGGAAAATCAGTAGTGGTATATAATGACCATAAACCCCTTGAGGAAATCTTCAAGAAGCCTCTCCTATCTTCTCCCATGCGTTTACAGCGTATGTTGCTCAAGCTTCAACGGTATGACTTAGAGGTTAACTACTGCCGTGGTTCTGAGATGGTGCTCCCCGACACATTGTCCCGTGCACCTCTACCGGACACCGACTCAGAAGCTGGGAAAGACCTTGAGCCTGTGAACATGTTCCAGTTCCTTGCGATCACGAGTGGGAAATACCTCGAAATCCAGGAAGCTACTCTGAGTCAAATGAGCCTTCTCTGCGGTGTCATTGCAAGTGGATGGCCTGACTCCCGAAAGGAAGTCCCAGCACAGGTCCGTCCGTACTTTGACTCCAGAACGCAATTGGCAGTCTCAGACAGTGTTGTCTACAAAGGCATGCGCCTTGTCATCCCGCCAAGCCTCAGACCCAGAATGCTGAGCTTGATTCATGAATCGCACCTCGGAGTGAACAAGTGTAAGCAGCGTGCTCGCGAGGTCATGTATTGGCCCTCAATGAACTCTGACATCGAAGAAACTGTACGGAATTGTTGCAAGTGTGCAGAGTATCAAAGCGCTCAGCAACGGGAGCCTCTCTTGCCGACTTACACGCCTGATCTTCCATTCATCGAAGTTGGAAGCGACGTTTTTGACTTCGAATCAAAGCAGTATTTGCTCACGGTCGATTATTACTCCAAGTTTGTGGAGGTGGATTGCCTCAAGGACATTACAGCTCGCTCTGTAATCGAAGCTCTCAAGCAGCAGTTTTGTCGACATGGTATTCCAGAGAAGCTGCGAAGCGATTCCGGAAGTCAGTACACGTCAGAGGAATTTTCTCAGTTTTGCAAAGAATATGGCATAACTCACGATATTGTGTCCCCCAAGCACCAACGTGCCAATGGAGAGGCAGAAAGAGCGATCCAGACAGTGAAAAGGCTCTGGAAGAAGTCAGCAAATAAGTACTTAGCCCTGCTAGACTACCGCACCACTCCACTTGAAGGAATAAACTTGTCCCCGGCTCAGCTCCTAATGGGAAGACGCCCCAGAAACACACTGCCTTGCAACCGCACTCTTCTCATGCCTGCGCGGTATGACCATCACCTTGTGAGATCACGCCTTGACACACAGAAGGAGAAACAAAAATACTATCATGACAAGCCATCTATGTCAGATTTGCCACCGCTCCAGCCGGGAGACAGTGTTAGGATGTTGCCAAACCCGGAGGCCAGGCATTGGATTCCGGCTGTAGTTGAGGCGCGCCACAACAGCCCCCGGTCATATTTGCTGAGGACCCCAAACAATGTGTACCGGCGTAACAGGCTCCATCTCCGCAGAGTGCCTCATTCAGCCAATGTTGGCCCGGTGGGAAGTCAGCCACTCTCTCGCTTTTACTCTTCCCAGGACATGAGGGACTTCCCTGATCCCACCACTCAACAGGACACCCCAGTGGGGAACTGCTGCAAGTCCCCAAGTCCAAGTGAGCAAGCATCTGAATCCCAAAGTCTCCCAACAGTGTCATCGCCTCGAGCCACTGCATCTCCCAGAAATACCAAGTTCATCACAAGGAGCGGCAGGGCGGTTAACCCTCCCAGACGTCTGGATCTTTAAATTTAAATCAATTGATTCACGTGATCTGAATGTGATGCTGTTTGTTAATTAATTCAGTGTAAGTTTTACTTTATAGAGTTATTTGCTTTGCTGGTTTCCTTTAAAGTGGCTTCCTTGAAAGAAAGGAGGATGTAACGTATTATTCTGACTTGTATTTGCATTGTTGTTGTGGTTTATCGGACGCGCTTATTCGTCAGACACGAGTGAATCATCACCGCGTCAATAAACGCGCTTTCCGCTTCCGGCACGATGGAGTCTGCTTGAGTTCGTTACAGTATGTTTGTTTGTTTGTCCTCTTATAACTCGAGAACTACTCATCGCAGAGAAAAACCAAAGGCATATTCGGAATCAGTACGTCTCAGAGCAACTACAGCACACCTTAAATTTAAAAAAAACTTCGGGTTTTAAAATTAGCGTATTAGCGCAGAAGCGCTAGCAGAAGAGGGAGGGAATCGAAGGGAGGGAGCGCAGCGCTCCCTCTAGCGCTTCACAGCGCCAGCGCTTCTGTTAGCGTAATTAGCGTATTTCGGAACGTTAATTTTTCAACTTCATCCGATTGACATGGGACCAACGGCATGTGACAGAGAGTGAAACATACATGCCACATTTATTTGACGACAATGAGTTCCGACTTCCGGGTTCGTGCCGCCAACCCTGTTAGGTGCCTCTTGCAACACACAGGGAATTACCAGTGAACTGGGACTCAATTTGCCGACCTCGGTAGGATGACAGGCTGAGTCAACCCCCCCTGGTGTTAAGGGGGAGGAGGAGGGGAGGGGGAAGGGGAAGAGGAGGGGAGGGGAACGGGGGGGAGGGGAACGGGGGAGGGGGGGGAGAAGGGAGGGGGGGAGGGGGAAGGGGGGGAGAAGGGAGGGGGGGGAGAAGGGAGGGGGGGAGGGGGGAAGGGGGAGGGGGAGGGGGGGAGGGGCCCTTCTTCCCCCGGGCACCCCCACACCCTCCCCTCCCCCCCTTCCCCTCCCCCCTGTTCCCCTCCCCTCCTCTTCCCCCTCCCCTCATCCTCCCCCCCCCTTCCCCCTCCCCCCCGTTCCCCTACCCCCCTCCTCTTCCCCCCTCCCCTCCTCCTCCCCCGCCCGGCAACGCCGGGTACTTCTGCTAGTTTAGAATATATAGAAGATAATGTTTAAAAAACAAGGCAATTTCACTTACATTTTCGGATTCAGCGTTCAATTCCATATAGGTGAGTGTATTTTGAGGCATGTCTGACTTCAAATACAATTGTAAGCCAGGAAAACTTTCGTTCCATTCCTTAGGGATACAACATGTAAAACTGGCCCAAACGTCAAAACGAAACTCGCTCATTTTAAGTCGTACAAGCTAATGCGACCACTCATTCTTCTGGGAAGAATCCCGTGCACATGCTGGTCACACTTATAAGTCACCGAAGTCTTTATAAGTTCATCAAATACTGACACCGCGATTGATATTCGCTGAGGTAAATGTTGATATCTCTTCTGAGGTTAAAAAAAAACAACACTTTGGTGGTTTTAAAATGACAGAATATGTCTTTACTAGAAAAAAAATTGAACATTGAAGACGACGCTGCTAAACAATACACCGCTCTAACACATAACCACGAGTTTAAACTACATTTACAACAAATATGAAATCTATTTTCATTACACAATGTTAAATATAGAATATATAGAAGATAATGTAAAAAAAAAAAAATGAGCCCTATCTTCCAATGGTAAAAAAAAATCCTTCAAAAAATTCCTGGATCCGGAATAATATCCTGAGCTTCACCAAAAACTAATCAATTCTTCCTTATCCCAAGGGAAATCATCCCACCAACTTTCATCCAAATCCGTTCAGAACTTTTCCAGATATCTTGTTCACAAACACACGCATGCACGCACACACATACACACACACACACACACACACACACACACACACACACACACACACACACACACACACACACACACACACACTCTCTCTCACACACACACACGGACACACACACACACACACACACACACACACACACACACACGAACACACACACACACACACACACACTCTCTCTCTCTCTCTCTCACACACACACACACACACACACACACGGACACACACATACACACGGACGGACACGATCAAATGCATTACTCCTTGGCGGGAGTAACAAGGACACGCACCAATGGTACCCCGGGAAAGTTGTGGCTCGCTGTAATGAACCCCGTTTGTATATAGTACAGACGCCTAACGGGACGCATCTTCGAAGAACCAGGGCACACTTGCGTGAACTTCATCCACCCGATTGTGGCGCCAAGTGGAAGGACGAACCGACCCAACCAACACATCAAAGTCGACGAACTGCTCGACGCGTACATTTCAACATACTAACGGCTGCTCCACGCAATGGAAACTAACGGCTGCTCCAGCTCCAAGGATGACGAGAGTGCTGAGACAACAAGGCCGGACAACTCTCCGTACTCGACCAGATCAGGCCGTGTGATTCGAAAACCAATGAGATATTGTGATAGTGAATAACGACCATCAGAAATCAGCCCTTGTAATGTTGGTGCAGAGACAATCCGTTGATTGGAATGGCGGACATTGGAATGATTCTGTGTTTTCTGTGTTTGAATGATTCTGTGTTTTCTGTGTTTGAATGATTCTGTGTTTGAATGAATCTGGGTTTTCTGTGTTTGAATGATTCTGTGTTTGAATGAATCTGGGTTTTCTGTGTTTGAATGATTCTGTGTTTTCTGTGTTTGAATGAATCTGGGTTTTCTGTGTTTGAATGATTCTGTGTTTTCTGTGTTTGAATGATTCTGTGTTTTCTGTGTTTGAATGATTCTGTGTTTTCTGTGTTTGAATGATTCTGTGTTTTCTGTGTTTGAATGATTCTGTGTTTTCTGTGTTTGAATGATTCTGTGTTTTCTGTGTTTGAATGATTCTGTGTTTTCTGTGTTTGAATGATTCTGTGTTTTCTGTGTTTGAATGATTCTGTGTTTTCTGTGTTTGAATGATTCTGTGTTTTCTGTGTTTGAATGATTCTGTGTTTTCTGTGTTTGAATGATTCTGTGTTTTCTGTGTTTGAATGATTCTGTGTTTTCTGTGTTTGAATGATTCTGTGTTTTCTGTGTTTGAATGATTCTGTGTTTTCTGTGTTTGAATGATTCTGTGTTTTCTGTGTTTGAATGATTCTGTGTTTTCTGTGTTTGAATGATTCTGTGTTTTCTGTGTTTGAATGATTCTGTGTTTTCTGTGTTTGAATGATTCTGTATTTTCTGTGTTTGAATGATTCTGTGTTTTCTGTGTTTGAATGATTCTGTGTTTTCTGTGTTTGAATGATTCTGTGTTTTCTGTGTTTGAATGATTCTGTGTTTTCTGTGTTTGAATGATTCTGTGTTTTCTGTGTTTGAATGATTCTGTGTTTTCTGTGTTTGAATGATTCTGTGTTTTCTGTGTTTGAATGATTCTGTGTTTTCTGTGTTTGAATGATTCTTTGTTTTCTGTGTTTGAATGATTCTGTGTTTTCTGTGTTTGAATGAATCTGTATTTTCTGTGTTTGAATGATTCTGGGTTTTCTGTGTTTGAATGATTCTGTGTTTTCTGTGTTTGAATGATTCTGTGTTTTCTGTGTTTGAATGATTCTGTGTTTTCTGTGTTTGAATGAATCTGTGTTTTTTGTGTTTGAATGAATCTGTGTTTTCTGTGTTTGAATGATTCTGTGTTTTCTGTGTTTGAATGAATCTGTGTTTTCTGTGTTTGAATGATTCTGTGTTTTCTGTGTTTGAATGATTCTGGGTTTTCTGTGTTTCAATGATTCTGTGTTTTACCTAATCATATACTGGCAGTAATTACATTTTGGTTAAGAGTTATAACAGTAAACCCCAGATCCCATCTATGTGTGGTTCAAGTTGTGTCTGATTGTGTTTATTATTTTGATTCAGTTTAGTAGTGTTTTGTTGCATACAAACATAATAATTTCAATGAAAGGGAGATGTTGTGATTGGTACTGCGTACTGCGTAGTGACGTCTGGGGGCGTGGCTTCAGTGGTTGCTGGCGGCTCGTCATTATGGTATTGCTGGCGTCAGAGCTTGGTATTGTGGCGGGCACAAGGGGCAATAATTCCGCGCACCAGTGGGTGGCGCGAGCGTCCAGGCGGGCAACGAAAGCACATGCCCCGCCTTTCGACTGATCGGCCACGCCCGGGGACAAGGCGTGGCCTCGGGACATATATGCGGGCTCTAAGCTCGAGCCCGCCCAGTGCTGAAGTACGAGCTTTGAATAAAGACTTTGTTATACCAACGCGTTGTGGCCTACCTCTCTGGCAATCGAGTCGTGTGTGCACAGCACCACACTGGTGACCCCGATTGGTTCAGCCGTTGCTGACCACCGAACGCACCATGGCTACCAACGCCGTCGCAGTCAAACTTCCAGAGTTTTGGGAAGCGCAAGCCGACGTTTGGTTTTTGCAAGCCGAAGCTCAATTCCAACTCCGAGGCATAACAGCGGACGAGACCCGGTACTACCACGTGGTCGCCGCCCTCGGGCCCGGCACTGCCGCCCGAGTCATGTCCATCCTTCGGCGCCCGCCGGGCGACAACAAGTACGAGGCGCTCAAACATCTCCTCATCGCCACATTCGGGCTCACGGAGATCGAACGGGCCGACCGCCTCCTAGACCTTCCCGCCCTCGGCGACACACGACCATCCGTCCAGATGGATTCCATGCTGTCCCTGCTTGGAGACCAGCCCCCAGATTTCTTATTCCGGGCGCTTTTCCTACGCCAGCTACCTGCACAGGTACGCCTCGCGCTGGCCGGTTCCAAAATAAAGGAACCCGGTGCCCTGGCTGTAGAGGCCGACAAGTATTTTGCGGCCTGCGACACGCGGTCGGTGTATGGTGCTGCCGTAGTGGATCCCGGTGCGGAGGCGCCAGCGCCCCCGGTTTCCCTCGTGGCCGCTGCTACGCCCCGTCCACTACCGCCGCCGCCACCACCACCGCCGCCGGCACGGCCGCCACGGCCGTTACCGCCGCAAACCTGGTGCTACTACCATGCCAGGTTCGGCCGCCAGGCTAAAACGTGTCGCCCGCCGTGCTCTTTTGACGGGTCGGGAAACGACCGGCGCTCATTTACAGCCATGAGCGTCGGCCATTCCGGCAGCCTCCTTTTCATCACGGACACCTTGTCCGGGCGCCGTTTCCTTTGCGACACAGGAGCGCAGGTAAGCGTCCTGCCCGCCTCCGCGTCCGACAAGCAAACCGCGGGCCGGGGCCCCACTTTGCTTGCCGCCAACGGTACACCCATCCGAACATTCGGGAAGCGTTGCCTCTCACTGCGGTTCGGAGGGCAGCGCTTTCAATGGTCGTTCGTGACCGCCAGCGTGCCAATGGCCCTGCTGGGCGCGGACTTCCTATGTGCGAATGGGGCTGTTGGTCGACGTGAAGCGCAGGCGGCTCGTCCAGGCCGAAACCTTCAGCTCGCTCGCTTGTTCGCTGAGCGGCTCGTTGAGCGGCTCACTGAGCGGCTCACCGAGCGGCTTGCCAAGTGGCTTTCTGGAAGGTTCCGTCCCGGCGAGTTTAGTTTGCACGCTTCTGGCAGCAGACGACTTTACCCGTCTCCTAGCCAGTTTCCCGGCCCTCACGCGGCCCACCTTCTCAGCGGTGGCCGTTAAACACGGGGTGGAGCACCATATACCCACGGTCGGGCCGCCAGTCTTTGCCCGGGCACGCCGACTCGAACCCACGAAGCTCGCCGTGGCGAAAGCGGAGTTCGCCACGCTGGAGCGGCTGGGGATCGTACGGCACTCCAACAGCGCTTGGGCTTCTCCTCTGCACATTGTGCCGAAGCCCGGCGGAGGATGGCGGCCGTGCGGGGACTACCGCCGGCTCAATGATGCCACCACCCCCGACCGCTACCCGGTCCCGCATATCCAGGACTTTTCCGCCCGGTTGGCAAACACGACTGTGTTTTCCAAGGTGGACCTCATCCGGGGCTACCACCAGGTCCCCGTCCAACCGGACGATGTCCCGAAGACGGCCGTCATCACCCCTTTCGGCCTCTTCGAGTTCCTGAGAATACCTTTCGGGTTGAAGAATGCGGCCCAGGCGTTCCAATGGCTTATGGACAGCGTCTTGCGTGACTTACCTTTCCTCTTTGTCTACCTGGACGACATCCTAGTCGCGAGCGCGTCCCGGGAGGAGCACCTACTCCACCTCCGGACGCTTTTCGAACGCCTGGGCCAGCATGGCCTAATCATCAACCCCGCCAAGTGCCATTTCGGCGTCGCCACCATCGACTTCTTGAGGCACCGCATCACCAGGCACGGGGCCGTCCCTTTACCGGCCATGGTGGAGGCGGTCAGGAATTTCCCCCGGCCCCGCACGATCAAGGGGCTCCAGGAGTTCCTGGGCATGGTAAATTTTTACCACCGCTTCGTGCCCCACGTCGCCCAGCTCCTCCGCCCCTTGCACGAGGCCCTCCGGGGCAAGCCGGGCAAAGGTGACATCGCCTGGTCGGAGCCGATGGCCGCGGCGTTTGCGGGCGCAAAGCTGGCTCTGGCCGACGCCACCATGCTGGCGCACCCGGCGCCCGATGCACCGATCGCCCTCACCACCGATGCGTCGGACTACGCGGTGGGCGCGGTGCACGAGCAATGGGTGGGTGGTGCTTGGCAACCGCTAGCGTTTTTTAGCCGGGAGCTTCGCCCGCACGAACGCCGCTACAGCATCTTCGACCGCGAGCTGCTCGGGCTCCACCTGGCGGTCCGACACTTCCGCCATCTACTGGAGGGCCGCCCGTTCACGGCTTTCGTCGACCACAAGCCCCTTGTGTTCGCGATGGCCAAGGTCGCCGAGCCATGGTCGGCACGGCAGCAGCGTCACCTCTCTGCCGTGTCCGAGTACACGACGGACATCCGTCACGTGGCGGGTAAAGACAACCCGGTGGCGGATTGCCTTTCCCGGTCCGTCGTGCACACGGTCCACCTCGGGGTCGACTATACCCGGATGGCAGAGGACCAGACCGCCGACCCCGGTGTCCAGGCCTTGCGGACCACCGTCATGGGCCTCCGCGTCACTGAGGTGCCGTTCGACGCCGCGGGCGCGGCCCTCCTATGCGACGTCTCCCTCGGCCGGCCTCGCCCCACCGTGCCCGCTGGCTGGCGGCGCCCAGTTTTCGATGCCATCCACGGCCTGTCCCACCCGGGCACGAAGGCATCCCAGACGCTCGTCGCGGCGAAGTTCGTCTGGCATGGCCTCCGGAAGGACGTCCGCGACTGGGCCAGGACGTGCCTCGCGTGACAGCGCGCAAGGGTCCACCGCCACACCCAGGCCCCGTTGGCCCCATTTGCGGTGCCTGAGCGTCGGTTCGACCACATGCATGTCCACTTGGTGGGACCTCTGCCCACCTCCTCACCATGGTGGACCGCACCACACGGTGGCCGGAGGCCGTCCCATTGGCGGCGACGTCTGCGGCTGATGTGGCGCAAGCCTTCATCGCCACTTGGATTGCCCGGTTCGGTGCCCCCTCGGACATCTCGTCTGACCGCGGCCCCCAGTTCAACTCGGGCCGCGGTGGTGCAAGGGCTCGGGGTGAAACTACACCGCACCACGGCCTACCACCCCCAGGCCAATGGCCTGTGCGAGCGCTTTCATCGCTCAATGAAGGCCGCGCTCCGTGCCAGCCTCCGCTACGGCGGCTGGGTCGACAGACTCCCCTGTGTCCTGCTGGGCCTCAGGACGGCGCCCAAGGACGACCTGCACACGTCCTCGGCGGAGCTGGTCTTCGGGCAACCACTGCGGGTACCGGGTGAATTTATCCTCGACTCCACGGCTCCTTGGTCTGCGGCGCAACAGCGCTCCGCCCTTCAGGAGACCGCCCGGAGGTTCGCCCCGGTGGATGGTTGCCCGCCTTCCCACGTCGCCCCGGAGCTTCGCACAGTGAAGTACGTCTTCATCTGGCACGACGCCCACCGGGCACCGCTACGGCCCCCGTACGACGGGCCCTTCCGCGTGCTGGAGACCGGCGACAAATATTTCACCATCGACATCGGCTGTGCCCCGGATCGCATCTCCGTGGACCGCCTCAAGCCGGCCCACCTCTATCCGGACCACCCCCCGCAAGCAGCTCTGCCTCCGCGTCGAGGCCGCCCCCCGGCGGTCGGACCCCCGGCACCCCCCAGCCCCGCCGTCCCGCTACCCCCCAGCCCTGTACCCATCGCCAGGGGTCATTTCGGCCGGGTCATCCGGCTTCCCCGCAAACTCACCCTTCAGGTGCGCGGGAATTCTGGGGGGGGGGGGCGCGTGTGGCGGGCACAAGGGGCAATAATTCCGCGCACCAGTGGGTGGCGCGAGCGTCCAGGCGCGGAACGAAAGCACATACCCCGCCTTTCGACCGATCGGCCACGCCCGGGGACTAGGCGTGGCCTCGGGACATATATGCGGGCTCTAAGCTCGAGCCCGCCCAGTGCTGAAGTACGAGCTTTGAATAAAGACTCTTTGTTATACCAACGCGTTGTGGCCTACCTCTCTCGCAATCGAGACGTGTATGCACAGCACCACAGTATCGTCTTTCATAAACAACTTGATTGAAGGAGAGTCCTGAACTTACTACACCATGAAGATGATACAGTCCATACCTGGAGGCTTCAACGTTACTTAGGTTTGATCTTTCAAGGTTGTTCGCAAAATAATTGCATTGGAAAGTTAAAATATAGAGGGTATGAGCATCGATTTTGGTACATGTTGAAATATTATTAGCCTACCTCCGCCACTTAAGGTGGACGGAGGTTATGTTTTCACCCGTTTGTCTGTCTATGAACAGGATATCTCAAAAGGTTATGGACAGATTTAGACGAAACTTGTTGGACACGTTGGGTTTGTGACAAGGAAGAATTTATTTAGATTTTGATGAAGATCTGAATACGATAATTTACGTGATTCTCCACCATGAGATGGGGGCTAAAACTGATATATAGCACAATATCTCAAAAGGTTGTGGACAACTCGAGATCTCGGAGATCTCGGAGACGGTGGGAGGGATTTTCGAAGCTCCACACGGTCTCCACGTTTTTCGAAGTTAAGTCTGTTCACAATTGTATTTTGTCGAAACTGTATTTATCTTTCGGTGTGTGAAGTTATTGTGTGCAACTTTGGTTGTTTCTCGGTGTTTATCTTTCATAAATTGATCGTCTGTTTGCCGTGTCGCGAGCAAGGCCTTTGCCGCGTCGCGAACGATTTGAAATCGAAGTTAAGTGATTGTTCCCATTTGTATTTTCGTTAAAACTGTATTTATTTATGGTGTTGTACGTATATTGTGTCCCGACGAAGATTTTTCGGTGCAAATCTTTCATACCTGTATTGAAAATCGTGTTAATTCGTGTCGTGTCTTGAGGCCTTGTACAGTGTGCACTGTACAACCTTGAGGCTTTGTTTTTCTCTCAGCGGTCCGTCGTTTGTGATCCAATAACTTTCGTTCTCTGTATTCCCAGGCTTTTCACCCATAGCCTACTTCCTTGTGTAAATCTCAACTCAAAAAAAAAAAAAAAAAAAAAAAAAACATTTCCTTCTCTGTTCTCATTCGTTTATTCATTCTTATTCGTTCGTTCGTTCTTCGACCACGTGTTTCTCCCCCATTTCCCCAGATAGTTTTCACTCATTAACCTTCAATGTTTACACTTTCCCCTCAAGTTATGTATTCCGTCATATTTTATAACACCTTTTTCTTCTTCTTCTTTAAAAGGCTGCTTTCGACTTGCTCACCAAATCAATTCATCCCAAAAAAAATATCCATCTCCTATAGTGCCTTTTTTCTACATTCCCTAAACTCTCCTGCACTCCATCCTCCATCCAGCGTCCTTAAACGTATTTTTAACTCGAAGGTCACAAGAAACTCATTTTGCAATAAATGTTCGTTTCCCATAAATCGTACACTTTCAAAAATCCAATCTCACCCCTCCCCTCCAAATCTTCCCCATAACCCCTCCCCTCCAAATCTTCCCCATCACCCCTCCCCTCCAAATCTTCCCCATCACCCATCCCTTTCAAATCTCCCCCCTTGCCCCCTCCCTCCTAAACTACCCCCTCACCCCTCCCCGCCAAGACGCCCCCTCGCCCCTCCCCTCCTAGACTCCTGCCTCACCCCTCCCCTCCAAATCTCCCCCATATCCCATCCCTTTCAAATCCCTCCCCTTGTCCCTTCCCTCCCAAACTCCCCCCTCACCCCTCCCCTTCAAATCTCCCCACCCTCATTGCTTCTCAATTTCCCCCCTCACTCCCCCTCCTCAAAGCGTCCTCCCCGCTTCTTCCCCCTTCAAACTCTCACCTCCATCTCCCCCAACCTTCTGCCTCGCTCTTCCCCCTCCTCAAATAACACCTCATTGTGGCTCACCCAATCACCATCAAACCTTTTGTCCGCCCCATCCTTCCCTTTCTCCGAGCTATTCTGAAATCTCTGACACACCTTCAACAGCTCTCCCTACCTCTTCCACCTCTTCCACATCTTACCCTACCCCTCCTCCCCCCTGTTCTGCATCTGATGCTCCCCCTTCCTCTTCATTAACGGTATGGACCTCAAACATCCGGGGCCTTCGTTCAAACTTAACTGATCTCTCCATACAGGTTGCTTCTGTCAAACCAGACGTGATCTGCTTAACAGAAACTTTCCTCCTTTATGATGTCTCTGATTCCATAGTATCTCTCCCGGGCTACTCCCTCCTCCGGTATGATAGACCTGAGCCTCGTCCTGGAGGCGGGGTTGCTATCTTTATCAAAAACTCTCTTCCTCATTCGTCCTGCACTGCACTCTCTCCACCTCACCCCCAGGAATACCTCTGGCTACGGCTTCCCCTTCGCTCCCACCTCTTGTTCATATGTGTGTTGTACCGTCCACCAAACAGTGATGACTCCATCTACATCTCGCTGTCTGATGATATGGACCAACTTCTATCTACTCATCCCAACTCTCTCTTCCTCATATGTGGTGATTTCAACTGTCATCATGCCAGTTGGCTGGGTGTGGGTACCTCTCTCACCAGCCATGGCTCCTCAGCAAAGGACTTCTGCGACTCACTGGGACTGACACAATCTGTCAATTTCCCGACCCGGAACTCAGTCAACGGAACATCTTCTCTTCTGGACTTGGTTATGACTAACTTCCCTGAAAATGTCTGCTGCTCTTCTTCTGCTCCGATCGGATCATCTGATCATGTCCTTGTTAAAGTGGACATCTCTCTGACCATCCTCAGGGAGCCTGCTCAGCGTCGACGAGTCTGGCATTTCACTCAGGCCAACTGGCACGGTCTTCAAGCAGCCATCAATCATCTGGACTGGTCTCCCATCTCTACCACCTCTGACATCAACTCATCCTGGGAATTCTTCCAAAGTAAATTGCTCTCTCTCAT
Source organism: Myxine glutinosa (assembly GCF_964187855.1). NCBI lineage: Eukaryota > Metazoa > Chordata > Myxini > Myxiniformes > Myxinidae > Myxine > Myxine glutinosa. Next base: position 172,119,709 of record NC_136265.1, read on the forward strand.
GCACAGATTTATCCCATCTCGTCTTCAGTTGTCATACCCTTCCTCCCGTCCATGGTACACGGAATCTTGTGGTGAGGCTGTTGCCCAGAAACAACTTGCCTTCGTCTCCTGGAAAGCAAATCCAACGGAAGGAAATCTCATTTCCTTTCACAAAGCCCGAAACAAGTGTGTGTCCACCCTCAGGAGAGCCAGGAAACAATATCTCTCCGTTCTCAAGACCGAACTCTCTTATCTGTCTCCCTCTTCCAAATCCTGGTGGCGTCTGGTCAAATCCGTTTCTGGTGTTTGTTCCCCCTCCATCCCCTCCCTTACCTCAAACGGCTACACAGCTGACTCCGCACGTGAAAAAGCTGAATGCCTCAACTCTGTGTTTGCCTCTAAATCTTGTGTCCCAAACCCATCCCTCTCTGTACCCACCATACCCAGTCGTACCCTGCTGCTCCTGGACTCCGTGTCCTTTCCTCCTGACAAGGTGGAAAAGTTTCTGTCAACCCTCGACTCTGATTCTGCAACTGGACCCGACGGCATCAGCCCACGGGTCCTAAAATCCTGCTCTGCTGCTCTATCTCACCCTCTCTCTGTTCTCTTCACCCTCTCTTTTGCTCAAGGTCAACTGCCATCTGCTTGGAAATCAGCCAACATCACCGCTTTGCACAAAAAAGGTGCAAAAACAGATCCTAGCAACTACAGACCAATCAGCCTTCTCCCAATTATCAGCAAAGTCATGGAATCCATCATCGCTTCGGATATGAAATCTTTCCTCTTCTCCAATGGCTTGATCTCTGATCATCAATTTGGTTTCAGACCAGGTCACTCTACTCTGGACATGCTGCTTCTGCTGTCTCAACAATGGATGGAGGTCCTCAATGCCAAACAGGAAATTAGAGCTGTCTCCGTCGACATATCACGTGCCTTCGACACGGTCTGGCACCCCGCTCTGCTCACCAAACTCTCCTTTGGTATCCATGGAAATCTCCACGCATGGCTGGCGGACTTCCTCTCTAGTCGTCGTCAACGTGTGGCCCTGAATGGGTTTCTCTCATCTCCTCTTCCTGTTCAGGCTGGAGTTCCCCAAGGCAGTGTTCTGGGCCCCGTGCTTTTTCTGGTCTTCATCAATGATCTCTCTGACTCTCTCGAAAATCCTCTCTATCTCTTTGCTGATGACTCCACTCTCTGCCGCTCCATTCCTCTTCCCTCAGATCGGCAGTCTGCTGCCTCCTCACTCTCTGAAGACCTGGACAAAATCACAGACTGGTCAAACAAGTGGAACATGTCTTTCAATCCTGACAAATCTCACACTCTTACTATGTCTCTCCGAAAAGATCGACTGGACAACCCTCCCATCTACTTTCTCAACAATCCTCTCCAAGATGTTCTGTCGCTCAAGATTTTGGGTCTCACTATCTGCCATGATCTTTCTTGGGAAAACCACATTTCCAAGCTGGCCTCCAAAGCCAGTCGCCGACTGGGCATCCTCCGTCGTGCGAAGTCCTTCCTCGGCACACCTGAGCTCCTCACCACATACAAGGCTTTCATCCGCAGCTCAATGGAATACTGTTCTCCCCTATGGGCCGGTGCTCCTGCCTCACACCTAGCTCGGCTTCACGCTGTTGAAACCAAAGCTTTCAGAATTATTGGAATCTCCCGTGATGAAGCTATCTCTGAGGGCCTTTCACTCACTCACCGCAGGCAGGTAGGTGGTCTTTCTGTCTTCTACCGACTCCTCTCCGGCCTTGCACCCCCAGCTCTCTCTGTGCTCTGTCCCCCAAATATTCCTACAGGTCGCACAAGATCTGCCAGCAACCCTCTGATGGTTAAACTGCCGAAATCTCGGCTCTCTGCTCACCTTCACTCTTTCATTCCTCTTTTCTCCCGCCTCTGGAACAAACTCCCTCACTCCCTTCAATCCCACTCCTCCCTCCAGGTCTTTAAAACAGCTGTTCACCACCATCTCTTATCTTCCCCCATCCAAAACCTTGATCTTTTCTACCCCCGCTAATTCACCCCAGATCCACCTTGTTTGAAATTCCAACTTCTTTCCTGGAAGTCCTGGCAGTGTCCATATGTTTTATACCTCTCCCACCGCCCCCTTCCCATGCCCCCCCCCCCAAAGCCCTCGCCCTCTCTCAGATCTCTCGATGTCTCCATGTCTCTCGGTCCCTGCTCTCAAATGTTGTGTTTGTGTCCTTCCCCCTCTCTCCCCATCTTGTCTACCGCTCCCGATGTTATATGTTTTATGTGTCGGTTTGTCTTTCTGTGTGATTAATGTTCGCTCTTTCACGAGCCTCGATCTTGTATACAAAAAAACCCAAAAAAAACCAAAAAAAAAACGGTGAATCCTCGGTGAATTCTCGGACAACTCGGTGAATCACACAAAACTCGGTGAATAAGTTGGTTTGGTGACAAGAACAAGCTGATGAGATTTTGGTTCAGGTCCGGATGCAGATCCGGTCTATCAGTGGGATACAAAATGTAAACTGTCCCTCCTGGTGGAGGTATGTGCTCTACCGATTGCCATCCTAGTTTACTTATTTATCAATTTGTTTATTTTAGTGCTTACTGCTTTTCAAGATTGTGACATTAATCTGGCTCCCTGAATAGTAAGGTCAAGGGAATGTCAAGCAACTAACACTACCATGCACAGTGACCAGTGGACAAAGATGGCCAAATAAGAAAGTTAGAAGCAGAGGTGAAAAGTTGGTGACCAAACTTAAAATTGCAAGTCTAAATGTTGGTAGCTTAACAGGGAGAAGTAGTGAAGTAACAAACTGATCTGATGGTGAAAAAGGGAAGACAAATCAGGTGTCTTCAGGAAACAAAGCAAGATAAATTGTTAGTGGATATAAACTTTATTACCAAATACCATGCCTAGGATAGGAGAAGTAATAGTGTTGGAGTCGTACGATGTGAAGAAATGAAGGAAATGGTGCTGGCAGTGAATATAATTAGTGACGGAATCATTAAAGTAAAGTTAGAAATCAGGAGTGAAATATGTACAGAACATAGTCAGTTGTTATGCACCACACGGTTGCTGTGAACAAGAGGAGAAAGAAGAATTCTGGGAATAGATGGACAATCTGATGCAAACAACACCAAGTTAGTGGTGGCAGGTGAGCTAAATGGACATGTGGGGAGAGAAAGAGTGGGATATGAGGATATCCATGTTGGACACTGTCTTCGAGGGTTAAATGAACAAGGAGTCAAGAGCTTGGAGTTCACCGTGTTCACCAACTGATAATACCCAAAACTTGATATTAAAAGGGTAGGTACCACCTTATAACCTACAGCATTGGTGGTAGAGAAACAGTTTGATGACATCATGGCTAGGAAAGAATATTGTTATGTCGGTGGGGTAGGGGGATATATAGATTTCGGTAGATCTGCATAGGTAGGTGCTCCGATGATGATCGTGGGTAGCAAGAACCATCTCGATGTAAATAAGTAGAGGACCTGTCTAGCCCGGATGTCAGATAAGTTGGATATGTGTCCCCACCGCGAGAGGGCGGTGCATGTTAAGTAGTTGTAGGGATTATGCTAATACCCCGGTGTGTCGTTCCCTCTGTGATCTACCCATTGTCCCGTTTGGCAATGCATATAGACGCTAGCTAGGAATCCATCCCCATTAGCGCACACACATTAATTAATTCCCTCTGTTAATAATGAAACTCACCACAAGCCAGTTTGGGGCACTGCCGACAGAGCCGCAGCCAGCGACAACACCAACCTGCATGGCAACACTCATTGCTCAGGCAGGTTGAGGCCACGCCCACCTTGTGAAGGAGTGGTCGAGGGGAGGGGCCGGTGATGTCAGAGGAGAAGCCACACCACGAACCGTGAGCCGACATTTTCCCCTTCTCGTGCTGGATCCCACAGCGAGGTCACATTTTGGCCGTCAGATCGATCTCCCCTTTGTACTCTCATTTGTACTGCCACCTTGCGCTGGGACCTTCTGCTTGCCCTTGAGGTCTTCTCTTCCTCATGAAACGCTCTCCCCTCCTACTCTTGCTACCTTCCTGAAGCTGTCCTCTGCCCTCAGCTCGTGTCCCTCGTTCCAGACCTCACGAGAAAACGAGATCAAGACAGCGGGCTCCAGGCAGCGATCGGAGACGCCACCGGGAGACGTGCCAAGCTTCCACAGATGGAGAGCGGCAGTTTTGCCAGGCAGAAACGATGCGTGGACGAGCGTTGCTTGACAAGCTTTGTAATGTGATGAGGCAAAAGTGGGCGAGATGCCGGTGAGGCCTAGCGGCGCGTGGAACCGAGTGGATTGCGGCCTTCCTCCCGCCAACACTGGAGTGCGCGCTCGGACTGGACGATCGCTGCCAATGCGCCAATCAAGCTGAGTGCACGATAATTTACACATTTACTTTCCTTCCTTTTATATTCCCATTTGTCCGTGTTTAAGTCTGGTGAGAGGGACGTCCCGATTTAGGAATCAGTTATTTAACCGGCGCGTTTTATTTCATTGTTATTGGCATCCGTGGCAATAAAGCCTTATTTATTTTCACTGTACATAAAATCCGGTTCGTGCGAGTTCATTTCCTGCAGGTTTGAAGGCTGCCCGGTGAGATCGTATCAGGTAAAAACTTCCTGCTTCTTCTTCCTCCCTTCCTCCCTTCCTCCCATGCGTGTATAGGAAAACCGCCATTGATCGTCGCCTCATTAAGCTTGTTTCCATCCGCGATTGCCCAGTCTTCACCGAGGGCAATCGCACGACAATATGTAAAGGAAACAAAGAATTGCAAAGTGACCACCCACAACAGAGTGCTGCAACCGCTGCAACCACAGAGAAAACTCTCCCGCTCCCTTTATCACATGTTTTATGTCAGTTTGTCTTTTTTGTGATCAATGTTAGCTCTTACACGAGCCTCGACCTTGTATCCAAAAAAAAAAAAAAAAGCAGACAAGAGAAACACTGAACATCAGGTGGTGGAACCTCAAATATCTGGAAGAAATGGAAAGACAGCAAAGATAAATCGAAGACGCCTGGCAGCAGATAGGATTGGGAAAATTGGTGAAGATCACCAAAGAGAAGGCAGGCTGGGAAATCAACTTGGTGGTGGAATGAAAACACTGAAAGTCAAGTTAGAGAAAATAATGTAGTGTTAAAGAACTGAAAAGAGTCGGGGCTTGAAGAAGATAAAGAACAGTACGAAAAGGAAGAAACGGAATGTAAAGAAAGTGATTGGTAGAGAAAGATCCCTAGCCTTGGAAGAAATATATGAACGTATTGATACTAAAGAGCGACAAAAAGACATCTTCAGAGATTAACAAATGATATGCGGAATGTCCGTACAATTAAGGACACAGAAGGTGTAACTCCAGTAAAAGAAGATGAAATCAAACTGAGGTGGGCCAATACGTTAACTGGCTTAAGAATGAAGAAAACCCAAGACAAAAAGATCGAAGATGTCATTGTAAATCAAGGAATGACAGCAAGCATTCATTTGGAATATATCAGAACAAAAGTTCATATAAAGGGGTGCCCCACATCTGGCATATAAAATACATTTACTTCTTCATGCAGGTGTATGCATCAAATTGGCACCCCTTTATGTGAACCTTTCTAGAGCATTACTTGGTTCCTCCTAAGAACACAAAGGTAGTCCAGCATGCACACGAGATTTTTTGAATGTCCCTTCTTTTCTATTGTTCGACATTTTCATCAAGCTATGGAATGTCCCTTCTTTTCTATACTTTGCCACATGGCACATAACATATAAAGGGGCTTTTTCTATGCCACTGGCACTTTTCCCAATAATTACTACTGGTCAAAAAATTTCTGTCCACCTTTTTGGGGATCACCCCTATCGGCAAAGCAAAAATCGAACCGTGTCCTGTAGCTCACCTGGATCAGGAGCCTGATATTTTTCAGACCCTGATATTGTTAATGCCGTGACCAAACTTTGGAAAATCATGGGCGATGAAGGTTGTGATCAAGTATCATTGAAATTGTGTGTGTAGTTTCAGAGAAGAGAGCAAATGCCTATTTTGAGTGTCAACCACTCTCTCCCTGGTAAATCCAAATAACGTGCTCAGATTTTGATGCGGTCAATACACCTTCATTAGGCATCAGATATGAAGCTTATGACCAACTTTCATCAAAATTGTGTGTGTAGTTTTGGAGAAGAGAGCAAATACCTATTTTGGGTGGGGTCAAACACCCCACAGATCACCCTGGAGCTTGATTATTTTATGCTGTGAACAAACATTGGTACATCATGGGCAATGAAAGTTGGGGGAAGTTTCGTCAAAATTGTGTTTGTAGTTTTGGAAAAGAGCAAATACCTATTTTGAGGGTTCAAACCCTCCCTTCCCCATAATGAACGCAGATTTTTATGCCGTCAATACACCTTCGTTAGGCAACAGATAAAGCTTGTGGCCAAGTTTCATCAGCATCATGTGTGTAGTTTCAGAGAAGAGAACAAATACCTATTTTTTTTTGGGGGGGGGGGGGGGGTCAACCCCCCTCCTGTATATCCCTCAATGAGCATAGATTTTATATTCGTTTCAAAAGCCATTAATTAGATGTATTTGGCCGATGTATATTCCAAGTTTCAGCTAGTTTCAATGTATAGCTTTTGAGATATGAGCGCCAACACATTTTGGACGGACGGACTGACAGACAAGACACCAACGTGATTGAGGGTTTTCTTAAACATAATGCGGAAACGGCCGTCGTTGAAATTTGGAACATTTTACCTCGACGTACAAAGCATTTACTTCTGAAATTTGCAGCCAATTTCGTCCAATAGAAGCTGAGAAACAAATTTGCAGTCTCCATGGTAAAGTTGCGTGCACTCTTTGCACCGCTATCCTCCCTTGTGTATTATTTAATGTAATACTGTTCTCCTGTTTGGGCAGAGCAACCACGCAAAACACTTCGACACAGATAATTGGCAGAGCACTAAAAAAACACCCATGTAGTGCCTCCCAGTCCTGTTGAACATCCCAGCATCTGCTATGTGCCAGAAAGGAAGAATGCAGAGTTTGACAGCATCAAAGCCAACCCAGAGCTTCTACTTCTAATCCATGAAGATTTACAGAATCTACGAAATATGTGACTTAAGTCACGCAAACCTGGGGTTCGCCAAATGTTAACTGATGTGGGGGTTTGACACAAAGGACAAGTAGCACAATCGCTGGACAATCTGCTCACAAAAAACTTGCGTAATCCGACAGAAGAGCCTCCAGGTTTCGACCTCCCCTGGGAAGTTGGCTGCGCTCAACAGGATCCGTACTCGCCCTACAAGGACATCACACCACCTCACAAATGGAATTTCAGAAAGTCCAGCATGTATGTGACTGTGGTCACCCAGATCAGACTATCCCTCACATTGTGAAGGAGTGTCACATATGGAAATTGAATGAAGACTTTTGGGCAATCCATTGACAGACTTGGCTCTGCTGCGAGTTGGCTGTCCAACTTAGCCTTGTATCTGAGCTGCAATTTGGCAAACAGAAGAAGAAGAAATTTTGCAAAGTCTGATGGCATGATAATGAAGTAAATGAATTAATGTTATCTTCATGCTCCAATTTTTCATTACCCAATGTTTGAATGGAAGGAAAGTTATCAACTCTGTTTTAATAATCATCAGTGTGCTATACTCGATACAAAGCATCAATGCAGCAAAACAGCCCCTTGGGAAGTAATTCTGGGTGGTTTGCCGTTGCTTTCCCAGCAGTCACGGCAATAACTTGCGATTTCTTCAGGATTCCAACAATCACTCGCCTACTCTTCGCGAAAGACACCCTGGGATCAAAGGCCACCAACACTCCCCATTACTAGCAGATGGATCCAACTGCTTAATGTGGCTTAAGGTCCACCCAATACACCGATGCCTTGCATGCAAAACTCCAAGGCAAGTTTTTAGCTGGGTCGCGATGGCAAACCCAGGCTAGACAGTTCAGAGGTGAGTTTGCATACTCCCAAGCTATCTTGCAATCGCGAAAGTCAAAATGAGAAGAAAAACAAAACAAAGAAAAACCAAGTTAAGTGCAACGACCTTTATTAACGTCACACGCATAAAGAAATGCACGTAACAGCAATACTATAATCTGCTATCACTGGGGCACAACGTAGTCAACCTTGTTTTAAATTAAGCAGTTTGATTGCATGGCAGTTTAGAGAGAGCGCAAGAGAAAAGACAAGAGAGAGTGCAAAAGCGAAAAGACAAGAGAGAGTGCGAAAGAGAAAAGACAAGAGCGCGAGAGAGTGCAAGAGAAAAGAAAAGAGAAAAGACAAGAAAGAGCGCAAGAGAAAAGCCAAGAGAGAGCGCAAGAGAAAAGACAAGAGAGAGCGCAAGAGAGAGCGCGAAAGTGAAACGACGAGAGAGCGCAAGAGAAAAGAAAAGAGCGCGAAAGAGAAAAGAGAGAGCGTAAGAGAAGAGACAAGAGAGAGCGTAAGAGAAGAGACAAGAGAGAGCGTAAGAGAAGAGACGAGAGAGAGCACGAAAGCGAAATGACGAGAGAGCGAGAGAGCGCGCAAGAGAAAATACAAGAGAGAGCATAAGAGAAAAGACAGGAGAGAGCACGAGAGAGCGCAAGAGAAAAGACAAGAGAGAGCACGAAAGCAAAATGACAAGAGAGAGCGCGAGAGAGAAAGAGAAAGGTGCCGACATTGAAAGCTCATTTGTGAAACAAGCACAACCAAATACTGTCAAAAGGTCCAAATTCTGCACCTGCATCGCAAAACAGCATGCTACCAAAATCTAAAAGAGCATGCAAGAATCGAGGCAATTGTCAGGTTCTTCAAAGTGTAACAAGAATGGGGAAAGGAGGCTGCTGGGGGAGGAGAGGGTGGAGGTGGGAGTTGTGGAAGAGAAAAAAAAGTGGAAATCGACTCCTCAAATTCTTTTGTAAAAATTTTTGAACAACATGTACAACTTCTGGAATGAATGCTGCCGCAAATAGTATGACCGGTTAAGGCATACGACTACATGCTGTATTTAATGTACAAAGGCTCAAAATATACAGCAGGAGAAAAGGACGAAAGGCTGAAGAATGAATCAATCTTTTAAAGCTCCCAATCAGAAAAAAAAAAGGCAAAGCAAGAGCTTTGCAGAAAACGGATCTTTACCACAAAGCAGGTCGAGTTAGTGCAAAGTTGGCTTTTAGTGAAACAGTTCCTTTAAGGTCTCCCTGTGCCCACTACCACCCTCCCAATTTTTTTTTTCTTTTTAAGCATTCTCTTATGCATCAAAACTGCAGGTAAAACTCATTACAACCACAGAACCATAAACCCAATTCATTCAGACGTTTGTTTTCTGTTGAAGACCTTGCAAAATGCCCTGACAGGTTAAATCCCATGAAACAGCCATTGCTGGTGCCAAACGGATAGGATCAGACAAGAGTCCCACACAGCAGGGCCAAACAAACATGCATCAAACCAAGGAACCCTGATGGAGCTTGTAGCCAACTCGATTCAGACAGTAAACAGATGGAGGAGAGAGTGCGCAAGCAGTCGGATCTTGGACTCAAACAGAGTGGACAGAGCGCGGGTTTTCCCCTCAATGTCGTCAAATTGCTTCATAAGCACAAACTCTTCATTTTGCTGTCATCATTTGTACAAACTCTGGAAGAACAGGAAGGAAGAGAGAAAGGAAGAAGAGGGAAGAATGGAAAAGAAGGCACAGTGATATTGGAAAATCTTCACTTTACAAGCATCGAAGTGAAATCTGCCAAAAGACAAAAAACACCACCAAAACAATTGTCAAAAAAAAGCAACAAACAAGAGTTAGAATGGAAAAGAATTGCATTTGACAAATAGGAGCACATTAAGGTATTGGTTCTCAATCTGAATACCAAAGGAGACGACCGAGATGTGGAAAAGCACACAGTTTTCCTGGTCAACAACCAAAAGTGACAGCACCACAGGTACAGCGACAGAATATGCACACAGACTCATGTTAACATGGTAAGTGGCATGTGTGTGTGAGAGTATTGTGTGCACGTATACAACTGGATCTGGAATCGAGCAGACCTCAATGCTCCCGGAGCAACATATCCAACCCACCTTCGTAGTTGACCTGCCCATCACCATCGATGTCTGCCTCGCGGATCATCTCATCGACCTCCTCGTCAGTGAGCTTTTCCCCAAGGTTTGTCATCACATGCCGAAGCTCAGCTGCACTGATGAAACCATTTCCATCCTGCCAGTAAATACATGGGTCAGCCTGGAAGCATTGCTGTCTTATTCATCCTCATCAGAACCGCAAAGTGTATAATACAGTGTGTATATATATACACACATACATGTAGCCCATGTAAGTGGAGTAATTTGGAGGGAGTCAGGGGAAATATGGAGGTGGGCAAGAATGGGCAGGAAAGAGTTGTAATCAATTCCATGCATTTACCATTCATATGTAACCACCTTTAAACGTGCCTGCATGGAATCCAAGGAGAGAATGTGACCTCCCCTTTTAAATTAGAAATCAAAAGGTTTAGAAGTGAAACCCCCTACTATACCCTCCCCCCCTCGAAGGAACCACATTCCAGAGGCTGTTCTGTCACTCTCGCCTCCATGGTTTCAAGCAAGCAGTACATCACCATCTCTCATCCCCCATCCTGACCCATGATCTTGATTAACCCTATTAACCCTTCCACACCCGACACTTGTTGATTAGTGTTTTCTCCCCTCCCCTCCCTCTCTTTGCCTTTGTTTATCCCACTGTCAGTTCTATCTTGCTCTTCCATGAGCTTTGCTCATCTTAAAAAAAATACATAAATGTTGGGAGAGGGTAAGGTATATTAACAAGGGAAAAAATCCTTCCACCACCAACCTCCCTTTTGTGAGACTAACAAACACCCTGTATCCAAAAAGATATACTGTGCCCACAATTAATATTGTGGAAAACAGACTAGACCACAAGGCCAAAGAGGGCAACACATCAGCATTCAAAACACATCTCCACATCAGGTAGTTGCAATGGGCCAATTTCACTGTGCGAGAGTACCAAGAGGTTGAGCCATGAGCCAAGGTGTTCACCATCTGGCTTAATTTCCATCTTACAGGTAATATGTTGTCGAAAACACTCGTTTCTAGACCCGATGCTACTGGCAAGCAGACGTACCAGAGGCTTGTGTAACCAAAGCTTAAAACCACCAGTTAAGTTTTTAATGACAAATCAGGTTTTATTTCACATGTCTATTTCCCTCTACTACACTGAAAAAAAATGCTGTTGAGTTTTCATGTGATGTGCATTGTTCGCCGAAGCGTCGTTTTGAAGGTAAATGAAGCAAGTTCACAAATGTATTGACAGATTTACTCACTTTAGTTAATAAGTACAAACAGAAGGGAACGTTCTGTTACCATCATACAGGGTGGCCCGTAAGTCAATTTACCTGTTAAATTTATTGCACTTCCCTCCCTTCCCCACGGCTCACTGTAGTATGCGGAAAAAAACCGACAGAATGATGCATCGCATGCAGATACAATGACTGATTAATTATTGTAAGTTCTGCACAATAAAACCTGTACAATACTGTATATCAAGAGTTTGAGAATGGTAAAGCAACTTTCAGGCCTCCCTGTACTATATATCTCCATATAATGGAGGGAAGCATGTATGTTGTACACTTCATCCACTCTTCAAAGAGGCTTTGACCTAGGAAGTTGAAACTTTCGGGGATTAATGAGAGCACCCTGAAGTTGTACATGTGCAAGTTTCGTTAGATTCCATCAAATTTTGAAGAAGGAAAGAAAAAAAAAAATCCAATTTTGGCATTTTCTTCCTTTAGTGGGGGTGGGGGGAGGGTGGGGCATGTGCAATTGGAAATATTCGAGCTATACAAATAAATGTATGAGACATGCACATAATCAGTACACGTTTATCGTCATATACATAAACCGTGGTAAATTTTATTTTCGGGAGCGATCGAGGCAGCAATCTGTTGCCTTTACACCACCCAAATAAAGGGATGCGTCAGAAGAACATATACGCTTGTATGCCTGTAGGGTGGGTACTCTGTTAATGGTGTTACCAATCAAAGATAATAAGATCTCCCATGGTCACTCCCAAAGGAAGCAAGTGCTTGTAGTATATGTGTATATATATGTATGTATGTATGTATGTATGTATATATATATGTATATATATATATATATATATATATATATATATATATATATATATATATATATATATATATATATATCTTTTTGTTGTTTTAAGCACAAACTATGGCACTTAGGTGGATTTTGTTTTGAAAGCCATTGACGAGACCTATTGTCCGATGTATATTCCAAGTTTCAGCTAGTTTCAATGTATAGCCCTTGAGATATGAGCACCAACACATTTTGGGCGGACGGACGGATGGACGCACACAAACATGATTTAGAGCGTTTTCTATATAAAACTCAAGAATGTGGAAACAGACGTTGCTCAGATTTTGGAACGTATTACCCCAATGTACAAAGCATTTTATTCTGAAATTTGCAGGCAATTTCGTCCAGTAGAAACCGAGAAACGTATTTTCAGACCGCATGTTAAAGCAGCATCCCTGCGCATCGTAAGAGCGTGACCAAGGGTTGGCGTCAGGAAGGGCATCCGGCCATAAAAACATTGCCTCAAACAGGGAACCATGATTGTCATGGGGCCCGCAAGGCTAACCCCCGCTCTAGCGGGGAAAAATGGCCTTAAAACGATCATTCATTCATTCATGTTAAAGCAGCATACAGAGAAACGATCCCTTATATAAAGGGAGGGTGCCTTGCATCTCCCTTTGATTATATATATTAGGGTGTCACTAGTAATAGTGGGCAGAAATTTAAAGATGGATTTTTTCAGTCTCGAATGTACGTACATTTTAATATATTTTTAATGTGGTTTTTATTGTATTTTAAATTGTTTTTTAGCTTCTTTTATTGTTAATTTATGTACTATTTTAATTATTTTAAATATATTTTTAAGGAAAAATTAATTTTTTTCACGCCCGTAGGAGTGACGTAAAGTCGCACATAATGACGTTCGCTGAACTGAAATTTACTCTGGAAGAGTGGCGTGAAGTCGGATTTGACGTAGGTCGAAATGGCGTAAAACGGGGTATGACTGTGTATATATATATATATATATATATATATATATATATATATATATATATATATATATTTACACACACGCGCGCGCGCGTGCACATGCACGCACACGCACACACGCACACACACACGAAAAAGTACGTACACCCCATGTAAATTTTTGACTAACATATTTCAACATACAGCTATTTGATCTTCATCTATCTATAATTCCAGTAATCTCTGTTTGTACGTTTGTACGTCTGTACGTCTGTTTGTCTGTGACCGCTGTTTCTCGACAACCACGGGTCCGATATACTTTTAACTTGCCAGGTATATTGCTGGGGACCCGAGGATGTGCCTTTTCAAGGTTTCATATTAATCGGACAATTACTTACCGAGCTATGTCCAAAAAACGATTCAACCAATCAGAGAGCAGCGAACGATCGCGTGTGCCGAACGTGGAGGACACACTCTGCCTCGGATGGCACATTTGAGAGCGTATTCATTTATTTCACGTTTGCAAACTATGTTGGCGTTAAACTATGTTTTAAAACTAATAAAACCGAATTTGCGATTCATTCGCTTTCCTGCGCGTTTGTGCACGCGATGGCGATTTCTTTACCAAACTCCGGAAGCCGTTCGCTTTGGACCAAACCATTGCATGTAAATAGAGGGGGGGGATTGTCACCGTACTCGCAAGCCGTTCGCTTTGGACCAAACCATTTCATGTAAATAGAGGGGGGGGATATAATTTTAGATATAGATATAGTACGGGCAATGCCCTAGTTTCAACAATATTGATAAAGGTGATATAATATAACAAATATCATGAAACATTTACATTTTGTAGTCCATTGTATAATTGAAATGAACATAAATGCAAATTTCACATGTGGAAAAAGTAAGTAAACCCCGACATTTATCACTCCTTCAAATACCTAAAATTAGAATCAGGTGCACCAGCTCAGGTGCAAATGATTAGACCATCGTTCGAGAGGATCTTGGAGGAACCTGTCTTATTTAAACCCCAGACATTTAGTTTGGTTTGCTCTTTGTTGTTGAAGTGTGCGGTATCACCATGCCTAGATCAAAAGGGCTCTCTGAGGCCTTCAGAAAGAAGGTTATAGATGCCTACGAGTCTGGGACGGAATGAAAAAAGATCTCCAAACAATTTGAAATCAATAATTCGACTGTCCGGAAGATCATCTCCAAGTGGAAAAGATTCCAAACAACTGCCAACTTGTTCAGGCCAGGCCACCCCAGCAAGTCCCGCCCCAGCAAGTCCAAGCCCAAGAACAGACCGCAAGATGCTGAAAGAAGTCTCGAAGAACCCCAGAATGTCATCACGGAACCTACAGGTAGCTCTTGCCACTGTTGATGTCAAAGTGAACGAGTCCACCATTAGAAAGAGGCTGCACAAATTTGATCTACATGGGAGGTGTGCCAGGAGGAAACCGTTGCTGTCCAGAAAGAACATCAGGGTAAGACTAAATTTGGCCAATGAACATCTCGGCAAAGACCAGCACTTCTGGAATAATGTGCTCTGGACAGATGAGTCAAAGGTAGAGCTATTTGGCCACAGTACCAGAAGACATGTTTGGCGAAAACCAAAGACAGCATTTGACCACAAGAACCTGATGCCAACTGTAAAGCATGGTGGTGGAAATATTATGGTTTGGGGCAGCTCTGCTGCATCAGGGCCTGGGCAGCTCACCGTCATAGAATCCACTATGAATTCTTCATTGTACCAGAGGGTGCTTGAGGATAATGTGAGGCCATCTGTCGGAAAGTTGAAGCTCAACTGAAGGTGGACCTTGCAACATGACAATGACCCTAAACATACCAGTAAATCCACCAAGGAATGGCTGAAAAGAAAGAAATGGAGGGTTCTGGAATGGCCAAGTTAAAGCCCGGATCTAAATCCCATCGAGATGTTGTGGGGGGATTTGAAACGAGCTGTGCATGCAAGAACCCCGGTGTGTACCCCGGTTTAGAATAGGTACACCGTATCCCTGCGTGTCGTAAGAGGCGACTAAAAGGGTTGGCGTCAGGAAGGGCATCCGGCCATAAAAACTGCCTCAAAAAGAGAACCATGACAATTACAACTACATATGGGCAGGGTACAGCCCGAAGTACCCCGTGGGGGACCCCACTCCCTCTCGTCAAAACTCAAGGTGGGGAACCCGATCGAAGCAAGGGTGGAAATCACTCCATTTATGACGAAACATCTGATGCCTGACGTGGAGATCGGTTTCTGAAGTTTGGGACATGGAATGTAGGGACAATGACAGGGAGATCAGGAGAAGTGGTGGAAGTATTGGTCAGAAGAAGAGTGGACATATGTTGTGTGCAGGAGACGAGATGGAAGGGAAGTGGTGTGAGAACGGTGAAGGGTAGGCAGGGACAGAAATATAAGTTTGTGTGGCAAGGGTGCCCAAAAGGCGTGAATTGTGTTGGTGTCCTGTTTTCTGAGGAGTTTGTAGACAGTGTGGTGAGTGTGACTAGAGTGAGTGAAAGGTTGATGATGGTGAAAATGATGATTGGAAAGCTCTTGGTGAACGTCATCTCGGGATATGCTCCGCAGGTTGGTCGGGGCGATGAAGAGGACAAGTTCTGGTGTGCGATAGAGAAGCTGTTGGAAAACGTGAAAGATGAGGAAGTTGTTGTGGTAGGAGGAGACCTCAATGGACATGTGGGAAGGAGTATGGACGGTTGAGGGAGTTCATGGGGGTTACGGATATGGTGTGAGAAATGGAGAAGGTGAAAGGATTTTGGAGTTTGCTGATGGAGCTCATTTGTAAGACTCAGTTCCAGAAAGAGGATAATAAGCTTGTTACATACACGTCAGGTGGGTCGACGACAACCGTTGACTAGCTCCTGGTGCGGAGGCGAGATAGGGGGCACCTCCGGGACACAAAGGTGATCCCGGGGGAAGAGGCCGTTTCACAGCACCACTTGGTTGTCTGCGACATAAGGGTGAAAGGTGTGAAGAGAGCTCGGCGGGTGAAGTACCAACCGAGAATGAAGGTGTGGAGGTTGAAAGAGGTGACAGTGAGGGAGGCATTAAAAGAGAGGCCGAGTATGGTGGAAGATGATGTGGTTGAGCTTGAAAGTGGTTGGATATCAATGAAAGATAATCTGTTGGGAACCGTTGGTGAGGTATGTGGATGGACAAAAGGACCAACGAGGCACTCGGAAACATGGTGGTGGGATGATGAAGTTGGAAAGAAGATTGACGAGAAGAGGAAGAAGTTCAAGGAGTGGCAGAAGGCGAAGGGTATGGGCGCAGAAAAAGCAGAGCATGAAAGTTATAAGGCAGCCAAGAAGGCTGAAAAGAAAGAGGTAGCAAAGCGCAGGAGGCATGTAGGAAAATGTTCGGAGAACGCTTTGATTTGGAAGAGGGTCAGAGAGCGGCATTCAGGATTGCAAAGCAGATAGCGAAAGAGGCGTGATGTGATGGGGGTGAGTTGCTTGAAGGATGAAGTGGGACAAATCGTTGTGGACCCAGATGGAATAGATATATGGAAACACTGTTGAATGCAGAGAATGAATGGGATAGGAACATGGAGAGTAACCCAGTTTTAGGACCGGCAGAGAAGATAACTGAGAAGGAAGTTCAGGAAGCGATAAAAGCAATGAAGAGTAGAAAAGCGGGAGGGCCGACAGGAGTTGTGGGAGATATGTTGAAGGCAGCGGGAAATTGGGGTGTGAAGAGAATGACAGAGATCTGCAATCTGGTGGTGAAAGAAGGCCACATTCTAGTGGATTGGGAAATGAGTACCCTCGTCCCTCTATACAAGGGGAAAGGTGATCCTCTTGACTGTGGCTCGTATCGAGCAATAAAGTTATTGGAGCATGGAATGAAGGTATTGGAAAGGGTGTTGGAGAGGAGGATAAGGAAGAAAGTGAAGATTGATGAAATGCAGTTTGGATTTATGCCAGGAAGAGGAACGACAGACACACTTTTTATTGTGAGGCAGTTGCAGGAGAAGGACATGAAGAGGAAGAAGTTGTTTCTTGGGTTTGTTGATCTGGAGAAAGCATTCGATAGGGTTCCTCGTGAAGTAGTGACATGGGCATTGAGGAAGTTAGGAGTGGAGGAATGGTTGATCAGAGTAGTGATGGCAATGTACAAAAGAGCGCGCACAGCTGTAAGGACGGGAACAGTGGTGAGTTTGAGGTGAAGGTGGGAGTGCATCAGGGGTCGGTACAAAGTCCACTACTATTTGTAGCTGTGATGGAGGTGCTGGCTCAGAACGTAAAGGAGGGTTTATCGTGGGAGTTGTTATATGCAAATGATCTGGTGTTGATTGCAGAAAGTATGGATGGACTGAAGGAGAAGATGAACAAGTGGAAGGAATGTATGGAGACAAAAGGTCTGAAGGTGAATATTGGAAAAACGAAGGTGATGGCAAGTGGTAAAGCATGTGGTGAGGTGGAAAGAACTGGGAAGTGGCCCTGTGCTGTGTGTAGGAAGGGTGTCGGAGTGAATTCCATTCAATGTACAATGTGCGCGTGAATTCCATTCAATGTACAATGTGCGCCGAGTGGGTTCATCAAAAATGTAGTGGTTTGAGGGTCATTAACCAGTGTGGCAGCTACGTTCAAGTGTAAGGTGTGCACAGAGGGAGCTGCAGATGGAGGAAATGTTGAGTTGGATCTCGGAGACGGCATGAAGCTGGAAGGTGTGAAAACATTTTGCTACCTAGGAGACATGCTGAATGGAGAAGGTGGATCAGACTCGACAACGGTTGCTGGAGTGAGATGTGCATGGAAGACGTTTCGGGAACTGAGTGGCGTGCTGATGAGGAGAGGAGTGTCGTTGAAGCTGAAGGGAAAGGTGTATGCTGCATGTGTGAGAAGTGTTATGATTTATGGGAGCGAGACATGGGTAATGAACGTAGAGCAGCAACGAAGGCTGGAAAGGCTGGAAATGCGAATGGTTTGGTGGATGTGTGGAGTATCGTTGAGAGAGAGGAAGACAAATGATGATTTGCAAAAGATGATGGGAATGGAGCCTGTGATGGATGCTGTGAAGAGAAACAGTTTGAGATGGTTTGGTCATGTGTTGAAGAAGGATGAAAGTGACTGGTTGAGAAGAGTGATGGAAATGAATGTAGAAGGAAGTAGAGGACGGGGAAGACTGAGAAAGACTTGGCTAAAGATGGTCGAAGAAGAAATGAGTGTAAGGGGGTTAACAAGGGGAGATGCAGAATATAGGGCAAAATGGAGAAGATTGTCATGGGGACCGCAAGGCTAACCCCCGCTCTTGCAGGGAAAATGGCCTTAAAATGCCTGTTGTTGTGTTGTTGTGCATGCAAAAAACCCCTCAAACATCACACAGCTGAAAGAATTCTGCATGGAGGATCGGGCAAAAATTTCTCCCAGTCGGTCAGAGACTGGCAGACAGTTATAAAATACCACCTATTGGAGCTAAGGGTGTACTTACTTTTTCCACATGCGAAATTTGCATTTATGTTTTTTAAATTATACAATGGACTACAAAATGTAAATGTTTCATGATATTTGTTATATTATATCACCTTTATCTATCAATATTGTTGAAATGAAGATCAAATAGCTGTATGTTGAAATATGTTGGAAAAAGTCAAAACTTTACATGGGGTGTACTTACTTTATATATATCAAAAAATGTAATCTGTTTTTTCGTGCGTTTTACTTCATTCTATATGCTGACTCATGGATAGACATGTAATATGATTGTGAAGTGTACCATGCAGGCTTTTGGTTAAACCTGTCAGAAGCGACAGGTACACAGCTAGCAAATTAAAAAGTGAGGGATTTAACCAGTCCAAGAATGGATTATTTGCTAATTTCCAAAAACTATAACGAGTAACCAAGCAATCCCAAAGAAACCACATTCCTACAAGGTCATGGATTATAATCCCCAAAACGCCATTCACATGAAAACCCCTCAACACACCAAAGGTCAAACAAATGACCCCTATACAAGATGTAATCTGGCCAATCCCAACCCTTTTTAACCTTATCAAAGACTCGGAAAGCTTCTCGGATTTCCTCCTCGCTGTCTGTGTCTTTCATCTTCCTTGCCATCATGGTGAGGAATTCAGGGAAGTCTATGGTACCATTGCCTGTATAAAATAAAAATAGGTTTATTGCAATACTGTACATAAAACCCCCCCCCCCAAAAAACATGTACTCAAAAGTTAAATCCGTACAAACACTTAGAAATAACTCATGTACAATGCAATAACTGTTTTCTTTTTAAGGAAAAGTAACAAGCTGCAACACCTATCCCCTATCCCCCCCCTTCCCCTCCCCCACCCCCCTTCCAATCATTATTGGAAGATTCATCACAGCACAAATCATTTTGTAACAGGGTGAGAACGTTTGGACAAAGTAACAGGTGAAACAAGCCTATGCATGTAACAATGTACAGCCTTATCAGGGTACACAAGACTACAGCAGATTTGGGAACGAACAATAAATTAAAGCAAATTGTATGCGGACGGACACGGACACACCTCAATCACAATAGCCTCTCGTGTCTCCTCAGGAAGGAGCGACCCCCAAGAGAAGAACTTACCATCAGCATCAACCTCATTTATCATGTCCTGCAACTCTGCCTCTGTTGGGTTCTGGCCCAAAGAGCGCATGACCGTGCCCAGTTCCTTGGTGGTGATGGTGCCATCGCCATCTTTGTCAAACAATGAAAAAGCCTCCTTGAATTCTGAAAGGAAAAAATTCACATGAACACCACTCAAGCTTTCCATTAACTTCACAGAAATCAGGATAAAAATAATGACATTGCTAAATGAGTCCAGGGTTCAGCCATTAATAGTCGTGTCAATTCAGTCCCGTATAAAGTGCTGTCAAAGCTAAAAACACAAAATAAATTCCCACTAAAGTAAAAGCAAAGATCTTTCACAGAACCACAGGTAACCACAGAAAGACATAAGGACAAGGAGCAAGGAGGAGTTTAAGCAACTCAGTTTTAAAGACGATAGAGTGGCCAAAACCTTTCGGGCTGCAAAGTTCAAACACCTCGTTATTTCACCTTCCATTGGGAGAACTTAAAACACGTACCCGCAATTTGCTCCTCAGTGAGTTGATCCGCCTGAAACACACAAAAAAACCTGCATTAAGCATCGGAGTGCAGCACCAGCTGGTATTACTCATCCAGCACATGGAGGAATGACCCCCGCGGCACTCGGCTCACTTGGTACACCGAGCGCGGCACTCGGCTCACTCGGTACACCGAGCGCGGCACTCGGTACACCGAGCGCGGCACTCGGCACACCGAGCGCGGCACTCGGCACACCGAGCGCGGCACTCGGCTCACTCGGTACACCGAGCGCGGCACTCGGCTCACTTGGTACACCGATCGCGGCACTCGGCTCACTTCGTACACCGATCGCGGCACTCGGCTCACTTCGTACACCGATCGCGGCACTCGGCTCACTTCGTACACCGATCGCGGCACTCGGCTCACTTGGTACACCGAGCGGCGCACTCGGCTCACTTGGTACACCGAGCGGCGCACTCGGCTCACTTGGTACACCGAGTGGCGCACTTCTCACTTGGTACACCGAGCGGCTCACTTGGTGCGGCGCACTCGGCTCACTTGGTGCGGCGCACTCGGCTCACTTGGTACACCGAGCGGCGCACTCGGCTCACTTGGTACACCGAGCGGCGCACTCGGCTCACTTGGTACACCGAGCGGCGCACTCGGCTCACTTGGTACACCGAGCGGCGCACTCGGCTCACTTGGTACACCGAGCGGCGCACTCGGCTCACTTGGTACACCGAGCGGCGCACTCGGCTCACTACAAGTACAAGCAAGAAAAAGCTCGAAACGCTCAGCGCACAATGAGGTAAATAGATGTGCGAGTGGAATTCGTATACACAACATTGTGGTTAAGTCACCACTCAGTGGCGGCACTGGCGACTGACCAGGGTGCGTTTCCCGTCCTGCCAACGCGTGCATAGGAAGACCCGCGTACATAGCAAGCCCCGCGTACATAGCAAGCCCCGCGTACATAGCAAGCCCCGCGTACATAGCAAGCCCCGCGTACATAGCAAGCCCCGCGTACATAGCAAGACCCGCGTACATAGCAAGACCCGCGTACATAGGAAGACCCGCGTACATAGCAAGCCCCGCGTACATAGCAAGCCCCGCGTACATAGCAAGCCCCGCGCGCGCACATGAAATCTCCGCCCCCAAGCGTTATTTCCACCAACACGAAGTCGGCGTCACCATTATTATTCGACTCTGCATATTAAACAGCAGTAAACGCCTCTTGTTGCTCAAATATGAAGCGAGAACCAAACAGGAATCGCAAGTTACGAATACAGGAGACTGCATCAAATCCTTATTGTACCCGCTGAGGAACAAACCAAAGTAGCGCGCCGAGCCCGCGCTTTACCAAACCACAACGCATGACCGTCATCACATATGCCATATGGCAAAAGTAAAGGCCAACCACACCACGCACACACAGAAATATATTATATAATGTTTCTTGCATTATACAATCAGAAATAGAAGTTTGAAACGCGAACCAACGTCAACGTCTCCGATATCGACCGAGGAAAAAAACAAACAAACCCAAAACAGTCAAATCACTCAAAAACAACAATTAATCGCCACATGAACATGAACTCACCATTTGTGCCAGGCTGCGACAGTCCCACCTGAATCTGCTGCAACTGTGGTGAAAGGCTGAAGCGTGAGGTAAATTGGCTGTTTAAACCTAACAGCTCCCCCGCCCCCTTCGCTGCCCACCAAATCGTTCCAGTGGAGCTTTTCTGAAGCCGCTTTGACAGAAAAGGCGGCGTTCGCTCCGACTAACCACAACACTTTAAAATTTGAGCCCAAATGGTCGTAACTGCAACGTGTGCTCTGCCTCTGACGCCGCGGTCTTAAATTGACGCACTGCTTTCTTTCGCGGATGGCCACACCCGCGTACGAGAGCGCGAGCGGAGCGTTCTCTGACGGCGAGCGTTGATTGGTCGCAGTTTCTCCGCAATGCGTCAAATGGCGCGCGGCCCTGCAAACGTGGCGATGCTTTTACCGCCGAATACGTTTTTTTTTTGTTTTTTTTTGTTCCTTCATAGATCTCGGGCAAAAGTGGCGAGAAGAGAAGCGTAATAAGGAAACGGGTAGTAGATGTTGCGTTAGTGGTATTCGTGTCATAAATTATTTGCTTTACCTCAGCCGTGACGTTCTGAGGCGAGTGTTTCATGTCCGGTGTACGTGGCTGTCGAGTTATGCGGTTAAGCCGACTAGTCTTACGCTGGGACATTTACGGTTATACCAGCGCCTGATCCGGTTGACCCTAAATAGTCGAGCTGATTTGGAAACGCTACCCTGCTGACTCCTCGCAAAGTTGGTGGCATGATTAATTTTTCGTAGTTCGAGAAACGGTCATTTGTGATTTGACCGAATTGTTTGTGATAGAAAATGCTTCATAGCATGACATTAAACGCGTCTTCCCACGTAAAACAAATAAAAACATTTTAGCGCTGGGACTAGTGCGAACTATGAAGCTTTTTGCGGTCACCACCATCATGGATCTTTCCTCAGGGCAAGTTTCAAAAAAGCGGGAAAATGTACTCCAGCAGTCTGCGGACAATGCGCGTGTCACGTGGCCCTTTGTTTTTACGTTACGTCACGTGCTTCACTGCAGCACAACCATGTATGATGTATTTCCCACAAGTCCGTGTGTCGAAACTTGAGTGGTTCGTTTTTACCTCAGACACCGAAAGTGGACGGCCTTCTGTCTGTGAGAAGGACATCTCGAGTTACGGATGGATTTGGATATTTGAAGTTGTTCTTCACCATTGAGAGACACAGCCAAAAACTATATATCGCATGATATTTTAAAAAGTTGGGGAAGGATTATGACAAAACTAGGCGAATGAGTTGGGTCGGTGACGAGAACAAGCCAATTCGATTTTACTTCAGATCTGGAACCAGATCCGGCCCATCAGTGGGATGGTTCTCGTAAAGTGTTGTACAAACTCGTGCATTTGTTAACAAACTGCAGATGAAAGTGGTACCGGTTGTTAGACGTCGTTTGTGAATGCCAAACCGCAGCGTCGATGCCACGCCAAGTCACGTAAAGAAGGAGGACGCCGCAAAGCTTGCTACACACCCAAGTGGAGCATCGCCTTTACTGGTGTTACTTCTGATATTAGGAAAGACAAAGAATAGGCCCAATACAGATGGCTGGGGAATCGAGAGATCAGATCTTAAGATGTTGGCTCGAAAAGACTCGGGAGAGCGAGAAAGAAAGCGAGGGGTATCAAAGGCAGACAGACGCAAGGTGCCCTCCCTTTATATAAGGGATCGTTTCTCTGTATGCAGCTTTAACGTGGGGACTGAAAAGACGTTTCTCGGGTTCTACCAGACGAAATCGGCTGCAAATTTCAGAATAAAATGCTTTGTACGTTGAGGTAATATGTTCCAAATTTCAGCAACGTCTGTTTCCACATTCTTGAGTTTCATTTAGAAAACCCTCAAAATCACGTCGTTTGTCTGTCTGTCCGTCCGTCCAAAATGTGTTGGCACTCATATCTCGAGGGCTATACATTGACACTAGCTGAAACTTGGAATATACATCGGCCAATAGGTCCGAGTCAATGGCTTTCGAAACAAATTCCACCTAACTTTTGCTTTAAAATTAAATATTGTTATGAATTTTGGGGTAGAGTGATATATAGATTCAGGTATATCTGTATAGGTAGATGCTCCGATGATCGGGAGTAGGAAGAACCATTTTGATGTACATAAGTGGAAGACCTGTTTAGCCTGAATGTCGGATTAAGGTGTGTATTTGTCCCGATTACGAGGAATGGGGCGTGTTAATTAGTGTATGGATTATGCTAATTCCCCGTTTCGTGAGACTTTGTGATTTATCCATTGTCCCTTATGGCACTACACCAAGAGGCATGAGGCAGGCCCAAAAGCACGACACATACTTATTAATCCCCCCCCCCCCCCCCCCCCACAATAAAACTCACCGGAAGAGCAGGCAGGAAGCACCCACGCATTGCACCAACATGGCGATGAAACATTGTTCAGGCCGGCTGAGGCCATGCCCATCTCGTGCTGGCATCGTCTCATCGTTCCCCTGTTCATTTGACATCTGGGATTGAGAGAAGCAGCTGACGGGAGAGGCGGCGCATGGACGAGAGTACGGGCGCTGTGGCATGTGAGGACATCGAGCCCTGGTTCCCACCAACGTGCATGCCTCGCGCCAACGACCGGAGGTTCCCGCCAACGCCCCGGACGACTTTTGGTGACCCTGACGAGACCCCACAAGCCGCTCGCAGCTAAGTCGCACATAAAATCCGAACCCCTATTTATTTCGTTTGTTTATCCCCTGTGCGTGTGTGTCTGTAATAGGAGCGCTCCATTTAGAGGGATTAGTCCACCGCGTTTGCCACGTTGTGACTGGCCTTTCGTTTCAATAAAGCCGACGTTTATTTTTGTACATGAAATCCGGTTGGTTTGAGTTTATTTCCTGCAGGCTTTGAAGACTGCCCGGCGAGATCGCGTCAGGTAAAAGGCTTCGTCCTCTTCTTCTTCTTCTTCTTTCTTCCTCCCGCGCATATATAGTGAAATCCGTATTTGAACTGAACACCTTTGGCGTTAAAGCTGGCTTTGGCTATCCGTGATTTCCCCGGTATTAATCAAGGGGGAATCACGCGACAATATATATAAATATATACACATAAATAAACATGTAAAAAATATATACCTACTTTTTAACTCTTAAAAATATTATTACCCAAATCTAACGTGCTGGATTAATGGTCTAATGGATAAGACATCAGACTCCCAAGGGGTGCCCTACATCTGGCAAATAAAATACATTTACTTCTTCATGCGTATATGCATCAAATTGTATGTGTATGCATCAAATTGATGCCCCTTTATATGAACTCTTCTGGAGTATTACTTGGTTCCTCCTAAGAACAAAGGGTAGTACATCATGCACACGAGATTTTTTTGAGTGTCCCTTATTTTCTATTGTTCGACATTTTCTAAAAGCTGTGGAATGTCCCTTCTTTTCTCTACTTTGCCACATGCCCTTATATAAAAGGGCCTTTTCAATTGCCCCTGGCATTTTACCCAATAATCTCCAAAGCCACCAACACATAATTGGAACTGTGCAAGAGGTAATCGTATCATGAACGGATTTGATAGGAGGTTATGTACTTGTCTTTGTTCAATTCAACCTGACTACATTATAAACTCATCCTCGTGTTGTTTCACAGGTAGGGATGTCGTTGGATCGATCGGTAAGCCATCCTTCGGGACGGATGTTGAGCCTCGCGTCTTAGCCGATGGCATTCGCTGCTGGATGTCAAAATATGCCACGGTGTCCCACAAAGAGTAGACCATTGTGTATCGACCATGCGGTCCAAATTCCTCCCCCAAAACAGGGGTCGTTCTGGCCGCCCGCCCGTCTTGTGACCGTCTTGGCGTTCTCGGTGCACCAACTGTGACACGGTACGCCATCCAGAACCTTGATCTTTTCTACCCCTGTTAATTCACCACATATCCACTTTTCTGAAATACCGACTTCTTTTCTAGAAGTCCTAGCAGTGTCCATGTGGTTTTTTTTTTTTTTTACCTCTCCCACCCCCACCCCCCTTCCCACGCCTCCTCCCCCCAAGCCCTCTCCCTCCCACAGATCTCCCGATGTCCCTGCTCTCAAATGTTGTACTTGTGTGCTTCCCCCTCTTTCCCCATCTTGTCTCCCACTCCCTTTATTTCGTCTGATGTGTCTGTTTGTTTTTTTGTCATTAATGTTAGTGGGCTCTTATACGAGCCTCGATCTTGTATACAAAAAAGAAGAAGAAAAAAAAAGAACTTCACACTCTCCATACACAAAAACAAAATAATTTTACACCAGCCAGAGGAAATGCACAAGTGATACACAAAGACATCCTGGGGATTCTGGCAACGGATACAGTCAATATCTGGACTGGTCAATATCTGGACTTTTTCACATTTTGTTGCGTTTCAGCCTGAATTTAAAATGGATTAAATTGAGATTTGTTTTTTGTCACTGATCTACACATAATACCCCATAATGTCAAAGTGGAATTTTATTAAATGGATATTAAAAAAATAATTAAAAATGAAATACAGAAATATCGAATTTAAACAAGTATTCATCCCCCAGTCAATACTTCAGAGAAGCGCCATTGGCAGCGAATAAAACTTTGAATCTTCATGGGTTTGTCTGTATCAGCTTTGCACATCTGGATTTGGGGAGTTTCTTCCATTCTTCCTTGCAGATTTGCTAAAGCTCTATCAAGTTGGATGCGGAGCGTCGGTGAACAGAAATCTTCAAGTCTTTCCACAGATTCTCATTGGGATTCAAGTCTGGACTTTTGCTGGGCTACTCAAGGACTTTCATGTTCTTGTACTGAAGCCATTCCAGTGTTGCTTTGGCTGTACGTTTGGGGTCATTGTCCTGTTGGAACGTAAATGTTCACCGCAGTCCAAGGTCTTTTGCACTCTGAAGCAGGTTTTCCTCAAGGTTTTGCCTGTATTTGGCTCTATTCATTGTTCCCGCTATCCTTACAAGTCTCCCAAATCCTTGTTGCTGAAAAGCATCCCCATAGCATGATGCTGCCACCACCAGGCTTCACGGTAGGGATGGTGTTAGATGGCTGATGAGCTTCATTTCTTCTATATACCCAGAGTTCAATTTTCATCTCAACAGACCACATGTCCAAGTCTTTCACGTGCATTTTTGCAAAGCCCGAGGCATGCTTGCTGTCTTTTGCCTTTTTCACAGGATTGGCTTCTGTCTGGCCACACTCCCATGAAGCCTAGATTTGTGAAGTGTTGCAGAGACTGTTGTCCATCTGGCAAGTTCTCCCATCTCAGCTAAGGAACTATGTAGTTCTGTCATTGGGTTCTTGGTCACCTCCCTGACCAAGGTCCTTCTTGCCTGGTTGCTCAGTTTGGTCAGACGACTAGCTCTAGAAAGAGTCTGGGCAGTTCCATATTCTTTCCATTTCCTAATGATGGTGCTCATTGTGCTTTTGGGAACTTTCACCAATCCAGAAATTGTTTTATACCCTTCCTCAGATCTATGCCTCCTCACAATTCCATCTTGGAGTTCTACGAACAGTTCCTTGAACTTCACCGTAAAGTTTCTGTGAGACATATAAAAAGGTGTGTTTCTTTCTAAATCGTGTCCAATCAATTGAATTGGCCACAGGTGGATTCCATCAATTTGTAGAAACATCTCAAGGCCTACCCGGATGATCAAAGGAATTTGGAGTGTCACAGCAAAGGGGTTGAATACTAATTGACTCAAGACTTTTCAGCTTTTCATTATTAATTATTTTATAAAGATTTATTTTAAAAAACAAATTCCACTGACATTATGGGGTATTACGTGTAGATCGGTGACAAAAAATCTCAAGTTAATCAATTTTAAATTCAGGCTGAAACAACAAAATGTGAAAACAGTTAAGGGGTGTGAATACTTTCTGAACTGTACATAAAACATTAAATACACAGCTGTTACGGCCTATTCATACATGGCCATCAATTTGTGATGTTCAAAGTAAGACATTCAAAGGCTTGGGATTAACTGGAGTGGTTCGAGTTTATGAGTGCAGACGGGAGAGGACTGGAGGGATTAATTATGTGAGGGAATCTTGGAAGCATTGCAGGGAAGAGTACAGGAGGACAAACAGAGGCTGCCCCACAGAGGAGACTGAAAAGAGTCCTGGAGAAGGTCGTTCGGGACCGGGGGAGATGGAGGTGAGAAGGGACAAAGTTGTCCTTTGTGGATGCAATTTGTTTCCTCGTTGTTTCTCGTCTTTCATTCCCGCATGAATTATTGAGCCGATTGAATCACTTGCATGAGATTAATCCGTTTAAAACTCTGTGCGTGCCATCTGAAGGTTTAAACGAGTCGGGAATCGAACCTCGGCTACACAGCCCAAAATTTACAACAGTTACAACGAGCCTAGTCCTGAAGACCGGGTCCATGATGACATTGAATGAATGGAGGGGCGAGGCCTTCCCTGACCGCATTGCTTCAACACATACAATAACTATTATACTGTATACATTATAACAAGCGCTATAACATAGAGAACTATAATCTCCACTGTTCGGAACAAAGCACACACCATTGAGGGAAGACCCGTGTTGTGCGTGCACTTGGAGCGTGGCACGCAATTGTCTATGGTCGCAGTGGACACGATCGCCATTAATACGCATTGCAACGTTGTAACGTGGAGTGGAGTGTGCTTAGGGGAGGAGGGAGAGGGAAGAATTATGATCCTGCAGAGGAAGGGAAGGATTGATTTTTATTTCGGGAAAAGGCTCGAGGAACACGGAACGTTTCGTGGTGGCGGTGGTGGATGTCTGAACACCTGGTGCACCACCTGTGCCCCCCCATTCCATCTGACGCGCACAATTTAACCACACTTGAGATTCCCTATTTCACTTCTGCTTCAAGTGCTGCTCGCCCTACGCTCTACAGGTTTGCGAATTGGTCGAACAGTAAAGTTTAGGAATGTCAGCGAGTAAGTGTACGATGAGATGTGCAACTACTTAAGATGTACGCACACAAAAAAAAGTAAACGACGCGAGAATAACCCTAACCTCAGCCTAAAGACTTCCTGCACGGTCAGCAAGAAACCCGCACCGACTTTCGCAATCGGACTCGAAGAACTGCATTACAGCACCAGGGCGGTGGTTTTCCCCTCGCCATGCCCGAGAGGCCACGCCCACAACTATAAATACACGCCTGAAGCCACGCCCAAGCTCGCCTTGATATGCGACGCTGAGGACACGCCCACATAATAACCACCAATGAAACGCTGCTACCCGCTGATCGAGAGACCACACCTAATCCTCACAATACAATATTTCTGCAAAGTCATCTGGCAGTGGCACACACACCCCAAATGCACGAGCCATCATGTACAGTACAGTACAGTACTCACAAGTCATCATGCACGAACTGACACCGACATTTCACTGCACTCACTCGAAAAAGAACAACTATTAAAACAAAACGTGCACACCACAGCACTGTCAGCACAACTCCCCTCTATTATTGAGAACCGACACATGAGAACAATACTCGAAAGAGCAAATGGGGGATCGCAGACATCAAAATCCGTACTGATCTTCAAGTTTCACAAAGAGTTTAAGAGGCTTCGATTTTTACACAACGACTTTTATTTCCTAAATAGTACACGGAGGCGTAACTTTATGAAAGTACTCGGCGAAGGGGTGTAGCCAAAGAATGAAATAAGAGTCTCGGATAAATTTACCTCCACCCACCTTTATGTTTTGTCTCTGTCTGTCTGTCTGTCTGTCTGTCTGTCTGTCTGTGGGTAGGATATTTCAAAACGTTGTGAAAAAATTCATAAGAAATTTGGTGAAAAGGTTGGGTATGTGACGAGGAGGAATTGATTCGATTTTGGTTCAGGATTTTCGCACAGCATACCTCCACATGTGCCTCTTCCTCTTTGCAGACCTTGAAAGAATCAGGAGCTGGTCCAATATTTGGAATAAGTGTTTCAACCCTGACAAACCCCACACTCTCGCACTGTCCTTCCAAAAGCACCATCTGGCAAACCCAACCAACTACTTTGTAAACAAACCACTTGAAGAGGTCAAGTCACTCAAACCTTTGAGCCTCACCAACAGCCATGATCTTTCTTGGGCTGACCATATTTCCAAGATGGCTTACTGACTGGGCATTCATCATCATGCAAGGTATTTCCTTGTCCAATCTGAACTTTTGACAATTTACAAGGCCTTCATTCACAGCTTTATGGAATACTGCTCTTCTCTTTGGGCTGGCGCCCCTGCCTCACACCTTGCCCTTCATGCCATGGAAAACAAGATCCTCAACATCATTGGGATCTCCCGCGACAAAGCCGAGTGTCTTGGCCTGTTACCCTCACATCGCAGACAGGTTGGTGGCCTCTCTGTGTTGTACCGCCTCCTGTTTGGTCTAGCACCCTCTGCCCTCTCTTGGCTCTGTTCCTCCCAGGTTTCTGCAGGGCACACAAGGTCTACAAGTAACCCTCTTGTTAAACTCCCAAATGCCAGGCTCACTGCTCATGTCCACTCATTTGTTTCTCTTTTCTCTCACCCGTGGAACCAACTTCCCCAGCCTGTTCAGTCCCATTCTTCCCTCCGGGACTTCAAGACAGCTGCTCACCACTACCTAAGGTCCCCCATTCATACTCATAATCTCTTCTACCTTAAATGACCCCATGCTCAAGCACCCCCATTCTGCAGGGTATTGGGATTTTCCCCCTCTCCTCCTCCAGTTTGTCATTTTCTGTTCCTACTGCCTCTTCTTGCTGTGTTTAATTCAGCATGTGTGCACCTTGTTCACCCCATGCGTCATAATCCTGGTGTTGGTTTATCAGTTAAGGTGGCTGGATTGAGATCTTAGGGTACTGAGTTCAAGCCCCTGTCGTGCCGTTGAAATAACACCAGGTCGGTTGACTCAGCCTGCCATCCTTCTGAGGTCATCAAAGTGAGTACCCGCATACTGGTAATAGGTGGCATTGCATCAGCGGCACAGCCGCACCCCCATAAAATGATGCAGCCAAGTAACCACAGGCTGTATACGAACCACCACCACCACCACCACCCCATATGTCCTTCCCCTCCTCCTCCCCTTGATCTCTCTCACACTTCCACTCTGCAGTTGGCATTTCCCCTTTTCCATTTTGTTCGATTCCATACTGCTCTAGCTCTTCCATGAGCCTCAACCATGTATACAATTTGTACGGCGTAGCCCGTAGGGCAATACCGTCTAGAACAGCATTTGTCTATCCGTATGTCCCCACAAACGTACACCAGAGCTGAGGATCTGGTCACATGACGGGGATGCATTTAGTAACCATTACAGTTGCATATTTTACTAAAAGGAAATATAATAACCTCTGTGGAACGTTTAGGGGTCCCAGCAGGTGTCGTAAGGTCGGTGGTAGGAGGTCTTCAGACATTCCTCAAAACAATTATGATTTTGCAATACGATCGACACAGACCTTGCTCCCGAATCCAGAAGTAACAAGATGATAACGGTTTGCTATTATCTCAATACAATAGTTATTTAACATTCTATTTTGACATATTAATACTGTAGTATTGATTTATGATTGGAATGATGCTGTTTGGAATGAAAATATATAGCATGTGCTGCCAATGCCTGACGTCCGACTGAAAGTGGCACAGGAATGTGGAATTTATTGGTTCATTGTTTGCCATTCACCGTTTTCTTTACCCATGTCATTCACGAACCAGCTGCCCATGCCTGAAGTCAATTAATTTTTTTAATATTTACATCATTTGCAAACTGCTATCGGCTATCCCCACCCAGGTCATACTATCCTCTTCAACTAGTATCAAACAAGCCCGGCTAAGCAGTTGTTAGACTATCGGTCTTGTTTATTTTTTTTACTTTTAACAAAGCAAAAGGTAGAAATCTGATGGGTGTCTGGCTACCTGTTTGACGAACTGAGGTTCAAACCTGAAGACCCAACCGGTGCATCTATTCACATGATCGCTGACAAAATCATGCAGCAGCACTCTTCCCTGTTCAGTGGGGAGGGTAAGGGGTACTGCCATGCCCCACACATGGATCATTCAGCTCTTGAGTTCCACCTGTGTCTCAAGGCTTGAGAGGTCTGCCTTTTTACTGTTCATGATAAAGTTTTTAGAGAACTGAAGTGGCTTGAATCTGAGGACATTATCGAGCGCATAGATTCATCTCCTTGGGTGTTCCACCTAATCATTGCACGAAGCAAAAACAAGGAGTTGAGGCTTTGTGTTGATCTCAAGTCAGTGAATAAAGCCCTTATTCCTGACATGGAAAAGCCAAAAGAAATCTCCTATGTATTGATCCTGACAAATACCCTCGAGGAACTGTCTATCCTCTTTGAGGAACTTCACGAGGGGCAAGCGATGGTAGAATAAAGCTATTATTCCTGACATGGAAAAGCCAAAATAAATCTCCTATGTATTGATCTATGTGTTGATCCTGACAAATACCCTCGAGGAACTGTCTATCCTCTTTGAGGAACTTCACGAGGGGCAAGTGATGGTAGAATAAAGCTATTATTCCTGACAAATATCCTCAACAATTAACTATCTGCCTCATGTCATGGCTCGACAGTGTTCACAAAACGAGATACGAAGAGAAGCTACCTTCAGGTACCACTCGTGAAGCACAGTTGACATTCATGACTCATGACGGTGTGTTCCAATATCGCAGAATGCCATATGGACTGAGGTCCACCACAGGCACATTTCAGAAGATAGTCTCTTCTGTTCTCTCGGGCATTGAGGGGACACTCAACCTTGATGTCATCCATGGAAAGGACGAAGCAGAATATCATCAGCAGTTGAATACTTTGCTGTCACAATGAGCGAAGCATGATTTGACCCTGAACAAGAAGGGCACATTCACAGCATCAGCGATTGACTTCCTCTGGTACAGCACGACAACCACAGGAGTGAAGCCTACACAGGACAATGTTGCCACAATAAGAGTCCTTCCTATCGTCCAACGTGAAGGAGTTACCATCTATCCAAGGTGCAGTACTACAAATTTCTACTTGAAGTTTGTACCCGACTACACAGAGATTGCAGACCCCATCAAAAACTACTGCTCAAAGATGTGGCGTGGCAGTGGACCAGCGAGTACGAACAAACGTTTCTTGTGCTGAAGGAAAGAATCACAACTCCACTGGTTCTCGCTCACTTATCTAAACGTGACAACATGCATCACAAATGATGCTTCAAATACTTCAGTAGGTGCAGCACTTTCAAACCACATCACAGGTTCTGAACGCCTAATCACATTTGCATCACACACATTCTCAGACACAGAGCGGCAATGCTCTACAGGTGAACACAAAGTGTTAGCGTGCATCACCGCATGCGAACATTGGCATGTATACACAAAGAATTAAGTTAAGCACCCCTACACAACTAATTAAGGTAAGCACCCCCTAATATATATTCTTTGTGTATATGTATACATTGGCATATATTCTAAGGTATGTGAGATCAAATAATGATTGGTATGACATTAGCAATTATCCATTGATGAAATTGAGTGATCAAAGTGAAAAAAGTGATTGGTTGAGTCAGTGATCCGATCACGTGGGTCCTACACACGTTATTGACGCAAAGATCGCTAGAGGTCTTCTCAGAACAATGACTGTACGTTAGAAAACATAAACGTCATCCACACTGTCCGTGATGGACCTATAGCTCCATACTTAAATTGAGGTGAAAATATGCCTAAAATTCCCAAAAAATTTCACCTTAAATTATTCAGAATAAAATATTGAAAACGGCATGATTGTTATGTTTTTATGTGACCATAATATCACTTCTCCAGAAAATATAGCAATATCATGGGTATATTACACTGTTTTGACGACAACAAACTTGTAATGTGCGAGGTTGTAAAAAAACGGGGGGGGGGGTGCTTAACTTAATTCTTTGTGTATATATTTGTATGGCAGGAAGTTTACACTATGTACATATCATTAGGTTTTGACTACTTTGCTCACAACATCTGGATCAGGGCATAGACCGTTACATATTTATCGATGGTTGCAACACGTGACTTCCGGGGGGTGATGTCACGCATTGGCGGAAGGCCCAGTGGCTGGTGTGTGGTCTTGGGGATTGTATCTGTGGATGTGGGTTGTTCATCGAAATCTATAAAAATGGTGATAGAACTTGATCGAGACTCCTTATTTGCTCAGCAAGCAACTCTGGAGGGGCTGAAAACACGACACTGGCATAGTCGGCAGGATCTCGATTGTTATGTTGTGGGTGTTTTGTGATTAGTAAGCCTCCTGGGCAGAACGTGAAAATCATCACACCTCTGTTGTCTGTCCTCAGGAGCATCGATACTTCTTTTTCCCTTCCTACAGTGTTCTTATTTCAGGTCAGTGGTTTGGACAATTTTGAAGGGGGGCTCCACAGAAGGTGTTTGTTTGACCAGAGAGAAGCTGTCAACGCCAGCCATGGCTGATCGTGAGTCCTATTTGAAAAGATCCATGGCTGACTACATTAAGGCCCACCTGTGTGTGGAAAACCATGTAGACATTGATGCTTTTACATCTAAGATTGAGTGCATTAATGCTTGTGTGAGCTTCCTGATATGGGGGTGCCTGGGGCATAGCCTGCTGGGAAGGCCCCTGTTAGCACCACAGACATGATGTCCGTTTTAACAAGCTTATGCCAGGCTATGAATCCAGTGAGGCCACTGGAAGTTCGCAATTTGCACAAATTATCCAACAATGATGATACAGCCATTTGTGGAGAAGGACTCTTCCGTTTTTGTGTGATGACTTTTGGTCTGTAGAACGGTTTGCCAACCTTCCAGCACTGCATGGAGAATATTTTGTGGGACCTCATTGGCAAGACATGCCTTGTGTACTTTGATGATATTATTGTTCTCTCCCACACCGTGGAAGAACAACTGGCCACCTTGGATGAAATAATTAGGATCACCAAGGTCGGTCTTACCCTGAACCTTGAGAAATGTAATTTCTTCAGGTCAGACATTGAATATCTTGGGCATTGCATCTCTATAGTTGGTATTCACCTGGTGATCACTGAAGTCAAAGTCATTCAGGACTTCACAGCACCCACATCAATCAAGGAGTTGCAGCATTTCCTCGACATGGTCATTCCCCACATGGCATGGTCATGGCATGGTCATTCCCCACTCCACCAATATCGCAGAACCGTTGTGTAGGCTCAACCGAAATAATTCAGAGTGGCTGTGGGCTGACATACATGAGCAGGCTTTCATCGCTTTGAAAATGTCTCTGATAATGGCCACTATTTCACAGTTTCCTGAACTGAACTCTCCATATGAGATATACTGATGCGAGTAACTATGGCCTTGGTGCAGTGTTCTTACAGCGTCGGCAACTGGAACTCATCCCTATTGCTGATGGTCGTAAATGTCTCAGCCCTGAGGAGCGGAATTATACAACTACTGAACGTGAGTGTTTGGACGTTATCAGGCGTTAGAAAACTGGTGCCCCTTTGTCGAGGGAATCCACACAACACTCATCAATGCCTATCAGGCCCTATGTTGGCTCTTCATTAAGGCCAAGCTGTCAGATCGTTTGGCCTGATGGGTCTTACGTATTCAAGGCTTCAACATTACTGTCCCACATAAGCCTGGAGAGACTCGATGTTCCTGATGCTTTGTCACGTTTGAGTTAAGTCATGGTTTTGACTCGCTCTGCAGCCAAGGCAGTGACATCATCATCCTCTCCAAGGCCTGTGACATCATCAACCTCTCCACGGCATGTGACTTCATCAACCTCTCAGTGGCCTGTGACATCATCAACCTCTCTGCGGCCTGTGACATCAGCAACCTCTCTGCGGCCTGTGACATCAGAAACCTTTTAGCGGCCTCGCCCTGTGACATCAGCAACCTCTCCGCGGCCTGTGACATCATCAACCTCTCTGAGGCCTGTGACATCAGCAACCTCTCTGCGGCCTCGGCCTGTGACATCAGCAACCTCTCCGCGGCCTGTGACATCATCAACCTCTCCACGAGACTGACAATCTGTGTGCTGCAGATTCCTTTCGCATTTTGGACTCCCCTTTCTTGACAAAAGTGGACTGGGTTCAGTGTAATGTGTGTGACAAATGGTATCACCTTTTCTGTGTATATATACCTCCTTATGACTTACCATGCATTGAAAAGTATGAATGTATCCGATGTTCATCTAATTCTAGGCCCAAAGTTTTACCTTTTGCTGTGGATGCACAGTTGAGTTTGGAGAATCATCACCATAATGACAAATTTTGTGGAAGATTGATAATATTAATGTCTGGACAAGGTAGTCTTGAAACAAGTAGGAATCTCTCAGCTGAATCAAAAAGATATACCGTAAGGTCGATAACCATCGAGCTACTGAGGCCAGGTGTGCTACATGAGTACCATTGTAAACCTAAAGCAGGTCACTGAGGTTACCAGAAAACCCTCAGTCGTATTACTGAGATTTGTTTATGGTGGCCATGGATGCGGGCCGACATAAGGAGTTGTACGATTTGTCAAGCAACAAAACCTGTGTACAAACGTCCTGTTGGTAACATGCTGTCTTCGTGATCCAAGCAACCTCTGGAGGTTCTGGATGAAGACCTAATGGAACCTTTTCCCAAGAATTATTCTAGTCATGTCTATCTTCTTGCCATCGTTGACTATTTTTCCAACTTTACTGAAGTGTTCCCTCTGAAACCATCTTCTGGTCAGGTCATTGCTTCAGTATTTGTATGCCAGATCTTCCGTCGCTCTGGTCCCCCTCAACGACTGGTCACCGATAATGGACCACAATTAGCACAAACGGCTGCCAAGGCCTTTTAAGTTGAGTGGAATGTTGAACAGATGTTCATTTTGCAACATCACCCCAAACTAATTGGGTAGAAGGTGCGAATAGAAATTTGATAGGTATGATCCAAGCATACATAGCCACTGATAATAATAGGTCATGGGATCTCCATCTTTCTGAATTTGCATATGTGCTGAATTCTGTTTGTCATGACACCACTAAGATTGCACCTGTGCAGCTTATGTTTGGTTGTAATCTGAATGAAGAAAGTAGAAATGGACCGTATGCTGCTGTACAGACTCAGGGAAACGAGACAAATGCAGCCTGAAAGTGGTTGTACGACGTGCGACATAGGCCACCCTGTGCAGCCAGTGGTGATCATGTGAGGTTGAAGAACTTTTCTCAATCGGACACAACCAATAATTATTTGAAGGCAAAGCTTGCGCCATGATAGGTGGCACCTTTTGAAGTTGTAGAGATGACCACACCTGTTAACGGTACTCTCCATGATCTAAACATGGGCACTATTCGGTCATGCCCATGTTGATCAGCTGAAGCAGATCTAAGTGATTGAGTAGAGCTGTTTACTCGTTCTAATTCTACTATGTCTCAATTTGTTTGCAGTTATGGTTTTTTACTTTCCTTTAGCTCACGCTGGTGGGGGAGAGTGCAGAGTTGTGCCATGTGACTTCTGGCCGGTGACGTCACGCTTGGGTGGAAGGCCCAGTTGTTGGTTCGTGGTCTTGGGAATTGTATCAGTGGAAGTTGGTTGGTCATACAAACCTTTAATAAATGGTGACAGAACTTGATGGAGACTCATTATTTGTGAGAATCTGTATGGGGCTGAAACCCCCTATAGTCTGACCAACTGCATCAATCAATATAACTTAGATGTGGAGTATACCTAGTGGACAGTCAAAGCACTGTAGCGGATATGTTTAGCAGAGTGATATATAATCGCACAGACAGCAAGACTGATGACGTACTTCAAAAGGTGTGTCAGTACCTCAAAACTGAATGGCCTTGTTACATATCTGAACAACATGTACTATTTCACAAAGTGTGCAATGAGCTCGCGCTGTTTGATGACAACTGTATCGTACATGGAAGTGCTACAACATCACATGTTGCATCTGGTCCATGAAGGACATCCGGGTGTTGTCAAGATGAAACAACAGAAGCAATCAGCCATAGATCACCTTATAGAATAATTAATCAGAAATTGTGAAGATTTTGGACTTGATATACACTGTTTTACTGGTGTTTATTTTAAGCAAATGTTGCCACTTAAAAGGGGGTGCAATGTGTTGTGTTTGTAAACCCAGATGATCAGTCAAGAGGGGGCACGGTTCCTGAGTGGTGTGAGAGGCTGACAGCCATCTTGGAATATAAAGAACACACATGGCTCAATATTATGTCCGAGATTCCTTGTTATGCAGTAAATACAAACTGACATAGTAGGTGTGCACTTGAAGTTTGCAGAAATTGTCCTCAAATCCTGAGCTGCATCATCTGTTGGATGTACAGTACAACAACAAAACATTAGCACTGGCGCCAACAACAACAACAACAACAATCTCGATCTCAATGAGCACCTACAAGTCCTCATACCTCCACCATGAGGTTGTTTCCAGGCCTCAGTCACACTGGATCGTACGATTTCTGGATCGTGCGATTGATGGCAATCTGGCCGAGGTACGACCAATCGTCAATGTTTGCTACGCTCTCCATTTGCGATCGCAAAGAGCGATTGGTCTT
>NC_136265.1:172162863-172380480 GCF_964187855.1 Myxine glutinosa
GTCAGTTGAACGTGTCTCGGTGGCATTTCCACCACCCTGCATTTTTTTCCCGTCGAAAGCATCATTATGCTGGCTGCCATCTTTGTGAGAAGACGGAAGTCGGAAGGCACGCCGTGCTGCTCCACCATCTGTAAGATCGATAACAGAAAAAGCACCACCAATGCGACCTACCTCACTGCTATCACGGAGGGAAAGGCCACGGCGTGGCAGTGTACCTGTTCTTAAAGGAGGCCTGCCATCAGCATCATACAATCGTGACTGCTGCAATTTGTCCAGTTTTTCTGCGACTGATAGGGTACGCCGTGGTGACTGTAGAATTGTTGTTAGGGTATTGATTGCGTCTCCACTTGGTGAACGAGGACTGGGCCGCACAAACCTTTCAGGCCTGGATACTCGAGCAACAAAGGGTCCAGACTGCTGCGGTCCTCCTGTTGATTCCTGGTGTTGTGACATCATGGCATCTCCACAATGACCATTTAAGCCTGGAGAGTCACCAGACACTGGTTCGGAGCAGCAAGTTTCTCTTTCAAAATCACTGAGAATGTTCTCCCGGCTTTCCACCTTTCGCTGGGAAGAAAGAAAAAAAAAAAATTCATTTCAGATATAATTTGGTTTGTTTTTGGACATGAAGCAAAGTGGGTTTATTGTCCAGGCAGTAATAAAAAGGGTACGGCAGAGCACAATATTCTAAACAGTCAGGGTACAAAAACACTGGTAATACATCAAAAATATAAATAAAACCTCCAAACCCACTGTCTGCAGTTTCCTGTTCCGAAAGAGCAAATACGCATTTGTATTTTCGACTCTATCTATAGATTCTATACTATAAGAGAGATGTTTGTCTGTCTGTCGTCATCTTTTTCAGAGATGGCCAAACGGAACTTCGTCAAACTTTCAGAAGTTCATCAGTGAGTGGCATGGAGTGTTTTGGGCAAAAAAAATTTTTTTTGAAAGTTGTATTTTATTTTAAATCACACTATAGTGCCTAAGCTTTTGTAGCTATGTGAAAGGTAATATTATATTATCCCCAACCCCATTGATTAGTGAGTGTAGGGAAGGAAAACAAAAACTAGAGCTTCCAGGGAAGCAGAACTCAACTGAACTGACTGGACAACTTTAAAGTAGGTCAGTTGTCTGTACTAGATTTGACTTAAATGAAAAGCCAACAACCTTGTGTAATAATTTTAAGGTCCTTGTATCCTCATACTTGTCCTTGTTTTACAATTGATACAATGTTACACTTTGCAACAATGTTGCAGAAATATAGTTGTGTAGATAAAAGGAAACGGGTGTAATTCGCTTTCAAAGTCACCCACCCCCACATCTTGTCCCAGTGAACATGCCCACAAAACGTCGCAAGTGCATATTTAAGTGACGTCAGAAGAAATTACGGGGAATCCTTGTCATGAAAGTTATAGGGAAAATGTATATGGACATTTCATATACATGCTAATCATTGAGAAAAATGTTACCTGACTGCCAGAAACTACGGCTGCAAACGTGACGATGCATCTTTAAGCTTTGCAACAATATTGCAGAAATAGAATTGAGTCGGAGTAAATGTTTCATGATATTTATATATGTCAAATGAATACAAAATATTGTTACAGACGCGGCTTTTAGATGTTATATGGACCGAGCGGTGGTGTATTTAACCGCGTCCGAACAGTTACTCCCCGATTAAAACCCGATTTCACCCGACGTTGACCAGATCGCCCCACGGATATTCAATCGGGAAATCTCTAAAGCGATCGCAAGAGAATGAAAAAGAAGAAGAAGAATACGGAGGAAGAACAGATTTATTATACACACACAAGCAATATTTTAGAGCGACCAATATTATTTACAGCAATAGATGGAAAAGAGCAGTCACACAGTGCATTGTTAACTTATTCTATTTCATTTACTTAATCCCCAAGACAAACGAGTAGGACAGGACGTTCACACTCACACGGTGGATATTGCAGGAAGGAATAGCTGAGGTGGACACGTGGAGGAAGGCAAGGTCGGAGGCCGCAGCACCCCTCGCGGTTTTGGCGGGAAAACCTCCGTCGCGTATCCGCGGCCGTCACGCGCTGGCTCGGCACACCTGCTCCTCTTCCTGGGGTGGAGCCGTCTCCCTCCGTTCAGCGCGTCTCTCCAACGACAGGGGGGTATTGCAGGCAGGCAGGTAGGTAGGTAGGGCTTGCGGTGGATTGCGCTCCTCTTCCAGGTCATCCCCCAGCGTATCTCTCAAGGCCTCTCTCCAGTCATCTCTCATCTGGACTCAACTGGTAAAGAAGTCCCCTGCAGTCGCTTTTATCACCTCCAGCGAAATCAAGCCGCCGACTCCGAGGGCCCGCCTACCGGGTCACTCACCGCGGTGTTGATTGGCTGTTAGGGCTGGTTCACTCCTTGCTTCTTATGACGAGGTGGAGACACGCCTTTCTTCCCCAACCTTACCTCGTGGCCAATGGTGGTTTGAAGAAAACCAGCCCAAATTGCGGAAGGCAATTGGAAGGGAGGTTTTGGGGAAATTGGAAGGGCCTACGCTTATTTTGTTTGATACAATGCAAAGTCAATCTAGTGGAAAACACATACTTAGCCTACATGGAATAAGGAAATACACTATTTAAAAGATATATCGTGACCTGCGTGTATGTTCTATGAAATTAATTAGGAGGACGGCTGCGACCATTATTTACATTACCAGGATGTTACCATACCAAAACCATACTCTTCACACCCGTTACCCTTCCTCCAAAATTGTTACACTCCTCAAAACCCGTTACACTTCTCAAAACCCGTTACACTTCTCAAAATCGTTACACTGCACCCTCCTTTCTTCAGGCACGTCCTCGGGCCTACTAGACTTAACTGAGTGTGACATGTAGGTGTAATTCCCTCTACAATTAACCTGACCCTGAGTGTGACAATTTTAAAACACAAATAAGTATGTCCCCCTATTGCATTGCATCCTGTCTAACAGACTCAAGCCCACAGCTAACCGAATTACGGAATTATTCTGAAACTATACATTTACGGTGGGGAGCATTATTTACAATGACGTGATTTCTTATTTACAACGCAACCCAGGACCTGTGTGTTTTTTTCTTTTTCTTTTTAGGGAACAAGAGAAAGAAATTCCTGTTGGGAGGGAGGAGACAGCACGCATTGCATCGATGCACCAGTACCAATACCACCAAAGCACCCAAAAGCACCCAAACACCACAAAGCACCCAAAAACACCATCCGGTGCGGTTACCATGGTTCATAATAAACACAACAAAACAACTGGTGGTGGTCTTCTCTTTCTCTGCTGGGCCGATGTTCTTCCCGACGTCTTCAGGCTTCATGCGGCCTATTTGGACATAATAAAAAGCACAACTTGTGTCCATTTTTATTTAGGGCCTCAGGGGCCAACTAAGGGTGGTCCACCTCTTTGGCATAGGTGCCACCTTACCGAGGTCCGCAAGCAAGATTCCCTGGCCACTATGGCCGGTTTCCAACAGAGGTGCCCTGCCCCAGAACCTGGGGTCCATCAAGTGGTACTTGGCCGCAGAACAGCGGTCCATAAAGTGGTACATCAACGCAATGCATGCTGGTTCTGGGAATCTCGGGCGCACAATGGCCACCTCACGCACGCTCCCATCGGCACCCAATGGCGCACAGGTCATGTGGGAGACAAAAGAAAGACAATTGAGCGAGGGGTAAGGTCACAAGGGTACACGTCAAACAAGGCAATG
This sequence comes from Myxine glutinosa, assembly GCF_964187855.1. Lineage (NCBI taxonomy): Eukaryota > Metazoa > Chordata > Myxini > Myxiniformes > Myxinidae > Myxine > Myxine glutinosa. The sequence continues at coordinate 172,166,589 of NC_136265.1, forward strand.
CAAGGTGAAATGCGTACGGAGGGCGAAGTGAGAAAGCTCGTCCCTACCGTACGTCACCCCCCTGTCACCTACACTACCCTTGCTCTTACCCCATATTTACAAAATCTACCCATTTACAAATTCGTCACTACTGTCACGTCTTCCCCATATTTCCCCTATACCAAATTCGTCTCCACAATCCCGTTACTTCAAAATTTGCCATCACCAATTCATCATCAATCCTCATAAGGAGGGAGAGATGGAATTACGCACAATGTCACACCCACGTCATGATGCGTCTCACAATCCAAACATTTGCATCATAAAAAATAATCAAAACATGGCATGGTGTGGAGTACCTGTCACCTCAGGTGAGTGGATGCAGATGGTGTGAGGAGATCCTTCATCCTAACTATCCTCTAAATGATTTTAACACACTTTACACTACCCGGGGTCTTTCCCTGCCAATTCATTGGCCAACTTACACTATGGGTTCTAATAACCAATTCCCATTGGCCAAACTGTGGTGCTCCTCAATTTTGGGGTCTCACTCCCCCGATTCATCTCCCGGTGCTCTAGCACAATTTCTGGGCTGCGACGTGTACCTCTCCCAACAGGTCTACCCACCTGCACACCTCCACCACTGTAGTTGCCACCCGAGCTTACCTAGCTCCTCACCCTAACCTATCTAACTGGGGGCAGCCCCTCTCCTGGCTCTGTCACCCCTTGGTGCCCTCTGGCACTGGGCTACCCGGGTCCGTCCTCCGGATCCTCGGGCCCCATCCACAACAACTACTACCGGCTCCCAGAGCCCACCTGCGGCCTCACCTGGCCGACATCCTTACAGTGGTGGAGTGCCCAAACCAACTACACACACTAACAGGCTACACGCCCAGCCATTTCCACAACACCAACGCACCCATCCACATACCATTCTGTCACCCGCACCACAGATGCCAATATCCAACTACAATTTACCTATACCCTCTACCTAACACTTACACTACCCGCCCCGGGTATCCGTGATGGGGGTCCACTCTTCCCCCATTCACACCTTCGCACCATCCACTCCACTCCACAATTTCCACCATACTCACTCCACGACCATCCATTCCAATACTCCATACCATTTATTCCATACACCTGTCTTTCATTCACCTGTCGTTGCACACCTGTGCAATCATACCTGGTGCCACCTGCACCCTCCTTTCTTCCTGGACCATTTGGTCAACACAACACGCAATCACCACTACTCCCTCATACACTGCTCCATTCACCTGTCAGTTGCACACCTGTGCAATCACACCTGTTCCATTCTCACCTGTTCAATCCTCACACACACGGCATCATCTCAGCTAACTACTCCCCTCTGAAACTTGCGCTTCCCAGTCGTCCCTTTAAACTATTGCGCTCCCACGTCATTATCAACCACACTAACCTACCTGCGTCCCCACTACAGGTATCAGTCACTAACTAACCTTATCGTTACCTAAGGTCATCTTCGCTAGATCCCTATCATTATCCAAGCCCTCCCTGGCTCGTTTTCACTGCCATAAACCCCATAATCTATAGCGCATTTGCCCCCACCTGTGAGGGATGGTGGATTTGCCATCCCACCACATCGGGGGTCTCTCACTACCAATTTCGCCCGTCCAAATCCAACAATTCAAAAATTTTCCATTTACTGCCAATTCTATTCACTTTTCTAAATTTCGTTTCAAATCACTACTATCACTATCACCATCACCCGTCTACTTATTACATCCTCTCGGTGCGCCAATTCACATCACCCGTCTACTTATTACATCCTCTCGGTGCGCCAATTCACATCTACAGCCCGGCTTCGTACAGCCGAGCAATGAACGCGGGTCGTTTTTTTTTTTTCAGCGGCTGGATACGTCCCGCATTCGGGGCAGGGACGGAGGCTTACCCGGGCCGAGATCCCATGCACCACTTCGGCGTGGAGCCATCCAATGTCCCGATCTCGACCTGCCGGCACGTCTCAATAGAAAGTGGTCGCCATGACGACCCTTCCTATCGAGCTGCCCGCTCCGCCTTGTGGAGCCCGGACGCGGCCGCTCCACGCGAGGCCCAGCGTGGATCGCGCACGGCGGTCCTTTCGAACCCGCCGTGGCTCGGATCTCCGCTGGTTCTCGCGGCACGCGAAGCCCGGCACGCACCGAGGGCCCGATCCGGCTAAAAGTCGACCTAACCTTTAACCCGGTTACCGTCGACGCTTCACCTGCAGGCTTACATGCATACGCTACCTCTTTCTTGCTCATACATGCAGCCGTTCCCATTCTCCTCGTACCTTTTCTTTCACACCTCGGTACACTCACTCCGCTCACCGACTTGGTCACACACCTGACCACCGAACACTTTGGCACACATTCGTTGCTCGCACACCTCACCAATACACCGCTTCGCGCCCCCTCCTCGGTCACCTCCTTTGTGACAATCACAGGTGTGCTCTCACCCGCACACCCAACCACGTGTCTCACTACCAATTCCAGCGTGCATTCCCACTCACGCTCTACCATTCCAGGTGTGCATCCTTCCATCCCAGGTGTACATCCTCGCTCACCTATCACAACCAGCTCACGCTCCGTTTCACTCTCACTACTCTCACCTCCACTCTCAGTCGCGCACTCACCCTTACTCTTGACAGCATGCGCTTTCCCCATGCACCCGTCCGTTACACACCTTTCTCGTGCATCCTCCCGCGCACACTTCTTCGTTACTTCCTCCGTAACACTCACCACAGGCATGCATTCTCCCTTACTCTTGACAGCATGCGCTTTCCCCATGCACCCGTCCGTTACACACCTTTCTCGCGCGTCCTCCCGCGCACACTTTTTCGTTACTTCCTCCGTAACACTCACCACACCGCGCTTCCCTGTGCTCCCTCGCACACGCGCTTTGACCAATTCACTCTTGACGGCACACTCACTCCTCGGCGTGCACTTTTTCCTCACACACCCCATGGTCGGACATTCTCGCACACCCCTTTTTTCGCACACCTGTCCTGTCACACACCTCACCAACGGCCTTTCACGAACACCCGGATCCAAACCAATCCCCAAGCCGACTGAATCTCCCCTCACATCATGTACATTGCCACTCACCTCCGTACCTCGTCGCACCTTCTCTGCCACCTGCAAACTTTTTATTTGGTTAGTGAGCACCGCATCATGATTTGAACACAGACCTTGTACATATTCCATGACTTCCTCCTTTATCTCCCTCTTAGTTTCTGTCCGTCCCTTCTTAATTTCCCTCACCTCTTCTCCCACTTCCTCTAGTTTTTGTTTAACCTCTTTTATTTCTCGGTGCGTCCCCTCAAGTTCGTCCTCTAAGGCTACCGTGACCGTTTCTACGTGCGTCCTTACCTCCCGGTCCTTCGTCTCCATTGCTTCTGTCACCTCTTCCACCCTCATTGTCAGTTCCTCCCGTACCATCTGACATTGCCTCTGCGTCGCTATTAATTCGTTTTTAATTTCTTTTTGTGTCGCCTTTAACCCTCCTAGTACCGCCGTGTTCTTTTGAACCTGCTCCACTAACTTAGTTTGTCCCTCTGTCAGCTGCTCCACCTCCTCCGTCAGATCTTCTATTCCCCCTTGTAACTTTGCCGTATTATTTCTCACCTCTTTCTCGATACGCTTTTCGCCTCGCTTTACCTCCTCGCGTAGCCCCGAGACCTCCTCACTCATCCCTCTTCGTATTTCCTCCATCTGGTTCCCCATCTGTTCGATTTCCCGGGCGGATTGTTCCCCTATTTCCCGCAATTTGTCCTCCATCCTATTTTCTAACCCCATTAACCCATTTTTCACCCCCTCTAACTGATTCTCTTGAGCGGCCATTCTGTTTTCTACCCCCATTAACCCATTTTTCACCCCTTCTATCCCATTGTCTAATCCCTCAAATTTCTTGTCTAACTCCTTAAAATTATTGTCTAACCCCTCAAATTTCTTGTCTAACTCCTTACCGGTACCCCTCGCTTCGTCCCTCATTACCCCCATTTGGCCCTCCAATCGCTCACCCTGAGCATCCATCCGGTTCCCCATTTGTCCCATTTTGGCTTCTAGCCTGTCCATAAGGGCCCCCATTTTTCTGCTTTCCATTTTCTCACTATCGTTATTTTTCTGCATTTCCACCATGAATTGGGTCATGAAGGCTTGCATTTGGGTCGCGCTCATTGGTTCCGCGACCGTGGCCTCCTCAACCACGTGCGCGAGGGCGCCATTTTGTGCGTCTGAAACCTCCGCAACCACATTGCCATTTTTCTCCTCCTCCCTTTCCTCCACATACATTTCCCCGAGGTCCTGGGTCGATTCCACCCTGTCTATCTCTCCCACCGACATCCGATCGCCTTGATTGTCCATGGCGCGATCTCCAACTTCGGGTTTTGCTTTATAAAACAAAATAAATTTCGGCAGCTTGTAATTTTGAGCGCGTTAAGCGCGCTTCGGGTCCGATCTCCCTCCTCGACACCAATTGTTACTCTAATAGTACAATTGGTGTTCCAAAATTTGGGCCTAACAAATTTAGTCCCAGGTTCGAATCCAACTCCTCGACACCAATTGTTACAGACGCGGCTTTTAGATGTTATATGGACCGAGCGGTGGTGTATTTAACCGCGTCCGAACAGTTACTCCCCGATTAAAACCCGATTTCACCCGACGTTGACCAGATCGCCCCACGGATATTCAATCGGGAAATCTCTAAAGCGATCGCAAGAGAATGAAAAAGAAGAAGAAGAATACGGAGGAAGAACAGATTTATTATACACACACAAGCAATATTTTAGAGCGACCAATATTATTTACAGCAATAGATGGAAAAGAGCAGTCACACAGTGCATTGTTAACTTATTCTATTTCATTTACTTAATCCCCAAGACAAACGAGTAGGACAGGACGTTCACACTCACACGGTGGATATTGCAGGAAGGAATAGCTGAGGTGGACACGTGGAGGAAGGCAAGGTCGGAGGCCGCAGCACCCCTCGCGGTTTTGGCGGGAAAACCTCCGTCGCGTATCCGCGGCCGTCACGCGCTGGCTCGGCACACCTGCTCCTCTTCCTGGGGTGGAGCCGTCTCCCTCCGTTCAGCGCGTCTCTCCAACGACAGGGGGGTATTGCAGGCAGGCAGGTAGGTAGGTAGGTAGGGCTTGCGGTGGATTGCGCTCCTCTTCCAGGTCATCCCCCAGCGTATCTCTCAAGGCCTCTCTCCAGTCATCTCTCATCTGGACTCAACTGGTAAAGCAGTCCCCTGCAGTCGCTTTTATCACCTCCAGCGAAATCAAGCCGCCGACTCCGAGGGCCCGCCTACCGGGTCACTCACCGCGGTGTTGATTGGCTGTTAGGGCTGGTTCACTCCTTGCTTCTTATGACGAGGTGGAGACACGCCTTTCTTCCCCAACCTTACCTCGTGGCCAATGGTGGTTTGAAGAAAACCAGCCCAAATTGCGGAAGGCAATTGGAAGGGAGGTTTTGGGGAAATTGGAAGGGCCTACGCTTATTTTGTTTGATACAATGCAAAGTCAATCTAGTGGAAAACACATACTTAGCCTACATGGAATAAGGAAATACACTATTTAAAAGATATATCGTGACCTGCGTGTATGTTCTATGAAATTAATTAGGAGGACGGCTGCGACCATTATTTACATTACCAGGATGTTACCATACCAAAACCATACTCTTCACACCCGTTACCCTTCCTCCAAAATTGTTACACTCCTCAAAACCCGTTACACTTCTCAAAACCCGTTACACTTCTCAAAATCGTTACAATATATAACAACAATTTATAATTTATATTCAAAATGAAGGTGTGCAAGAAACATTGAAAAAGTGTTGAAATGTCGTGACGATTATACATGCATTGTAAGAACTAGGGCATTGCCCGTACTATATCTATATCTAAAATTATATCCCCCCCCTCTATTTACATGAAATGGTTTGGTCCAAAGCGAACGGCTTGCGAGTACGGTGACAATCCCCCCCCTCTATTTACATGCAATGGTTTGGTCCAAAGCGAACGGCTTCCGGAGTTTGGTAAAGAAATCGCCATCGCGTGCACAAACGCGCAGGAAAGCGAATGAATCGCAAATTCGGTTTTATTAGTTTTAAAACATAGTTTAACGCCAACATAGTTTGCAAACGTGAAATAAATGAATACGCTCTCAAATGTGCCATCCGAGGCAGAGTGTGTCCTCCACGTTCGGCACACGCGATCGTTCGCTGCTCTCTGATTGGTTGAATCGTTTTTTGGACATAGCTCGGTAAGTAATTGTCCGATTAATATGAAACCTTGAAAAGGCACATCCTCGGGTCCCCAGCAATATACCTGGCAAGTTAAAAGTATATCGGACCCGTGGTTGTCGAGAAACAGCGGTCACAGACAAACAGACGTACAAACGTACAGACGTACAAACAGAGATTACTGGAATTATAGATAGATTTGACATTCGGCTCCCCCACAATGTTAATTCTGGGTACTTTCATACACATATACAGATGCTTTAGAACTGAAATAAGTGTCTGTTTTTGAGATGAATACATTAAGCTGATCTGTTGCCTTGTTTTTTTTAACAATTCTTCACTATAGAAATAGTGTCATACAAGGTTTAATGGGCAATGGTCAGGAAAATAGCTGGATCATGATACACGTACATGCAATTTCAAGGTATCCTTCTGTGTCTATGTATTTTCATATACATATAATCGTGATCTGAGCGAAAGTCAGAAATCAATTCATCTCTTCATATACACAAAATCATGATCTGAAAACACAGTAGGAATAACTTCACCTCTGGCCTGTCTAACATTTGTGAAGATGTGATCAATTATGGATCCACTTGAATGTGTTCTCTTTGTGACGATCTGATTCGTCCTGAATGTTTCATTCATGAAAGTCAGAATAATCAACTTGTTTGGTAGTGTAATCGTCACTACTGTCCTTCCATAAATTAATGTTGAAGTCTCCAAGAATGATCAAATCTCCATCGGGTTGAAACACTGGCAGTAGCTTATCTGTCAGGTCCTTTCGCAGTTTTTGGAAATTACAAGTTGGACTGCTGTACAGTACTGCAACATCAGTCAGTGATTCTTGTCCTCTTACAGACACCTTCAAGAATTCAAAGTCTTTGTCAGTGTACCTCACTACATCTGATACATCAATATCTGTTTTGACATAAATCACTAATCCTCTATGGGGTCTTGTATCACCAACAGCAGTTCCATCTTTCCTGTACATTTCATATCCTGGAATTTGAAATCTTGCCATGTTGTCTCTTTCAAGCAACCATGTTTCAGCAAGGCATAAGATATGTAATAATGTCAAATTTGGATCACACTGCACATCTTCAATATGCTTACATAGAGATCTCACATTCAAAAAGCCAACTGTGAATGAGTTCAAACCGTTATAAACTGGTTCATATGACAGTTTCATCTGTGCTGCATTCCGCATTCTCACCATCTCTCCCTGTACTTTTTTAGACACTGAGATTGCTTTCTCGTTCAAATTCAGCACAAAGAGATCGGACAATTTTCTCACTCTGCTTAGGGCAACATAATGCATATGTGGTTGTCTTTTCGAAGCACTGATCATATCAACTACAGCTTTGTCAAGTGTGGAACCTTGTGATTTGTGCACAGTTTTGGTTGCCGAGGGAGCTCATGGAAATTGTATCCTGGTCACAGTTTTCCCCCTGTAGAAGGATGGTCTGCTTGTATCAAATATGGGTGTCCATGTCCTACTGATATCTCTCTGGAAGAAATGCCGATATTTGGTTCTTTGTTCTTGGCCAATATTGGAGTCTTCAAATTCTACCCATATTATACTTGGTCTATATTATACTCGGTATATTATACCCATATTATACTCGCCCTGGCCCAGTTGGATAAGGACTTTGTTGTAAAATCGTTTCTGAAGTGCGGAATTTTTAATGGTCTTGATGGAACCTGGTGTTGGCTTAGCGGTTAGGGTGCCGGCTTGGGATCCTAGGATCCTGGGTTCGAATCCCGGTCGATCGCTGAATTAACGCCAGGGGGGTTGACTCAGCCTGTCATCCTTCCGAGGTCAGCAAATTGAGTACCAGCTTGCTGGGATGAATGATCACGGTGAGTACCCCGGTTTAGAATAGGTACACCGTATCCCTGCGCATCGTAAGAGGCGACCAAGGGTTGGCGTCAGGAAGGGCATCCGGCCATAAAAACATTGCCTCAAACAGGGAACCATGATTGTCATGGTGCCCGCAAGGCTAACCACGCTTTAGCGGGGAAAAATGGCCTTAAAACGATCATTCATTCATTCATTCATTATACTTGGTCTAGATGTGCTTTCCTGTCTGTAGTCAACATGTTTCAATATGCATGCAGTGCCATTGTTCAAACCATCTTTCGTTGAGATGTTAACAGTAAGATCATATGTCAGTCCAACGGCAAAGTCTATCTTTGTTGCAAGACCACCTCTTTTATCTTTGTTGCAAGACCACCTTTTTTTTTTGTTTAGTCAACATGTTTCTTTTTTGTTTGTTTTGCAAGACCACCTTTTTCCCTTTTTTTCCTTTTTTTTTCTTTTCCTTTTTTTCTTTTATCTTTACGGCAAAGTCTATCTTTGTTGCAAGACCACCTTTTTCCTTTTTTCTTTGTTGCAAGACCAAAGTCTATCTTTGTTGCAAGACCACCTCTTTTCTGACTTTCTTTTCCATCTCTTTCATACGAATGCATGACTTCAATGAATTTTCTTTTCACTGCAGCCGAACCATCACCTGCTACTTGATCATTGCAAAGAACAGTACATTTTTGTAGACTGTTTGAATGGTCAAATATCTTTGAATTGAATGTATTCCCATCAGCATTCTTGTAAAACAAATGAATGGCACTCTGTGGATAGTCAGGCTGCTTAACATCAGTCTTTCTTTGTTTGAGAGCATGAATGTCATCTGCTGTTTGTTGTCCTTCACGGAGTCTATTTAGTAGGTCTGAAAACATTGTGTTATCTCTCAGTCTCATGATCTGGGTAAGCTCACGCATAGTAAAGTATTCCCTCCACAAGTTTGTTGCGAGAACTTTCGCACCTTCCTTTGAAGATTCAAAGATCCATCCATCCATTACTGGCTGAAGCTGATACAGATCTCCAACAAGTATCAAATGGACACCACCAAATGGAAGATCATTTTGTTTCATTGCTTTGAGTCTTTTGTCCAACATAATGAATTCATTTGTACCAACCATGGATATCTCATCAATTATAACAACCCTCAGATCTCTGTATCTTGCCTGAAGCATTGACCTCTTCTCTGTGCTCAGATTAGCATTTGCATCATATCCTTGACTGGCAGGTAAACAGAATGCAGAATGCAGTGTTGATCCATTGATGAGATATGCAGCCTTTCCAGTTTGTGCACATAATAGAACTCTGCAAGATTCTGGATCTTCACCGGCTTCTCTACACAATATCCTTGAAAGGCCCTCATGCAAAGCCTTAATAACAACCGATTTCCCCACACCTGCTCCTCCTGCTTGTTTTTCACCCAGTCCAAGACATGAAGAAAAAATTCTCTCTGTTTCACATTCAGTGTTCTGATAATTTTGTAAAATTCAGCGTCTTGCATGCCATGTGATGTTATTGCGGCATCCGGTCTTTGTGCACCAACACCCAAATCTACTCCCAAGTCATAATTTCTGTGATGTTCTGGCCTGTCAGGATCAAAGTATATAAATTTCTCAGCTTCTTTACTTCCTTCATCTTCATCTTCTCTTTCAACCTGCTCAACTTGTGGAGCAACTTCATCATGATCAATTTCTTCTTCTGCAAGCTGCAATGCTTCATCTATTTCCTTTGCAAAGTGCTCGTACTTGGCCAATTTTGCATTGATAGTGTATTTCATTGTATCGAAGTGTTCTTCAAATGTTTGACAAGTCCCAAGGAGATCAACATCTTCTCTTCTCCAAGGATGAAAGAGCATGATTTTCTCTCTGTAGTAGTTTTCTGAATTTGTTTCCTTGTTGAATCTGACATACCTGATAACCTTTGGTTTAGGTCTCTTTCTTATGACAATCCCGGACTTCAGTTCAATCTTGAAACTGTTGTCACTCTGAAAATCATCCTCAGTAATTTCAGCATCATCTTCATCATCGTCGTCGTCATTGTGATCCCAGTCGTAGTCATCTTCATCCTCTTTCTTTGGGTACTTGATGTCAAGTTCTGAAGCATAATCTGCCAAACACCAATTCTCTAATTGTTTTGGTCTTTTTGAATACCTGTTTATAAGACCTTCGGCAACAATATCTGTAGAGTCTTTTGGCAGTTCCTCCAAAGCAGATTTAGTTTTCACAAGTACAGTTCTGTTCTTTTTATCCGACGTGTTGATGAAAATGACATCTCTAGTTGCCCGGGTGAGTGGCAACTGAAGCACCAGGTAACAAGCTTCTTGTGCACCAATTTCGACACTGTTGAGAAATTTATTTCCCATGTGCTTGACTTGATTGATTATGTCCATGTTATTTGCCTCTTTGCAAGTTTCCCTCAAAAACTGACTCATACCTCTTTGTGATTTGCTAATGTATGAAACAATGTAAATTGCACATGCATATGGATCCAGCACAAACTGAATGTCATGATTGGCCTTCCATACACTCAAATGTCCTCTGATGTAGGGGTTAATCCTCGATTCCCACACTTCTCTTTTCAAGAAGACCTTTGGGCCAGTTAGAGAGCTTCTTATAGCTTTGATGTATTTTTCTTCAGTCAGCTGAAGCTGAGTCAGGAATTCATCAATAGATATAACACTCTGATCTTTCAGATCATCCAGATGCTTCTGTATTCTTTTATATATTTATTTGTATGTCTCAACATCAGTTTCAAGTGGCTCAAGTACTGTTGTCTTTTTCATTGGTGGAAGAGGGAACCCAAACCTGCAAACTGGTTTCCCTGATTTCTTGCATGTGTTACATATTTATGTGAAGGTATGTGAATTACTATTCAGGTCTTTGCTTATCAAGGTGTAGTCGATTAAAGGTTGTTGTGATTAAAGGGTCAGGAGCCCTTCTGGGAAAAAGGAGACCGGAAACGGAAGGAGAAAAGACACGAGGTCCTGGAGAAGCGACGATTCTTCTTCTTCCTCGCCGAGCTCGGACGCGAGCGGTATCGCTATTGAGCAACGTAACGGAATCGGCGTGTAAAAGCCCGTCTGGCGAGAGGAGTTACCGGGACGTGTAACTACCCTTTGACACGCCAAGTCACTGTGGGTTCGTGCACGGAACCAAGCGTCCGGCACAGTTCGCCTCCCCGTCTACAAGGCCGCGTACGGATCGCACGTTGGGCCTCGCGCGCTGGGCAAGCCGCGTGTTGCTTTGCCGGCTTTGCTTTACCCGCTTTGCTTGGCCAGGAGGTGTGCGCTGCAGCCGTTGTTCCCGGTACAGGACGTGCCCGGTGGAAGCACGTCAGGAAGGGTCCGTTCAACCGCCCACGTGCGGGGATCGAACTACAGGAGCACGGAGACATTGAGAGAGACATTGACCATGGAGGGAGTCGGGAGTGGGGCTCACGTGAGGAATGTATAAGATGGCCATCTTAGAGTTATGGTAGATGAGTTTACATCTTTGTACTATTGATTGCTGATTGTTGATGGTTGTTGATTGCTCGGGGAATATATCCTTGATTATTCCGGATCCTTGGTGTGGGGTTTTTTCTTGATTGGAATTCATATTGATTGCGTTACGAAAGCGCATACATAATAGATCTTTCTGGCGGAGTTCCTCTCACGGTCCGGGGATCACCGAGACCAGGTAGTCACCGGGAGGACCACATAACAGAATTGGGGGCTCGTCCGGGATTTAAAATTGTATAACATAATAAAATAATAATTTTTATTAATTAAAATTTATTAGTTAATTATTAATTGGTAAATTTTTGAGAAATTGGGGTAAAGTCTTGGGTGAAGGTTAACAGGTGTTAACGATAGTCACCATGGCGTTTGTTGCACAGAACGTTGCGGTAACACCTAGTGAGGCACAGTTCCGAGCGTTACTAAAAGCGGACCTCTTGAAATTGGCCAAACATTTTAACTTGGAGGTCCGAACTAATTTGAGGAAGGCAGAGTTGCAGACCACGGTGATACAATCTATGGTGGGATTAGGAACATGGGACGAGGTAGCCTGGGAGTGGCTACCCGAAGAACCAGAAGACGTTGAGCTCCGGAAACTGGAGTTGCAATTACAGAGCCAGGAACGGATCAAAGAAGAAGAAAGGAAAGCAGAAAAGGAAAGAGCAGAAGAAGAAAGGAAAGCAGAAAAGGAAAGAGCAGAAGAAGAAAGGAAAGCAGAAGAGAGGAGAGAAGAGAAACAAGCAGAGGAAAGGAGAGTGGAACGAGAACTCCAGGAAAGGTTAGAAGGGAGAAAAGCAGAGGAGAGGAGAGCTGCAAGGGACCTCGAAGCAGAGGAGAGAAAAGCGGAAAGGGAATTAAAGGAACGTGACATGGAGGTTCAGCAAGAAATTAAATTCAAGGAGCTGGAGTTAATGAGAGAACGGGGAGAGGTACCACCCTTGCTGACGGGGTCGACATCTAGCCAGAACACCTGGGATGTGGGCAGACATGTGAGGCTGGTTCCACCCTTCAGTGAAAAGGAAGTCGCAAAATTTTTTCCACACTTTGAGAAAGTGGCTCGACAGTTAAACTGGCCGGAGGAGGCCTGGACCATACTAGTGCAAAGTGTGCTGGTGGGAAAAGCTCAAGAGATTTATTCGGCACTACCAATGGACCAATGTGCAGATTATGAGGTATTGAAGAAGCACATCCTCAAAGCCTATGAGTTGGTTCCAGAAGCTTACCGGCAAAAATTCAGGAATGCCAGGAAGAGGGAGAGTGAGACCCATGTGGAGTTTGCCAGAGTGAAAGAAAACATGTTTGATCGGTGGTGTGAGTCAAAAGGAGTCGGGAAAGACTTCGAAACATTGCGTGACTTGATCCTGGTGGAGGAATTTCAACAGTGTGTCCACGAGGACATCAAAGTGTACCTGCAGGAAAAGAAAGTACCAAAGTTGTGGGACGCAGCCACCATGGCAGATGATTATGCCTTAACACACCGGATAGGGGTCCACGAACCTAACTCCTCGCCTAGATCTCCGCAGGGGAGGTGTGGAACAGCAGGTGCGGGGAACGACAATACATGGCGGCGGCCTCGAGATGAATATGGGGACAACGCTGATACCCGAACTGTTCGAAATCAGGGGGCTACGGGCCCAAGACAAACTTATTTTTCGGGGGGCCCGAGGCAGACCACGAGTTTTTCCTCCGGGCCTACTTGCGCTTTTTGCAAGAAACCTGGACACTTGATGTCCAGTTGTTACCTCATGAAAAGGGAAAACCCAGAGCGGAGTCCGACTATTACCACTCCGAATGCGATGGCAAGCGTAAGAAATCGCCCACAGAAGAGTTACCAGCCATTTATTTATTAGGGGTTGGTCTCACTCAAGGGAGACTTGACTAACCCAAGACCGGTTAGGGTTTTGAGGGACACAGGAGCCCATCAATCCTTAATGCTTGAAGGCATTTTTCCATTGTCAAAGAGTACCGCAACTGGTGATAGTGTTCGGTTACAAGGGATCGGTGGCTGTGTTAGTGCCCCACTTCATGTCATCCATTTGGAATCCGATTTGGTGTCAGGACCGGTCACCGTCGGTTTACAAGCCACGCTTCCTGTAGAGGGAGTCTCTGTGATTATCGGGAATGATTTGGCCGGGGGGCAAATTTATGGTAACCCGAGGGTTGGTAAAGAGCACAGCAGGGAAAATAACACCCCACCAGCTCGGGATGGCGACAAAAGTTACAAGTTATTTGTAGGGGGACTGAACTTCAACACAGAGGAAGAAGTTCTGACCTCTGTCTTCAACAGATATGGGCCGCTGGTGGAAGTGCGGGTGGTAAAAGACAGGGAAACGCAACGGTCAAGAGGGTTCGGCTTTGTCACGTTTGCAAGCACAAGAGACACCAGGGAGGCAGAGAAGAATTGGAATGGTAAGGATTTGGAGGGTCGGACCATAACAGTAGGGAAGGCATTTCGTAGGCGTCGAGAGGTCTACAGAAGAGGACAACTTGGCAGTAGTTTTGGGGTTGGCAGCAGCCGATATTACTATGGAGGCTCCCAGAGTTACGGCCCCTCCCGAAAGAATGAATGTCAGAGCACTGGCCGAGAAGGAGACCGCCAGTCAGGTAACGGCTGGGACAAGGGGTCCCACCGTAACTGTTAGGAGTCTGGAGAAGTTGAAGCACTATATACGGGGGAGCCGCCGAGCCGGGGCTCCTACACGGACTAACCGTGAACGCCACGTTCTTAAAGGCGTCCAGGTAGTGAACTTTCCTGCACGGACTAACCGTGAACTCCACATTCCTTAAGGCGTCCATGTAGGGAATACTCCGCTGGGCCTCCCGAAAAAGTGCTATAGAGAGGTTTAAATTTGGGGGCTTTGGTCACCACCTCTTAACCGTCATTCAAGAGAAACTAGAAGTGGTTGACGCTTGGTCCAGAGGGAATTAATCTAGAGGATTGTGTGAAATTTTGTTGCTTTATTTTTAAGTGATGACTGTGCCCGGGGGGAACTGATGAGTTGGGGGGGGGGGGGTGAGTTATCTGGTTTGTTTATCCAAGTTGGCGGGCAAAGAAAGTTTTCGCTGGGTTCAAACTTTCTTTCTTGAAGGGGGGGAGTGTTACATATTTATGTGAAGGTATGTGAATTACTATTCAGGTCTTTGCTTATCAAGGTGTAGTCGATTAAAGGTTGTTGTGATTAAAGGGTCAGGAGCCCTTCTGGGAAAAAGGAGACCGGAAACGGAAGGAGAAAAGACACGAGGTCCTGGAGAAGCGGCGATTCTTCTTCTTCCTCGCCGAGCTCGGACGCGAGCGGTATCGCTATTGAGCAACGTAACGGAATCGGCGTGTAAAAGCCCGTCTGGCGAGAGGAGTTACCGGGACGTGTAACTACCCTTTGACACGTCAAGTCACTGTGGGTTCGTGCACGGAACCAAGCGTCCGGCACAGTTCGCCTCCCCGTCTACAAGGCCGCGTACGGATCGCACGTTGGGCCTCGCGCGCTGGGCAAGCCGCGTGTTGCTTTGCCGGCTTTGCTTTACCCGCTTTGCTTGGCCAGGAGGTGTGCGCTGCAGCCGTTGTTCCCGGTACAGGACGTGCCCGGTGGAAGCACGTCAGGAAGGGTCCGTTCAACCGCCCACGTGCGGGGATCGAACTACAGGAGCACGGAGACATTGAGAGAGACATTGACCATGGAGGGAGTCAGGAGTGGGGCTCACGTGAGGAATGTATAAGATGGCCATCTTAGAGTTATGGTAGATGAGTTTACATCTTTGTACTATTGATTGCTGATTGTTGATGGTTGTTGATTGCTCGGGGAATATATCCTTGATTATTCCGGATCCTTGGTGTGGGGTTTTTTCTTGATTGGAATTCATATTGATTGCGTTACGAAAGCGCATACATAATAGATCTTTCTGGCGGAGTTCCTCTCACGGTCCGGGGGTCACCGAGACCAGGTAGTCACCGGGAGGACCACGTAACACATGTAACTGAATGTTTATGTCTCTGGAACTCAAGATATTGTTCATCTCCATCTGATACATCTGATGAACATGTGATGTGTTCATTTATGAATGACACAATTTCTTCCTCTGAATCATTCTTGTATTAAGGAGCATTGTCTATCCACATTAGCATATGAATGTGGGGGGAGCCTCGTTGCTGAAATTCGACTCTATAGAAGTAGTCTTTCAACTTTCCAAGTGGTGCGTGAGGACTCATCAGAACTGTCTTTATAAATTCGTGTATTCTATGATCAAAGAAGCGAGTGCATGTAACAGGATTTTTTCTCACAAGCTTTGTTTTTTCATTCCACGACATGTTCTTCACATCTTCATCTGATAACTTTTTGCCAGTGCTAATCTGAGCCAATGCTTTAGTCAAATCATTCCATCTTGTATCTGCAGCTGAGAATGATCCAAACCAAGAAGGCAAGCCAAGCTGCCGGATCATTGCAAAAACCTATTTTTTCTTTGACTCTAGGTAAGGGGGAGAATTTCTCAAAGTCCTGAAAATACAATAGCCTTCGTCAAGCTTAGTAATTTCTTCAAAAGACTGAGGGTTCAGTATCTCTTCTGCATTGAAATTTTTATCTCCCAATTTGCATCGTCTTAGTGCCAAATGAACTTTGTCTGATATTTGTTTCATTTGCAATTTCTTCATCTTGAAGAAGATGTTTGGAACATTGGAAGCAGCTCGTCTATCAACGCTCCTCAATTCCCATTTGGCAATGTCACTGTAATGAACATCTCGTTCACGGTCCTTATTCTCTTGTCTTCTCTGTCCACAAAATATTGTTGGAAAAGATAAGTATTCTGCATCTTTATCGTGATACAAACTCTTGGGTATCTGTCCTTCAGGGGGGAGCGAATGTGAAGGTCTGACGTGATACAGGATCATCATCATCAATCAGTGTGTCATTATTACCAGAGCGTAGATCTTGCTCATCAATCTCACAAAATTCATCGTTCCCATCTGAGATGTTCTCATCTTAAGATGAGATGTTCTCATCTCATCTTAAAATTATTACACAAGGTTGTTGGCTTTTCATTTAAGTCAAATCTAGTACAGACAACTGACCAACTTTAAAGTTGTCCAGTCAGTTCAGTTGAGTTCTGCTTCCCTGGAAGATGAAATGTGATTTCTTTGAAATGCCAACAGGATTAGAACGGCACCGGGCAACGCCAGATAACCCTACTAATCTAAAATAAATGGAGAATTAATAATTTTCAGTGAATACACTGAATTTCCTTTGATGTAGAACAAGGACATCCAAAACAGAAATATAAAATTAAAATAACTTACACCATGCAAAACACCGGCTTCCCATGGGAGAGACAAGGGCGGGCAACTTTATGTTGCGGGTGGCTATCCCAAATTATAGTTCCCATGCTCACCCCGAATACAACCACCACGTTTCGATGTATTTCATCCCACAATCCAACAAACACGTATGTTTTCAACGCATTCCTCCAACATTTGTAATGACTATAGTTTTTTACCTTTACTACAACACAGAGAATCCGCGAATTTTAGACTGACTTGTACAACTTGTGGGAGTTTGATTTTTTTTTGTGATAACATCTAGTTTTCAAGTTATTCAGTCCAGCAGTGCAGGAGTGCATTAGCAGGTATGATAGGTAATTCCTCCCTTTAACGTGAAAGTAAAAAAACGAAGTTGGAGGTTGCCAACTTAATAGAATGTTCTCATGCAACCAGAGTACAACTACTGTACTGCTCTTCAATTTATTTTGTCCAGTAGTTCAGGATATACATATATGTATATATATATATATATATATATATATATATATATATATATATATATATATATATATATATATACACATATATATATATATATATATATATATATATATACATATATATATATATATATATATATATATATATATATATATATATATATATATATATATATATATATATATATATATTGTAACGAATTTGAGAAGTGTAACGAATTTGAGAAGTGTAACGAATTTGAGAAGTGTAACGATTTTGAGAATGGGGAACGAATGTGAGAAGTATGGTTTTGTTGTGTGTAACTGACCCTCGTAATGTAAAGAAAGGTCGAAGCTCGTCCTCTTAGTTAATTCCATAAACCTACACACAGGACACCATATATCCTCTTAAATAGTTAGTCCCTTATTCTATGTAGGCTAAGGATGTGTTTCCCAATAGGTTGACTCTTCATTGCACCGAATTAAATAAGAGTAGGCCCCTCCGACGCCCCATGGCAGCTTCCAAGTGCCAGGTTTGCCAGGTTTGCTGCAATTGACTCTTTAGGCACTTTGCTGCATTTTCATCTGCCGTCCACTTTGCTGCATTTGACTCCATTACGCACGAGGTAACGACGAAGAAGAAAGGCGGGTCTCCACCTCGTCATAGAGGGGAGGAGTAAGTCGGCCCCGCTCATCCAACCCAGAACGAGGGGTTTGGCTAGAGAGGGCGGAGAGAGAACGTTTGGGGAAGGCTCGAAAAGGGTGAAGGGCGGGGCCTATATAACCCACTGCAGGATGCTCCCAAAAGGAGATGAGCTGAGAGGAGGGATGAGTTCTGGGTCCAAGAGATGCGCTGGAGACGAGCAGGTGTGACCGAGCCGCCGTGAGACGTGCCGCGCTGCAGGAGAAACGGACCGGGGCAACGCAAGGAGCGCACGAGGCAGTACGGAGAAAGGAACTTCGCCCGCGCAGTTTGGGACCAAAGCTCGGCTTCTTGACGGCGGTGCCTTCTGGCCCGACCGTGCCCAGTACCCGCTGAACCTTCCTTGCCTCTCAAAGCCACCCATCTCCAAGCCATTCATTCCTGCCTGCATTTCCCCGTGTAAGTGTGATCGTCCGTCTGTCTTTAACGTTGTCCTGGGGTTTATTAATTAAGCTTGTATAGGTAAGCTAATGATTTCACTGTGTTTCCTACTCCTTCCATTTTCTGTATATAACCTTGACTGCTCTCTTTGCTTTGGCTTGTGTAAATAATTAATAAATCCTGTTATTCCTCCGTACTTCTTCTTCTTCTTCATTCTCGTTCGGTCGCTTTAGAGGTTTCCATATTGAGTGTACGTGGCGCGATTCGGCCAACGTTGAGAATCGGGTGAGTCTTTGGTAATGGCTCGAACGTCGGGTTGCTAAAAACCGCTCGGCAATTAACTAGACCATCCAAACCGGGGTTCGAGCAGTACTTGTCTCCCTAGTCTGCGGAGGGACGGATAAAGGTATTCGGGATAGACCCTGGACCCATAACCCTGATCCGTTCCATCCCGTGAGATAGCGTTACAAGTACAAGGACCGGGGAAACGGCGAGCTTAACAGGACAAGGGGCTAATCACCCCTTGCTAACGGGAGAGCCGTCCCCCGTATCCGTAACAATATATATATATATATATATATATATATATATATATATATATATATATATATATATATATATATACATATATATATATATATATACATATACATATATATATATATATATACATATATATATATATATATATATATATATATATATATATATATATATATATATATATATATATATAATATTGCGAACCGTGGTGTCTTTCCATGCGGTCATCTGTCTCCCATTTACATCAGCCGCTTCCCACACTGCATTTGAAAAGCTGTGCATCTGGATTACATCTGAATTAAAGTACAGTACTGTCTATTTAATACAGATCTTCATGAAGTAACACAATTTAAAATATCTATGTTTTGCCCACTTTTAAAACAAATACAACCTCCGCCACCCAATTTTGCACCACCATTTTGCGTTGGCTGGAATAAGTAGCTCAGAATTTTGGCTCTGAGTGAAACAAAGAGTGCAACACAATGAACCTTTTTAAAGTCCATGCAATAATTTAAATTTCCATGCAATAATTCTTCCAAAGTAAACTGCTCTCTCTCATGCACAGATTTATCCCATCCCGTCTTCAGTTGTCATACCCTTCCTCCCGTCCATGGTACACTGAACCTTGTGGTGAGGCAGTTGCCCAGGGACAACTTGCCTTCGCCTAATGGAAGGCAAATCAAACGGAAGGCAATCTCATTTCCTTTCACAAAGCCCGGAACAAGTGTGTGTCTACCCTCAGGAGTGCCAGGAAGCACTATCTCTCCACACTCAAGAATGAACTCTCAAACCTGTCTCCCTCTTTCAAACCCTGGTGGCGTCTGGTCAAATCTGTTTCTGGTGTATGCTCCCCCTCCATCCCCTCCCTTACCTCAAACGGCTACACAGCTGACTCCGCACGTGAAAAAGCTGAATGCCTCAACTCTGTGTTTGCCTCAAAATATTGTGTTCCAAACCCGTCTCTCTCTGTACCCACCGTACCCAGTCGTACCCAGCTGCTCCTGGACTCTGTGTCTTTCTCTCCTGACAAGGTGGAGAAGTTTCTGTCAATCCTCGACTCTGATTCTGCAACTGTACCAGACTGCATCAGCCCATGGGTCCTAAAATCCTGCTCTGCCGGTCTTTCACAGCCTCTCTCCGTTCTCTTCACCCTCTCTTTTGCTCAAGGTCATCTGCCTTCAGCTTGGAAATCAGCCAACATTACCTCTTCACACAAAAAAGGTGAAAAAACAGATCCTTGCAACGACAGACCAATCAGCCTGCTACCAATCATCAGCAAAGTCATGGAATCCATCATTGCTTCTGACATCAAATCCTTCCTCTTCTCAAATGGCTTCATCTCTGATCATCAATTTGGATTCAGACCAGGTCATTCTACTCTGGACATGCTGCTTCTGCTGTGTCAACAATGGATGGAGGTACTCAATGCCAAACAGGAAATCAGAGCGGTCTCCCTTGACATATCACGTGCCTTCGATACGGTCTGGCACCCCGCTCTGCTCACCAAACTCTCCTCCTATGGTATCCATGGAAATCTCCAAGCATGGCTTGCAGACTTCCTCTCTGGTCGTAGTCAACGTGTGACCCTAAATGGATTTCTCTCATCTCCCCTTCCTGTTCAGGCTGGAGTTCCCCAAGGCAGTATTCTGGGCCCTGTGTTTTTTCTGGTCTTCATCAATGATCTCTCCGACTCTCTGAAAAATCCTCTCTATCTCTTTGCTGATGACTCCACTCTCTGCCGCTCCATACCTCATCCCTCAGATCGGCAGTCTTCAGTCTCCTCACTCTCTGCAGACCTGGACAAAATCACAGACTGGTTAAATAAGTGGAACATGTCTTTCAATCCTGACAAATCTCACACTCTCACTGCGTCTCTCAGAAAAGACCGACTGGACAACCCTCCCATCTACTTTCTCAACAATCCTCTCAAAGAAGTTCTGTCACTCAATCTCTTGGGTCTCACAATCTGCCATGATCTTTCCTGGGAAAAACACATTTCCAAGCTGGCCTCCAAAGCCAGTCGCCGACTGGGCATTCTCCGTCGTGTGAAGTCCTTCCTTGGCACACCTGAGCTCCTCACCACATACAAGGCTTTCATCCACAGCTCAATGGAATACTGCTCTCCCCTCTGGACTGGTGCTCCTGCCTCACACCTACTGTAGCTTGTCTTCACGCTGTTGAAACCAAAGCTTTCAGAATCATTGGAATCTCCCACGATGAAGCTAACTCTGAGGGCCTTTCACTCACTCACCGCAGGCAGGTTGGTGGTCTTTCTGTCTTCTCCCGACTCCTCTCTGCCCGAGCCCCCCCCCCCCCAGCCCTGTCTGTGCCCTGTCCCCCAAATACTCCTTCAGGTCGCACAAGATCTGCCTGCAACCCTCTTCTGGTGAAACTGCCAAAATCAAGACTCTCCGCTCACCTTCCCTCTTTCAATCCTCTTTTCTCCCGCCTCTGGAACAAACTCCCTCACTCTCTTCAATCCCACTCATCCCTCCAGGTCTTTAAAACAGCTGTTCACCACCATCTCTTATCTTCCCCCATCCAAAACCTTGATCTTTTCTACCCCTGTTAATTCACCTCAGATCCACTTTTCTGAAATACCGACTTCTTTCCTGGAAGTTCTTGCAGTGTCGATGTGTTTTATACTTGTCCCACGCCTCCTCCCCCCAAGCCCTCTACTTCCCTCAGATCTCTCGATGTCCCTGCTCTCAAATGTTGTACTTGTGTGCTTCCCCCGCTCTCCCCACATTGTGTCCCGCTCCCTTTATTTCGTCTTATGTGTCCATTTGTTTTTTTGTCATTAATGTTAGCTCTTACACGAGCCTCGATTTTGTATCAAAAAAAATAAATAAATAAAAATTAATAATTGACACTAACTTAAACATTTCCTGTCACTGGGAACGAGCATTTTTGCTTGTGCTATTAAAATACTGTAAACCGTGAGGATTTGCATTACACTCTCCCACCGGGCTACATGATGCACATATTTGTATACATTGTCAAGGCTCGTGCAAGAGGTAGTGCCAGTACACTGAACGGATCAGGATGCAAAAGGACAAAAGGAACAGCAGAGAGAGAGAGAGAGAGGGGCGGACACCAACAGCAGGCCAAGATGGAGGCAGGCTTGGACGAACAATGGGTGTGGGTAAGAATGAAGGGTAGGAGAGGATGTATGGGGTGGACAAGATGGATATAGAAGGAATTTCTCAGGAGGGAAAATTGGAAATTTGGAAGGGTAGAAAATATCATGGTTTTCATGGAAGGGTAAAAAAAAATAAAAAAAATAATGGTTTTAGATTGAGGATGATCTGAGATGGTGGTGAACAGCTGTCTTGAAGACCTGGAGGAAAGAGTTTGATTGAACATAATGTGGAGGTTGGTTCCTCAGGGGGGAAGAAAATAGGAAGAAATGAGGGGAGGTGAGCAGTGATTTTGGAGTTTCACCAGAAAGGGGTTGATAGTGGACTATGTGTGCCCTGCAGAAACCTGTGGTGTTGGGGGAGGGGTGGCGGAGGGGGTTGGAGCAGAGGGTGCAAAGCACAGAAAGAGCAGAGGGTGCAAGACCAGGAAGGTGATAGAAGAAGAATTTACATGAAAAAATTGTGTATTTCTACTCTCCACCCCACCAAACCACCCATTTCCTGAGAATGAATTATTTTAACACTAAAAACCTTCCCAGGCACACTCCAAGTACAACCACCAAATTTCAACAAATTCTGTCCAGCTGTTTAGGAATGCACACAAGTCAAACAAACACACGCAATTATACATCGTATGATTTTCATGCAAAAATTTTTTTTTTAATGGCCATAAAATTATAGTTTCCTGATAAATTTTAATCCGCACCAGGTGCGTTGGAGACAACCGGTTGCTCTCTTCCAGGAACTCTTCCAGGCTCACCAGCTCGCTGCCGGGGGACACGACCTCTGCTCTGCACCCCCCGGGTTTTAAGCTCGACATGCTCACCGTCCCCGTGGGGTCTGACTGAGAGGTGGCCGAGCTTGCAGCCTGACTGGTCACGGGTGTTGCGTTGGGTCCTATGTCCTTTACTGACTTCTCCGTGGGACTCTCTGGGGTGTTGAACCCACCGGTGACTAAAGAATGGGGGAGGCATGGAAGTCCCAAATAATTTGGATGCCATGTGTACAACAAAAAGGACAGCAAGCAAAAGCGTCACAATGACGGAACGAAAACCGATGACGCTATATGAGCAAGCACAAAAGGGTCACCGGTTTTATTTCCGGCACAGCACCAAAATTGAATCAGGTTTGCAAGCTTATCCAGCAAATGCATCAATCGAGTCCTTCAATCATGCATGTGATTAAAGAAAATACAACAACAACAACAATCTGCATGTTTTCATCACAGATAAATCATGATTGATGAGAAGGACGACACGTATACACTGATCCCATGCAACAAAAGCAAGGCCGGAGAGCAAACAGGCAAGGCTTGGCTGCAAAGCAAAGTTCCTTTTGGCAGAAATGGTGCTGCTTCCATTATTATCATCATCACACATAAGCATATTGGCACTGCTCTAGGCTGGACTTGTAAAACAGCATGAGCAGGTGCTGATGGTGTGGGACGTTAGGGCCAGTCTACAGGTTAAATGGTTGAAGCAATAGTGAAGCTTTTACTTTTTGCAACAGTATCTGTTTTTTTGGCCTGCCATGCTCCTGCCCACTGATCCCCAGCAAAGCCAGCAAAACTGCAGCAATGGCGCATGTGAATTGACAGTTGCACAAACGTAAGAAACGACGCCAGCCTGTCGAAAGAACTTACAACAGAGCTGGCAGGGAATCTGACACACAGAGCGTGCCTGACCGAAGCCATCCTTGCTTTGTGGAGCTTCGCTTGCACACAGGG
Organism: Myxine glutinosa; assembly: GCF_964187855.1. Classification (NCBI taxonomy): domain Eukaryota; kingdom Metazoa; phylum Chordata; class Myxini; order Myxiniformes; family Myxinidae; genus Myxine; species Myxine glutinosa. The sequence continues at coordinate 172,190,406 of NC_136265.1, forward strand.
CTCCCGTCAGGAGAGGCAAGGAGGACAGTGGGCGTGAGGGGCACGAGACAGCGGATGGTATGGAAAAACCACTACGACACCTTAAACATAACTTTGTAATGCCTTCCAGAGTAAAGGAAAAATAATTTATACTTCAGTCGCAATATTTGTATTTGAATGTCTGGCCATCCAAGGTGATGGCAGATGTATGAAGGGTTACGCTAATTAGCTCGTCAAGGCAATTGATCATGGAATAAACGAATTCATTCCAGGCCAAGAGCTTAGTCCTAGCGGCCAATTCCATCAACATCATCACTTCAAGGCATGACGCACGGTGTGCATCATGTCCCCAATGTTTTCTGGTAAAAAAGCAGCAGATACTTACAGGTTTGGTTTGAGGTGGGCCGGGATGGCTGCAGGTCTCGCTGGCTTCGAACAGAGTCATTAGAAGATGCAAGCCCTGTGGAGGTGGGTTTGAGGGAAGCACATCACTCAGGTCTGGGCTTTTTTCACAAGAGGTAATCCAGGTGAGACTTGGCTGAAAATGATGATCATGTTGCTAAGTTGAAGCCAGCTAGCTCATGGTTTACGACAGCATGTATGACCATTGCATTCCCTTTGGACTGTGTGGAAACTCGTCACGATAATCTTTAAATTGAAAGGATGTACCTAAGCAACCTCCTTTAATTAAGCCTGATGCAACGAGTAAGCGTTGTACAACAAAGGACACCAGCACAGGAACACACAGCTATCTCATCTTCCTCTGTTGAGCACCAGCGGGCTCATTATACTGTACTTTAAATACGCCAATTGTAGATTGTACTTTGTTCTCAATATAAAACAAAGTGACTCAATATCATCAAAGTGCGTTTGCAGCACAGTAAATGAGATGACCCCTTGAAAAACCAAACCCTGATTAATTACCTCCACCACCAAAGTTTTTCACCACTGTCTATCTGTTTGTCTGTCTGTGATCAGGATATCTCAAAAAGTCGTGGACGTATTCGGAGGAAATTTTGTGGACATGTTGGGTGTGTGACAAAGACGAATGGATGAAATTTTGATGAAGATTAGGATTTGGATCTGGATATAAGAAATTTTAAAGTGATTCTTCACCATTGAGAGATGGAACCAAAAGCGATATATAGTACAACATCTCAAAAGGTTATGGACGATTTATGACAAAACCTGGTGGATGAGTTGGTTAGGTGACAAGAACAAGCCGATTATAAATATTTTGGTTGAGGTCCGGATGCAAATCTGGCCTAGCAGTGGACACAAAACTTCAGCCTGGCGGAGGTATGCACTCGAGTCTGGTGCTTCATAATATTTTCATTTCTATTTTGACAAGGAACGAAATATTGAGTATTAGATACAAGACATACAAGGGCCAATTTGTATACAACATATAGATTGACTGTGTGTTCTGAGAGTGGAGAAAAACACTTATCAGACACAGTTAACTTGTGCAGAGGAAATCAGTCATGAAGTCACAAACCAGATTGACTTCCGCTTCTGGTTTCTCGATCGAGGTGGCGACTTTTGATCTCTCCAGGCATCAAAAGTTAAGTATTTTTCCATTCGTGTATTTGTCAAATTTCCACTCATTATTTTATCGTCTATGCATTATTGTGTGTTTCTAGTTAGTTTTGGTTTGAATTTCCTGTAACTCGTAATTAATTAATCATTTTCTGTTTGCTCCGCGTGCGCGGCCTTGTAACCTGAGGCTTCCCCCGTCAGTGTTTGTTAACTTAAGTTCCTTACTTCGCTGTATTGCTTGGTTCTTAGATTTTTCCCTTCTCCCCCGAAAATCTACTCTTTGTCTAACGTTTTAAATCACCCCCCCCCCCCCACAAAAAAAACATATATTTCCTTCTCTCCACATGTACTGCTGTCTCATCGTGTGCTTCTGTCCATGTGCACTTTCTCGCCCCGCCCCCATTATCTCCTTGTCTTCCACCTTTTGCCCTGTTCACGTGACACGTGGTTGTCCCTCAAGGCCCTCTCCCCGTTGGTATTTTGTGAACATAAGATTGTTTTTCACGGTTCTGTTTAAATATTATTTAAATATGTTAAAACTTTCCCCTGCAGTGTTTTATTCAGTGGTATATTACAACATGCTGTTTTTCTTCCTATTTAAAAGGCCCTTTTCAATTTCCTCTTCAACTCATTCCACTTAAAAAAAAATTCAATCTCTTACAATTCTTCCTCCCTACATGTTCTAAACTCACCTTCATTCCACCCCTCCTCTATTGTTCTTAAACGGATCGCTAACTTGAAAATCACAATAAACCCAATTTGTAATAAATGTTCGTTTTTCATTGATCATCCACTTTCTAAACTCCCCCCTCACACCGCCCATCCTAAACTCCCTCCTCCCCCTCCCTTTCAATTCTTCCCCCTCGCCCCTCCCCTCCAAATCTCCTGCCTTGACCCTCCCCTCCGAAACTCCCCCCTCACCCCTCCCCTCCAAATCTCCCACTTTGCCCCTCCCCTTCAAATCTCCCCCCTCCCCTTCAAAACTCCCCCCTCACCCCTCCCCTTCAAAACTCCCCCCAACCCCTCCCCTTCAAATCTCCCCCCTCCTACCATCCCTCTCCAATTCTCCCCCTCCCCTCCTCCTCAAACCTGCCTCCTCCTCACTTTGTCTCCCTTCTATCTCATACCTCCACTTCCTCCAACCTTCTACTTTCCTCTGCCCCCACCTCAAACAACCCCTCATTGTGCCTCATCCCATCACCATCAAACCTTTCATCCTCCTCATCCTTCCCTTTCTTGTAACTCTTCGGTAATCTCTGACACACTATCAACTGCTCTCCCTACCTCCCCCTCTCATCCTTCATCTGACCCCACCTCTCCCCTCCCCTGCCCTGCACCTGATGCTCCCACTCTCTCTTCATTAACGGTATGGACCTCAAACATCCGGGGCCTTCGCTCAAACCTGATTGATCTCTCCATTCAGGTTGCTTCTGACAATCCAGACTTGATCTGCTTAACAGAAACTTTCCTCCTTCAAGATGTCTCTGATTCCTTAATATCTCTTCCTGGTTACTCCCTCCTCCGGTATGATAGACCTGAGCCTCGTCCTGGTGGTGGGGTTGCTATCTATATCAAAAACTCTCTTGCTCACTCTCCTTGCACTGCCCTCTCTCCACCTCACCCCCAGGAGTACTTCTGGCTACGGCTTCCTCTCCGCTCCCACCTTTTGTTCATATGTGTTCTGTACCGTCCTCCAAACAGTGAAGACTCAATTTACATTCCGCTGCCTGACAACATGGACCAACTTCTATCCACTCATCCCAACTCTCTCTTCCTCATATGTGGCGACTTCAACAGTCATCGTGTCAGCTGGCTGGGTGTGGGTTCCTCTCTCACCAGCCATGGCATCTCAGCAAAGGACTTCTGCGATTCTTTGGGACTGACACAATCTGTCAATTTCTCGACTTGGATCTCAGTCAACGGAGTATCTTCTCTTCTAGACTTGGTTTTGCCAAACTTCCCTGCAAATGTCTGCTGCTCTTGTTCTGCTCCAATCGGTTCTTCTGATCATGTGCTTGTTAAAGTGGATATCTCTCTGGCCATTCTCAGAGAGCCTCCTCATTGTCGACGAGTCTGGCATTTCACTCAGGCCAACTGGCACGGTCTTCAAGCAGCCATCAATCATCTGGACTGGTCTCCCATCTCTACTGCCTCTGACATCAATTCTTCCTGGGAATTCTTCCAAAGTAAATTGCTCTCTGTCACGCACAGATTTATCCCATCTCGCCTTCAGTTGTCTTACCCTTCCTCCCGTCCATGTTACACTGAATCTTGTGGTGAGGCAGTTGCCCTGAAACAACTTGCCTTTGCTTCTTGGAAGGCTAATCCAATTGAAGGCAATCTCCGTTCCTTCCACCAAGCTCGGAACAAGTTTGTGTCTACCTTCAGGAGTGCCAGGAAGCACTATCTCTCCACACTCAAGAATGAACTCTTAAATCTGTCTCCTTCCTCCAAATCCTGGTGGCGTCTGGTCAAATCCGTTTCTGGTGTTTGTTCCCCCTCCATCCGCTCCCTTACCTCAAATGGCTGCACAGTTGACACCACACGTGACAAAGCCGAATGCCTCAACTCTGTGTTTGCCTCAAAATCTTGTGTCCCAAACCCATCTCTCTCTGTTCCCACCTTACCTAGTCGAACCCAACTGCTCCTGGACTCTGTGTCCTTCTCTCCTGAGAAGGTGAAGTTTTTGTCAAACCTCGACTTTGATTCTGCAACTGGACCAGACGGCATCAGCCCACAGGTCCTAAAATCCTGCTCTGCCGCTCTATCTCACCCTCTCTCTGTTCTCTTCACCCTCTCTTTTGCTCAAGGTCATGTGCCATCATCTTGGAAATCAGCAAACATTACCGCTTTGCACAAAAAGGTGCAAAAACAGATCCTTGCAACTACAGACCAATCAGCCTGCTCCCAGTTATCTGCAAAGTCATGGAATCCATCATTGCTTCGGATATCAAATCCTTTCTCTTCGCCAATGGCTTGATCTCAGAACATCAATTTGGATTCAGACCAGTTCATTCTACTCTGGACGTGCTGCTTCTGCTGTCTCAACAATGGATGGAGGTCCTCAATGCCAAACAGGAAATCAGAGCTGTCTCCCTTGACATATCACGTGCCATCGATATGGTCTGGCACCCAGCTCTGCTCACCAAACTCTCCTCCTATGGTATCCATGGAAATCTCCACGCATGGCTTGCGGACTTCCTCTCTGGTCGTAGTCAACGTGTGGCCCTGAATGGATTTCTCTCATCTCCCCTTCCTGTTCAGGCTGGAGTTCCCCAAGGCAGTGTTCTGGGCCTTGTGCTTTTTCTGGTCTTCATCAATGATCTCTCTGACTCTGGAAAATCCTCTCTATCTCTTTGCTGATGACTCCACTCTCTGCCGCTCCATCCCTCATCCCTCAGATCGACTGTCTGCAGCCTACTCGCTCTCTGCAGACCTGGACAAAATCACAGACTGGTCAAACAAGCGGAGCATGTCTTTCAATCCTGACAAATCTCACACTCTTACTATGTCTCTCCGAAAAGACCGACTGGACAACCCTCCCATCTACTTTCTCAAAAATCCTCTCCAAGAAGTTCTGTCGCTGAAGCTTTTGGATCTCACTATCTGCCATGATCTTTCCTGGGAAAGCCACATTTCCAAGCGGGCCTCCAAAGCCAGTCGCCGACTGGGCATCCTCCGTCGTGCGAAGTCCTTCCTTGGCACACCTGAGCTCCTCACCACATACAAGGCTTTCATCCACAGCTCAATGGAATACTGTTCTCCCCTCTGGGCCGGTGCTCCTGCCTCACACCTAGCTCGGCTTCACGCTGTTGACACCAAAGCTTTCAGAATCATTGGAATCTCCCGCGATGAAGCAAACTCCGAGGGCCTTTCACTCACTCACCGCAGGCAGGTTGGTGGTCTTTCTGTCTTCTACCGACTCCTCTCCAGCCTTGCTCCCCCAGCTCTATCTGTGCTCTGTCCCCCGCATATTCCTACAGGTCGCACAATATCTGCCAGCAACCCTCTTATGGTTAAACTGCCAAAATCTAGGCTCTCTGCTCACCTTCACTCTTTCATTCCTCTTTTCTCCCGCCTCTGGAACAAACTCCCTCACTCTCTTCAATCCCACTCCTCCCTCCAGGTCTTTAAAACAGCTGTTCACCACCATCCCTTATCTTCCCCCATCCAAAACCTTGATCTTTTCTACCTCTGCTAATTCACCCCAGATCCACTTTTTTGAAATTCCAACTTCTTTCCTGGAAGTCCTTGCAGTGTCGATGTGTTTTATACTTCTCCCCCCCCCCCCCCCTTCCCACGCCCCCTCCACCCAAGCCATCTCCCTCCCACAGATCTCTCGATGTCCCTGCTCTCAAATGTTGTGTTTGTGTCCTTCCTCCTCTCTCCCCATCTTGTCTACCGCTCCCCTTATTATATGTTTTATGTGTCAGTTTGACTTTTTGTGTGATTAATGCTTGCTCTTTCACAAGGCTTGGTCTTGTATCCAAAAAAAACAAAAAAAAAAAAAACATCAAGAGAAAGGCACAAAGAGACGAGAAGTTTGGCAAGAAAAGCCCAATCAGATGAGAAATCCACCACGTTTCTGGCAAGTTACCTTCAGGTGCATGATGTATGGTGAGACTTGGTGGGCCAGCAATCATGTGCATCGCCGACGTTGAGAAGGCCATGCAGCCAAGGTCTCGCCTCCTCCATTTTGAGACTGCAGGCTCCTCCGGGTCTCCAAGCCCATCCACACTGCCAGAGCGTAACTGCCGCTCCCGCATAGGTGCATCAGAAGCAGATATGACTGCTGGCAAGGGGGTAGTCACCACCGACAGGCTTCCTGGACCTAAATCATTCATGGCTGGAGGGGAAGGACAGAATGGTGCGATTAAGGTAGCCGAGACGGTTTGTGTAATCGATGGGAAAAGCAAGGGCCAACATTGTCTTGAAAGTTGAAGCTTGAGCAACTTAAAAGGCAGCATAAATAAAAGTGCAGAAATATCAACCAGTCTCAATGAAACATAGTCGATTGTACTGGAGCAAGCAAGAAGCCTTGCCCACATGACATGGACACTATAAGCAAGAAAGCTTTGTTTGGCAAAAATCTATCTGACAACACCTTGAGACTTGTTGTGAAGCAGCTTTAAAGGATGGCATCAACAATGAGGTTTACACAAAGGGCTCTCTAATTAATATGGTTAGGCATGCATTGGAATAAGTGATATCAAATGACCAGGGTTATCAACATCAACACAACTAAAGAGAGAGATAAGGGTTACTCAATATGCAGAAATGCATCAAACTTTGGTGCGGGTTATGTCGTGCAGGTGGAGATCAAGGGTCCAAAGAGACGACCCTTTCAGACTCTTGACTCTGGTTGAGTCAGGAGGGTAAATGGCTTCATCCAGTGCATGCAAATCACGAGACCGGATCTCATTAGAGCTGCTTTCCATACATCATGGTTTGCTGGTTGCTGCACAGCAGTGCGGACAATAACACTTAGAAGCAGAGCATCGATGTAGCAAAAAACGTGGGGAGGAAAAGGGGGAGGGTAGTGGGCTGTCTGCATAGCCGGAACAGCAAGAGGCGCATTCCGGGTTAAGCAAGGGAGTTTGGGTAAGTGAAGCTCAGCTACACTCGCAGTGAGTGGTGCACACCCTGTGTGATTTGGGTGCAAGCCACCATCGGGCCTTACACATGGATCGTCGGTGCAAAGCCTTCTCCTCTTCCTTGTCTCGGTTCCTGGCTCTGTTCCGCCGGAAGGCCAGGCGCTGCAGCGTCCCGGCTGGAAAGGGCATGGCAAGCACGAGGTGCACGGGCAGCGCACAAGTTCAGAGGCCGCGCGCACAGAATATTGTGAATGAGACAGCAGGAAACAACAGAATATGCACAACAAAGAAATGACAGAGGAACACCTTAGTCCGAAATACACCGCCTGGCATTTCAGCCCATACACTGGTTGAAAAATGTTGAATCATTCAGCAAAAAGAATGTCGCACTGTGTAAATAGCAATAACATGACAATGATCACAGCTTGTAAACACCAAAAAGAGATACATGAGTGGGCTTGCATTTCTAAAGAGCCAACAATGGGCTGTTGAGTAATAAAGTCCAAAGCGCACGTTCATATAGAATCATTAGATGGCTCTCTGAAGCCATATCACACCGACACATTTTAGAAACTTCCAAATATTATTCCAAAGTTACTTTCCATTACGTTTCTCAGACGCAAGATTGGGACCGCGACGAAAATGCATGGAAATGAAGACCCCAAACAAGAAGACTGCAGGTATTGTGAAGCTGTTCATCACTTTCCAAGCACTTCAGTTTAAGATGGTTTTGTGATTATAAGGATTTTTCTTTATATGCTGTGGTGATAATTGCTGACAAATGCTTTCATTTTGATTATGAAGCTATAAAAGGCTCATTACCTAATTCCATAATTCCTCTGATTGTGTGTCATAATGACTGACTCGATTCACGTCTGACGAAGGACGTAGCTGAAATAGAGAGGGTCCAGCGTAGAGTGACTATTTGAATTCCCGGCCTACCTCGACAAAGTTACAAGGAGTGGGTGAGGGAGACAGGAATTTATACATTGAAAAGGACGTGATTCCGAGGGGGTCTGACAGAGATGTTTAAATGGTCATGGAAGAGCTAGCACACCGAATGGAATTATGGAACAGGACAAAACAGACAAAAACAGGACACAAATCACGCATGCATAGAGAAGGAAAGTCCAAGCAGTAAAATTGGAAAATGATGAGGAATTTGGGTGGGGTTAACGAGGGTAGAAAAGATCATCGTTTTGGATTGGGGATGACCTGTGATGGTAGTGAACAGTGTCTTGAAGACCGAGAGGGAGGAATGAGATTGAAGAGGATGTGGAAGTTGATTCCACAGGCAGAAAAAAGATGAACAAATGAGGAGGTGAGCAGTGATCCTGGATTTTGGTAGTTTATTTTGGTTGATGGTGGGCCACGTGAGCCGTGCAGTAACTGGGGGGGGAGGAGTGGGAAGTGAAAAAGCATGGAAAGAGTAGAGGGTGCAAGACCAGAAAGGAGGGGGTAGAAGACAGAGAGACCACCGACCTGTCTGCGATGGCAAAGTGATCGGTCCATAGACTCGGCTTCATCACGGGAGAGTGCAATGATCTTGAAGGTCTTGGCTTCCACAGCGTCAAGCTGAGAAAGATGTGAGGCGGGTGAGCCAACCCAGATAGGAGAGCAGCACATGCTGCAGAGGAAGGCCTTGTAGGTGGATAGGAGTTTAGGTGTGCTAAGGAAGGACTTTGTATGATGGATTCCGAGTGGCGGCTGGCTTTGGAGGCCAACGTTGAAATGTAGTTTGTCCAAGATCATGGCTGATCATGAGTTTTTTTTTTACTGCAGAATTGAGAGTGACATGATCAGGGGACATAGCCTGAGGATAAAGAAGGGGATAGTTAGAATAGTAGTACGTCAAGGTTTTTTTTGTTTTTTTTTGTATACAAGGTCGAGGCTCGTGTAAGAGCCAACATTGATCACAAAAAAGACAAACTGACACATAAAACATAAACTTATGACAAAGGGAGTGGGAGAACAAGATAGAGAGCAGGGACATCGGGAGATCTGTGGGAGAGAGAGTGCTTGGGGGGGGGGGGGGGGGGGAGGGAGGAGGCATGGGAAGGAGGGGGGGGGGGGTGAGTGGGAGAGGTATAAAAAAAAAAAACACGTGGACACTGCGTGGACTTCCAGGAAAGAAGTCGGTATTTCAAAAAAGTGGATCTGGGATGAATTAACGGAGGTAGAAAAGATCAAGGTTTTAGATGGGGGAAGATAAGAGATGGTGGTGGACAGCCGTTTTAAAGACCTGGAGGGAGGAGTGGGATTGAAGAGAGTGAGGGAGTTTGTTCCAGAGGCGGGAGAAAAGAGGAATGAAAGAGTGAACGTGAATAGCTAGTCTTGATCTTGGCAGTTTAACCATAAGAGGGTTGCTGGCAGATCTTGTGCGACCTGTAGGAATATTTGGGGGACAGAGCACAGAGAGAGCTGGGGGAGCTAGGCCGGAGAGGAGTCGGTAGAAGCCAGAGACCACCAACCTGCCTGCGATGAGTGAGTGAAAGGCCCTCGGAGTTTGCTTCATCGCGGGAGATTCCAATGATTCTGAAAGCTTTGTTTTCAATAGCGTGAAGCCGAGCTAGGTGTGAGGCAGGAGCACCGGCCCAGAGGGGAGAACAGTATTCCATTGAGCTGCCGATGAAAGCCTTGTATGTGGTGAGGAGCTCAGGTGTGCCAAGGAAGGACTTCGCACGACGGAGGATGCCCAGTCGGCGCATGGCTTTGGAGGCCAGCTTGGAAATGTGGTTTTCCCAGGAAAGATCATGGCAGATAGTGAGACCCAAAAGCTTGAGTGACAGAACTTCTTGAAGAGGATTGTTGAGAAAGTAGATTGGAGGGTTGTCCAGTCGGTCTTTTCGGAGAGACATAGTGAGAGTGTGAGATTTTTCAGGATTGAAAGACATGTTCCACTTGTTTGACCAGTCTGTGATTTTGTCCAGGTCTGCAGAGAGTGAGGAGGCTGCAGACTGCCGATCTGAGGGATGGAATATGGAGTGGCAGAGAGTGGAGTCATCAGCAAAGAGGTAGAGAGGATTTTCCAGAGTCGGAGAGATCATTGATGAAGACCAGAAAAAGCACAGGGCCCAGAACACTGCCTTGGGGAACTCCAGCCTGAACAGGAAGGGGGGGATGAGAGAAATCCATTCAGGGCCACACGTTGACTACGACCAGAGAGGAAGTTCGCAAGCCATGCGTGGAGATTTCCATGGATACCATAAGAGGAGAGTTTGGTGAGCAGAGCGGGGTGCCAGACCATATCAAAGGCACGTGATATGTCAAGGGAGACAGCTCTGATTTCCTGTTTGGCATTCAGGACCTCCATCCATTGTTGAGACAGCAGAAGCAACATGTCCAGAGTAGAGTGACCTGGTCTGAATCCAAATTGATGATCAGAGATCAAGCCATTGGAGAAAAGGAAGGATTTGATGTCAGAAGCGATGATTGATTCCATGACCTTGCTGATTATTGGGAGCAAGCTGATTGGTCTGTAGTTTCAAGGATCTGTTTTTGCACCTTTTTGTGTGAAGTGGTAATGTTGGCTAATTTCCAAGCAGATGGCAGATGACCTTGAGCAAAATAGAGGGTGAAGAGAACAGAGCGAGGGTGAGATAGAGCGGCAGAGCAGGATTTTAGGACCCGTGGGCTGATGCCGTCTGGTCCAGTTGCAGAATCAGAGTCGACGTTTGACAGAGACCTCTCCACCTTGTCAGGAGAGAAGGACACAGAGTCCAGGAGCAGCTGGGTACGACTGGGAACGGTGGGTACAGAGAGAGACGGGTTTGGGACACAAGATTTTGAGGCAAACATAGAGTTGAGGCGTTCAGCTTTTTCATGTGCAGAGTCAGCTGTGTAGCCGTTTGAGGTAAGGGAGGGGATGGAGGGGGAACAAACACCAGAAACAGATTTGACCAGATGCCACCAGGATTTGGAGGAGGGAGACAGGTTTGAAAGTTCAGATTTGAGAGCAGAGAGATATTGTTTCCTGGCTCTCCTGAGGGTGGACACACACTTGTTCCGAGCTTTGTGAAAGGAACTGAGATTACCTTCAGTTGGATTAGCTTTCCAAGAGGTGAAGGCAAGTTGCTTCATGGCAACTGCCTCACCACAAGCTTCAGTGTACCATGGACGGGAGGAAGTGTACGACAACTGAAGACGAGAAGGGATAAATCTGTGCATGAGAGAGAGCAGTTTACTTTGGAAGAATTCCCAGGAAGAGTTGATGTCATTGGCAGTAGAGATGGGAGACCAGACCAGTCTAAGGTTCTTTCAATTGGAGAGTAGTTACCTCCACCACCTAAGGTGGATGGGGGATACATTTTCACTCCGGTCTGTCTGCCTGTTTGTTTGTCTGTGAGCAAATATTTAAAAAAGTTGTGAATGGATTCTTACAAAATTTGGTGTATATGTTGGGTGTGTGACAAGGACGAATTGCTTCGATCCTCGTGAAGATCCGGATCTGGATTCGGATACTATAAATTGAAAGTGATTCTTCACCATTGAGGGATAATTGGGCCAAAAACGATCGATAGAATGATATCTCAAAAAGTTGTGGACAGATTACTGTGGACATGACAAAACTAGGTGGATGCGTTCGGTAGGTGACAAGAATAAGCTGATTAGATTTTGGTTCAGGTCCGGATCCAGATCCGGCCTCCCAGTGGGATACAAAACATAAACTGTTCAGCCTGGCGGAGGTATTTGCTCCACCAAGTGCAGTTCTAGTTAATGCATGGAATGATCTCTATAGAAAGGTAGTGGCAGCAGAAGCAGTAGATAGGTTCAAACTGGAATTATATAGGTACATAGAAGCATTAGCTATAGAAGGTTACATGCATTTTGGCAAGACTGGTAGGCAACTTAGGTATGGATCGGTAAATAGACACATGTGTAGTGATTGCGATGTCTATGATACGGTATAGTCAAAAGAGAACTGTCGGTGTTTCAGTCCTCACCCTACAACTCCCAAAAAACAGAAATGACTAAATAACGTGTGTGTGTGTGTGTGTGTGTGTGTGTGTGTGTGTGTGTGTGTGTGTGTGTGTCAAAACCTCGAGGCAGAATGTCGACTGTCTTGGTTGTTTAACCTATCATTTGAAAACTTGTTCATGTCAAGTTTTCAAATGGAAACTTACAAAATACTTGTCGATAACTTTGCAGAGGATAAAAGTGTGAATTAATTTGAAATAATTTCACTCTGCAACAGAAAAAAATATTTGATTTCATCATCTTTTCAAAATATACTGTGGGATCTTTAACATCCACAACGTCAATGAAGTGGGTAAAGTCAGATTCATGTCACGAACCAAATGACCACTTGCTTTAGCATGCAACGCCCCCTGCAGGCACAACATAAGAACGGCAGTTTACTTTCGAGTCTGATCTCATTAATGATCGACCCCAGATGAGGCAACTCAAAGGCTTCTTCTTCAACAGCAATAATTAAACCTATCCTGCCACACTAATGAAGGATTATACACCAATGAAACATTATCAAAATATTCCAGAATGTTCTTCATTTGTGATGCAGCACATGGTGGCATCATTTGCTGAGGGTGCAAATGCAGTGCCTCCTGGAGGTGAGAGTAGGAATTTGTAATATGGCCAGGGTGACTGCCAGCAATAGTTTGCCTATTCTTTGCAAAGACTTAAAAGCAAAAGAACATGACTGCTGACAGCGAACATGAGCACATGTCATCATTCATCTTCCCACATTGGTATTCAGTTGTGGAATACCTTTGAAAGTTAAAAATCTCAAAATATATAGCTTTTAACTCCACATACAGTGCAAGATGATTGTATGTACAGTCAAAACATTGTATGTACAGTAACGGTAAAAACAAAAGAAAAAAGTTTAAACAAGTACAGCAATTCAAAGTACACCGCCCCCATGCCAAATAAATAAATAACAAATCCTCCAGAGCGCAGCATTGCCGAGTTATTTATTTGGAGGATTTGTTATTGGAGGATTTGTTCTTTTTTCGTGCCCTGTGCTGCCACCGTGCAGCACATAGAGACGGTATTGGGAGGGGGGAGGTGTACAATAATTGATTGATTAATTGCGCAATTAAAATAAACAAACAATAATCATAAAGTAATTAATTTCTTAATCAATTGGCTATTAGCAAACCTAAACCACCAGTGTTTCATCCGAAGCTGTAACTTTTTGAAAAGTAATCAAATATTTAATTAAAATCAAATAAATAAATAAATAATTGATTAATTGATTAATCAATAAATTAATCGATTAATTTATGAATAAATAAATCAAAAATACCCTTTACAGCCAAATCACTTGGTCATTGTCATGTCCAAATATCAGCTTCCTCGCTGAAAAGGTGCCTGATATATTGCCTGAGAAAGAAAATAAATAAGTACTTTATAAATCGATATTTTAAAAATAATTAATCAATTTATTGATTTATCAAAAAAAAAAAAAAAAAAAATCCAAACCACTTGCTCACTATTGTACCCAAATTTCAGCTTCCTAGCTCAAAGGATGACTGAGATATCGCCCGGACAAACAAATAAAAACAAACAAACAAACAAACAAGAAAACAAGAAAGAAAACAAGATAGAAAGAATCCGGAGTGAAAACTGAGTACTCCCTTTCAGCACGTGTCATCGCCGGGCCCCCTTTGGTGCCTTGCGATGACATCATGCAGTGCCTGGAGATGGAATAGGAAAGGAGCGGTGCACAACATCTTGGACTATTGTGAGTATCTTTGTTCATGTAATTTATTGAACTAGGGCATTGCCCGTACTATATCTATATCTAAAATTATATCCCCCCCCCTCTATTTACATGAAATGGTTTGGTCCAAAGCGAACGGCTTGCGAGTACGGTGACAATCCCCCCCCTCTATTTACATGCAATGGTTTGGTCCAAAGCGAACGGCTTCCGGAGTTTGGTAAAGAAATCGCCATCGCGTGCACAAACGCGCAGGAAAGCGAATGAATCGCAAATTCGGTTTTATTAGTTTTAAAACATAGTTTAACGCCAACATAGTTTGCAAACGTGAAATAAATGAATACGCTCTCAAATGTGCCATCCGAGGCAGAGTGTGTCCTCCACGTTCGGCACACGCGATCGTTCGCTGCTCTCTGATTGGTTGAATCGTTTTTTGGACATAGCTCGGTAAGTAATTGTCCGATTAATATGAAACCTTGAAAAGGCACATCCTCGGGTCCCCAGCAATATACCTGGCAAGTTAAAAGTATATCGGACCCGTGGTTGTCGAGAAACAGCGGTCACAGACAAACAAACGTACAGACGTACAGACGTACAGAGATTACTGGAATTATAGATAGATGAACCTTGAAAGTGGTACCGGTGCAGACATTATACATCAAACTGTTTGTGCATATAAATATGAATATATTCTGGCCTCAATATGTTCATCAATCAACTTTGGGGGCAAAAAACAACAACATACTTTCCATTCACTCACTTAATCAAATCAATGATAAGAGCACGATTAGTGTGATTATTGACATGACCACCAACAAAAGCAAATCACTCACTGCTGCTCTTCCTGGTGGTAGCATGGTGATGGCCCTGTATATCATCCAGAGAATTGGAGCCCGCTGATGAACTGTCCATTCCATCATGGGTTGATGGTGATGTGTCGAGTGGTGGACCATCAGGCGCTGATCGAAGCCGTTCACGGCTGCCGTCCTTTCGAGTCCGCATGAGTTTCTTCATCTGTGTGGTGATCCAGTTACTCTTCCTGTGGCAAAGTAGCATCGGGTCGGTGTTTGTGCTTTTTTGAATGCAATTGAACAAGTCACTGTATAATCACTTCCTAAATTAAAGTTTATTTATTTTAAAAAAGAATGATTTCTTATCAACACTCAGGTACCTGCTTCCCTGAATATTAACGAGACTCGGAGGTGTAATGGTTAGAGCGTCCGTTCTGAGTCTAGGAGGTCTGTCGATAGAAACCCGGCCGAGTCATACCAAGGATTTAAAATGTATGTGCTGCTTCCTTGCTTGAAGCTCAGTATTTAAGAAGATAGAGCATGGACAGACAACCATATTTGGCAACCGTGGCACAAGTTTGATGAGCCTAATGGCCTATTTTTTGTACACAAAGTCAAGGCTTGTGGGAGAGCTAGAAAACTGAACATATCAGGACGCATCAAACAAAAGACACAGCAGAGAGGGGGGATACCAACATCAGGGTAGAATGACAGAATAGATGGAAACTTGGACAAATAATGGATATGGGGAGGAGGCACGGTGTGGACAAAATGGATACAGAGGCAAACTCTCATGAAGGAAAAACTGGAAATTTGGAAGGAAGTGGACTTTGAGATGGTGTGGTCAGCATGGGTAGAAAATATCATGATTTTGGATTGGGGATGTCTGAGATGGTGGTGAACAGCTGTTTTGCAGACTTGGAGGGAAGAATGGGATTGAAGAGAACGTGGAAGTTGATTCCACAGGCGGGGAAACACTATTTCACTATCCGGTTGACTTCCAATACCCATTTTGATAAAGTTTGAAACGCACACAGCGATTGAGCACACCAAAGTGTATTCATTTCTGTCGTGAAAATCAAGCTCAGACACGACTTGACCTCTGGGTAGGTTTAATATCATTTAGATCTGTAGTACATCCTGTAAGAATACATGCATGCAACAGGCATTAAAATCAGAGTATTTCATGAGCAATGGTCGATTCAATATAGCAATGGTCCAACAGAGAGGACAGTCAGCGCAGCATTTAGGGGCGTACATACCATTCAAACTACAGGACTATGTCACAGTGAGTTCCGCTGGAGTGTCCGCGCGCCCCGGTTGTCCCGGGTCTTATAGACGCCCCTTCTGTAGCGAGCACACCCTGGGTTCACCTTGGTATAATTTCACTACATTCTCCCCGCCGTTAGAACTATACTGCCGCTCGGCAGGTTGCAAGCAAGCATCAGCAATAAACGAATGGGTCACGTCAATCCACGTCAGTCGGTCCACCCGTAGCGGTCGGGGCGGCGAACTTCCCTGCCAGTTCGTGTTCGGAATCTACCGGGCACGGCGTCCCCAAGCCCGGAGTCCCCCGCGTCGGAATAGCCGCCGGAGGTGGGAGTCGGAGGGGGCGCCCCTGCGCCTTCGGGCACGGGAGTGGGGGATGACGGGAGTAACGGTGGTAGTTCCATAGGGGAGGCTTCGATAGAGTCCATAGACTCGTAGACGGGTTCGTCGATATCCCGGTCGTCGTCCCCACATGGGGCGAGGTGGCGTACGGAGACAGTAGACTCGCGGCCATCCGCCGTTAACACGCGAGCATGCTCGGGATTAGCCTGGAGGACCTGCACCTTGTCAACAAGGGGGTCGTACTTGCTAGCGCGAACCGCTCGTTTGAGATAGGCGGGCCCCGGTTCAGCGAGCCAGCTGGGTAAAGATTGGATACTGCCGGAGCTTCTAGGGTGGTGGCACAGTCGTTCGTGAGGAGTCTGGTTGGTGGCAGTACATAGGAGAGCCCGGATCGAGTTTAGAGCGGCAGGTAGTGACCACGCCCATTTATCGAGGCCTCGGCCGAGGGTCCGAAAGCTTAGCATGACAGCCCTCCATATAATCCCATTAAAGCGTTCGATCTGCCCATTCGCTTGGGGCTTGGGGTACAGGGTGGTGTAGCTCGAAGCGACATTATGCTGGAGCAAGTAGCCCCTCACCTCCTGGGACAGGAACACCGCACCCCGATCGGTATGCACGTAGGCCGGATACCCGAACATAGAAAACAAATTCTGCAGGCACCGAATAACCGTGGCAGCCGACATATCCCCGCACGTGTAAGCAAAGGGGAATCGGGAATACTCATCGACGATAGTGAGCAGATAGCGAGAGTTGCTCGACATTGGCAGCGGCCCTTTGAAGTCCATCGCCAAGCGCTCCCACGGTCTAGTAGCCCTAACGAGTGTCCCCATAGGAGGGTTATAAAAACGCGGTTTGAGTTCCGCACAGATCGCGCAATCACGGCAGATGCGGCGGATGTCCTCAATCGAGTACGGCAGATTGCCCTCGCGCACAAAATGCGCGAAGCGCGTTACCCCGGGATGACACATAGTGCCGTGCAAAGTGCGCAGCCCCTCCAAAGTTACAACCCCTGCGCAAGTGGCCGGCCTCGATAAGGCGTCAGCGACCAGGTTATCCTTCCCCGGGCGGTATTTGATGGTGTAGCAGAAGTCGGCGAGTTCGATACGCCAACGGGTGATTTTCTCATTCTTAATGCGCTGAGCATGTAAGGTGTCGTACATAAACGCAACACTCTGTTGGTCCGTGACGATTTGGAAACTCCGCCCAAGCAGATACGGCCGCCATCGCCGAATTGATTCGACGATCGCGTACGCTTCCTTTTCGACAGACGAATGCCTCCGCTCGGCGGAGGTGAGAGTCCGCGAGAAGAAAGCCACAGGGCGGCCTCCTTGGGAGAGAGTCGCCGCTATCGCATGATCCGAGGCATCACTCTCCAAAACGAAAGAGGCACTCTCGTCAATCGTCGCGACAGCGGCGCCAGCGATGTCGACTTTAAGGCCCTCGAAGGCCGCCAGGGCGGCCGGGCCCATGGGGAAAGTGTCGCAGGCCACGAGGGGGCGGAGCTTCGCGGAGAAATTTTGCACCCACTTTGAGTAGTGGGCGAACAGCCCTAGAGCGCGTTTCAGCGAAGCCCGATCGCTAGGCGGAGCCATATCGAGCAAAGGGCGCAGACGCTCCTTATCCGGAGAGACGGAGCCATGGGTCACGGTGTACCCCAAAAGGTCTACCGTGCGTAGAGAGTATCGACACTTAGCCGCATTCATGGTTAGGCGATATTTCCGCGCGACCTCGAGGAAGCGTTTCAGATTAGCGTCGTGATGCTCCTGGTCATACCCACAAACCGTAAGATTGTCCAGATAGACAAAGACATCGGTCAAATTCTCCTTCGCAACGAGGTCATCCATAGCCCTCTGAAAACAAGCGACTCCGTTAGTTACCCCAAAGGGAAGTCTCGTGAACTGGTACAACCGCTGACCCGATTCAAAGGCTGTAAAGACGCGATCAGCCCTAGAGATGGGGACTTGATGATACGCACTACGCAGATCGAGAGTGCTATAAACGGAATACAGGGCCACCTGGCGTACCAGGGCGTCCATCCCCGGTAAGGGGTAGGCATCCCGCTGTGTAAAACGATTAATCGTCTGCGAATAGTCGATTACCATGCGCCGGCGGTGGGCCTCACTCCGCACCACTAAGACTTGGGCCCGCCACGGTGACCTACTGTGTTCTATAATACCGTCCTTTAAGAGCAGGGCCGTTTCTTCCGCAATGAATTGCGCGTCCGCGCGAGAGTAGCGCCGCGATTTGACGGCTACAGGGGTACAATCAGTGGTCAGGTTGGGGAACAGTGAGAGTGGCTCCATGTCCATTTGAGCGAGGGCGCACACAGCGAGCGTGTCCGGCCCTCCGAAGTCTATTTCCAAACGTCCATGCCGCTTAAGGAAATCAAGTCCTAACAGAACGTCAGCGCATAAAGCAGGTAATACCATGAGATACACGTCCGGGAACGTGCGTCCCTTTATCACAAGTTTCAATCAACACGCCCCTTTTGTGCTCAACCGAAGTCCCTGAGAGGCCATGAAGATCCGGCGGGTTGTCTCGAGAACCGGCCACCCATGTTGATGCACGAGTTGCTGATCGATAAAACTATCCGTGGACCCCGTGTCAATCAAAGCTTGCGTAAAAACGCCCGCGACCGTGAGCGGAATGATGGCCTGCGCAAGGCCGGCAGACCCGGCAGGTATTGTACCGGCCGGGCGAGAAGATCGCGCCTCGCGGGTGGATCCCACGCCGGCTGCAATCCTTCGGGCAGCGTCGGCAGGATGGGCCTCAGCAGGAGCATTGAAGTCAGTTGGCTCATCAGCAGTTTCATTTGCCAGAGTGGGTGTGTGTTGGTCGTAAGAGCAGCCGCCAGATGGCGCTCGAGTCACGTGAGAAAGATCTCTGCCATCTGCAGATTCATATGCCAAAGTGGGTGCATGTAATTCGTAAGAGCCGCCGCCAGATGGCGCTCGCGTCACGTGAGAAAGATCTCTGCCGTCTGCAGATTCATATGCCAAAGTGGGTGCATGTAATTCGTAAAAGCCGCCGTCAGATGGGGCTCGAGTCACGTGCTGCGTTTGCCGCACTTCGAGAGGAGTTTCCAAAGCAGGAGCATGTCGCTTGTTTGAAGTAGGCGTTCGAACGCCAGTCAAGGTCGGTCGCGCTGTGGCCGGTCGCGTTCGCGCCATTTGTTTCGGCGGCCCGGTGTATCTCACCAAGGTCGGGCGTGTAGCCAGAGGCCCGCGAGAAGGAGAGCGGCTCTTCAAAGCCGAGTGAGGCGCCCCGTCCGGCGCTCGATCCGTTGGCTCCGCGATGAGCCCATTCAAGGTCGCGCGGGGACGCGTGCCCCGAGCGGCCTTCCTGCAGACCTTTGCAAAATGGCCCTTGGTGGAGCACAGGTGGCATGTAGCCTCCCGGGCCGGGCATTCAGAGCGAGGGTGCTGCCGATTCCCGCAAAAATAACATTTTGTATACCGGTCAGGCCGTGGCCGGGCAGCGGCGGCAGCAGTGAGGCCGGAAGCGGAGTCCGCTTCAGGAGCTCCCAGAGACTCGGCCGTAGTGGTCGGGTCCTCCTCCGTATCCTCGGCGGTAGCCCTCTCCGGTCGCGCGAGTTGCGAGGTCCCCGCCATGACTCGTGGGTGATCATATGTGGTGGATTGTTCTCGGGCATCTGTGTATACGCGTGCCAGCCGTAGTGCCTCTGTAAATGTCAGATCCGCGACCTCCAGGAGCCGGAGCCGCAAGACTCCAGAATTAATTCCGGAGATGAATGAATCTCGGAGCAAGTCGTCCTGCACTTGCTCGTGGGTCCAGACGTCCTGCACGCAGTCTGCCAACAGGTAGCGCAACTCCTGCGCGAAGCGATCGATCGATTCAGATGGTTGCTGTCGCCGCTGAGAGAGTTGATGCCGGCCGTGCACAGCGCTCCGTGTCTTTACGTAGAGGCGCTTCAGCTCGGCTAGAGCCGTAGCGTACGTCCCAAATCGAGAAATGTTCCGGAAAACGGTGTGATAGACCTTCGACTGTAACACGGACAGCTTTATCGCTGCGGTGGGCTCTGTTTCGTGAGCAGCAAAGTAATTCTCCAGCGTTTTGAGCCAGTGAGTGAACTCCGATGCTGATCCCTCAGCTTGAGGGTCGGCTCCGAGAATCGGTACCACGATCATCTTGTGGTCAGCCATTCCGGCGATCTAAATGATATTAAATGTCGTGAAAATCAAGCTCAGACACGACTTGACCTCTGGGTAGGTTTAATATCATTTAGATCTGTAGTACATCCTGTAAGAATACATGCATGCAACAGGCATTAAAATCAGAGTATTTCATGAGCAATGGTCGATTCAATATAGCAATGGTCCAACAGAGAGGACAGTCAGCGCAGCATTTAGGGGCGTACATACCATTCAAACTACAGGACTATGTCACAGTGAGTGCCGCTGGAGTGTCCGCGCGCCCCGGTTGTCCCGGGTCTTATAGACGCCCCTTCTGTAGCGAGCACACCCTGGGTTCACCTTGGTATAATTTCACTACAATTTCGTATTCAGTTTACATAGGTTTTATAGCTTTCCATAAAATAAACGGATCTGTGCATAGACAATCACAAGCCGTGCAATGTGGCTGTAGTATGTATGTCGGATACGTGGTTTTTATTGTATATGCACCCTGTTGACTTATAGGCTTAAGTATAATCGTTATTTGTATTTAATAAGAAATGCTTGCTTCACCATTTGTATTTAATGAGAACGCTCGCTTTTCCACTGTGCTGGATTCAAGCCCGTTACATCTCACTTGCTCTGAACATGTTTTACGGTCCAACTGCGACCAGGAATGTAAACTAATCAAAGACCGGTTACTCCTATGTGTGAAATATATCTTCCGGCCCTCCTTGAGATCTGGTTAAACATCTGCTCCGAGAGATAGGACTTGAAAGCCTCTCCCTCGAGGTCAACATTCCTACAGGAAGGGATCTCGGTGGGAGGAATTTAGCCCGCTTAAGGGTCTCGGTGGGAGGAATTTAGCCCATTTTTCCTTTGTTCGAGCTCACTTTCAGCGCAGACTTTTTTCTATATTTTACCTCCATAAGCGAACCGTGGGCTGCCTGTCTTTTAGGAGGGTCAGCTCTGAGTCAGCGACGCATGCTCTCCATTTGTGCAGTATATGCTAACCCTTCTCCGCAGCTGCGTTTTGGTTCTTCAATAAACAACTTGTTACTCCTTATCCTCGTTGTGGATCATGGTTCGATTCTCGACATTTCTGGTACCAGGAGTGGGGTGCAGCTCAAGGCAAGGCCAGAGGAGCAAGCTCTGCGAGACGGAGGGAGGTTGTTTGGGGCCGGCGCCGGCACGCTGATTTGTTTAAGGTGAGCATTTTATACCAAAGGGTTATTTCCAAATTTGAGCCTCTCTCCCTCTCACAGGTTTTGTCTGCTTCTTTGTCATCCGCCTGTGCCTGCATCATGAACAAAATTGTAAGTGGAGGCTGTTTTAGCCTTGGAGTAATGGGCTGATTATTGATCTACCAGGGATAACGTTAAGGGGTAGATCTACCAAGGTTAGGGGTCAGTTAGCAGAGAGGGGGAAGTGAGGCTAAGGCTGCCACAGGGCATCGCCGCTAAAGCCAAGAACTTCCCAGGCAGGGCAGTCATGAGACAAGATGGGGTATGCCATTGCATACCAGGGAGAGAATAGGCTGTGGCTAACAAAGAAGACCCAAGGAAGATGGCCAGGAAAAGGGAAATGCACAGGTACCAGGTAGGCTTGGCAGGAGGGTAGTGGCAACTACAAGGTCAAGCCAGGAAGCTCTAGACAAAGCTCCAGACAAGAGAAACCTTCCCATCTGACTATAGGAAACCGTTCGGGGTGGTGGAAAGAGGAAGCGAGGAGAAGCCAGGCAGGCAGGAGAAGTGCTGAAACTTCAACAAAGAAAACAAGCAGATAAAGCACAGGTAGGAAGGATTGGAGTGGTTTTTGAAATATTGAAAATTGAAGCATTAAAGCTGTAGTATTGAAGCTACAAGGACAGAGGACAATTAAGTAGATAGTCAAGCAAGCGAGCGAGCGACGGATGCCGCTGGTTCAGGATCAAGACCCCGTGGTAGGGGAGGTAGTTACCAGACGCCTACCCTCCCAAGACCTGGGCCCTATCCCCGGGCTTCAAGCACCACCCTCCCTGCCCCACCCTTTCCACCCCAACTCACCCTTTCCACCCCGTCCTAAAATCCCCTTTCCTTTGAATGGTGTGAGACGTAACATGAATGAATGGGGATTGTTGAACAAGATTGTACAAAGAGACGCGTGTGCATGAATTTATGCTGTAATGTATGTGGTTTGTGACAAGTTGGTCGGATAGGCGTTGTACATGACTCACTCAGGTCGTTGTGCTGTGAATTTTACGACTGTTAACAACACTGGGTGTGCGCAGTGGTTTTGAAATGCGAGCCGGTACGAGATGACAGTCACGTGGTGTGAAGAATGTAAAAGGGAACGAATGATTCGAAGTACGTTGCATCGGTTGGCATGGGAGTGGCAGTTGGGGGTGCATGGTTGGAGTCGATCCGGTGTTCGCGCGACGTCTGAGAGACTCACTGGTATATGAATGAATGAATGAATAAATGTATATGTGGATGTCTGCCATTGACGTGCGAATGAAATTATGCAATGTCGATGAGTACTGGCTACTTGTGTATTGTATGTGTGTATGGGATGAGTATATCTCTGAGGCAGCTCACCCTAATGATAATGTTACGTCATGTGGGATGTCATTGATTGATTGCATTTTTGGGTCAGAGGTCAAGGGTCAGGTATCCTGTTGTTGCGATAATTTGCGAACTAGTGATGAGATTCTTACCAAATTGGGTATTATGGAATGATGTAAAGGAAAAAAAAAAAAAAATCGAATATTTTGGAGCTAAACTTCTCGCTTGGAGTGCGAGAGGTAGCGGGAAGCGACCAAGAGGTCATGTGGATTGGTATCAGAAGTGGTCACCGTACTGCTCAGTGATCTAACAGCGCACGTGATTGGTAAAATTTGGAGCGAACATGCGATACAGGTGTGGAACGGAGGTGTGTGTGAGGAAAAAGCATGCGCCGAGGAGTGAGTGCACTGCCAAGAGTGAGAGTGAATGCACGACAGAGTGTGGTGGTGAGAGTGACACGGAGTACGAGTTGGTTGTGGCAGGTGAGAAGGAATGCACACCTGGAATGGAAGAATGCACACCTGGAATGGTTGAGCGCGTGTGGGAAGGTACACCTGAGTTGGTGGTGGCGCGGGTGCGAGAGGGCACATTGAAGCGCGTGATCGGGTGTGCAGAAGAGTGCACACCCATGGTTGTCACAGAGGATGTGACCG
Source organism: Myxine glutinosa (assembly GCF_964187855.1). Classification (NCBI taxonomy): domain Eukaryota; kingdom Metazoa; phylum Chordata; class Myxini; order Myxiniformes; family Myxinidae; genus Myxine; species Myxine glutinosa. The sequence continues at coordinate 172,213,928 of NC_136265.1, forward strand.
AGGAGTGGGCGCGAGGAGGTGTGTTGATGAAGTGTACGAGCGAGGAGTATTGGTGAGCAAGGGTGTGCGGTGATGATTGGGTGTGCAGAAGAGTGCACACCTGTGGTGAGTGGTACGGAGTATGTACCGGGAGAGAGTGCGCAAGAAGGTGCGCGAGAAAGGCTATGGGTTTTTGGGGGGAGAGCGGGCGTTCCGCATTTCGGTTGGGGATCGTTGGAGGTGGCTTGTGTTGGCGGGAGTTCCTGGGCGGATTGTTGGTGGTTGTTGGTTTGGTTCATCGGGTGTTTGCATTTGTAATGTGGAGTCTCACTGATTGTCGTTTACCAAGTTGCTAACCTTGGGAGGCTGAGTCAACCCACTGGGTGTTAATTTAACGACATGACAGGGACTTAAATCGGGACAAAAGGAAACATATTGTTGGTTGAAACTGAAATTGTGTACGTAATTTGTAAACAGAAGAATATTGATTTCTGAAATTTGTTGTTGTCGTTGTTGTTGATGTCTTGTTAGTTGTTCCGGGGACTCAGGAAAATAAACAGATTTCCGGTGCTGACCGGAAAGCTTCTGTTACAGTATGCTTTGAATTTAATTTTAATCCTGCGCTCCATACAAAGTGCTGAGTACAGTGTGCTTGGTGGAGTAGGCATGCTTATGAAAGGACATGGTTTGGAGAGGGTGTGTGCTCAGGTGTATTGTGGGATATCAGAACTTGCCGATCATGGGGGTGCGCACCAAGTAGAGATTGGGCTGCATGATGGAGCATGTCCCCCAAGAAGGGCTGTGAAATGAGAACGGGTGAGCTCGGGTGCACCTGCGGTGAGGTGGGGTGTTCTGGGGTGAATGTTCTACTGGAAGGTGGTGTGGTGTGGGATGTCAACCACAACCTGACGTTGTTCGTGGTGGAGGCCTTGTGTTAAAGTTGGGATGTGTTGCTAGGGGTCTGGGTGGCTGCACTGGTACTGTCGGCATGGTTGAGGTGTGGCTGGCACCTCGTGTGGTTGGAGGTTGCAGTTGCGTGGAATGCAATAAACATGCCCGACTTTTGGCTTTGTGAGGCTCCAGATAGAGGTTGGCATATAGATACTGTGGATTAGACTGCGCCTGTCTGGATAAGTGGTGTCCTTTGAAAGTGAGTTCGAGTTTGGTTGGGTTCTGGGGCTTGTGGTTCGCCTCTGTTATCTGTCTGTCTGTCTGTCTGATTGTAAGTCTGTGGTGCGATTCCATGGAGGGCCAATTGAGTGCTTAGGTGCTGAAGTGATTTAACATCGGAATGCATCTGTCGGAGGACCACCAGCTGTTCCAGGGAGGTAAGGTGTGAAATATAGTGACGTCATCTTCGCTGGAAATGTGGTTCGGGATGGCAGTGGGGAAGGAATCGTTGTTGTGGTACCGTGTACAATGTCATTGTAGAAGAACGTCGGGTGGCGAGTGCGGACATGTTAATTGGCCAGGATGTTGCGGAACTCTGTTTATGTTGCGGCCTAGTTGTTGACAACATCATTGCACCAACAGAGGAAGGAGTAAAACAGGACACCTGCACTCAGACAGCGAGAATTGACGAGAGTGAGTCACAGTGGGTGAGAAAATTGACCAGACGGTAAGACATATGAGAACTATTTTAATTTTAAATAAATAGACCAGGTTATTTTCCTTTTATTATTTGTTTATTTACGAAAAATAAATAAATAACAGGGGGAGGTTAATGGTGGTTTGTTGGTGGTAATTCTAGTTGAAATTCTAGTTGAAACAATTTAAATTGGGATATTGGGATATTGGGATATTGGGATCCATAGTAGATATTGGGCAACTATTTGGGCAACTATTGGGGTATTGGGATTCATAATAGATATTGGGCAACTATTGGGCCAGAGTGATGCAGAGAGAGGAATTAGAGAAAATTGGATTGAATTTAAATTGAAATGAAAATTGAAAAGGTGGATTAGGAAAATTGGTTTGTTGAGAATAACCATTCGACTCATGGTTTCGGTTGGATGCAACAATTTTGTGCAAATTGAGTGATCCAAGAGATTATGCCCGAACCAATAGAAGCATGGCTATCCACACCATCCAACCGGTGACCAGGTGCCCGTGAAGCACTTCACCCGCAAGAACGCCCTGGAACCAAGGTGGACGGGACCATTCCAGGTATTTCTGACTACACCAACTGCTGTCTTCTGTGAGGGCAAGACCTCCTGGATTCACGCCACACACTGTAAGTTGGCTATCCAAGCACCAGACACGACACCACAGTAAGGATGTTTTTAGGAAGGATGTTTTTAGTTACAGGTGTAGTGCTACTGATAGCGGCAGCATCTATTGGTAGCGAGGTGAGGTGGGTATCGAGGGAAAAGGAGTGGGCGAGGCTGAGACAAAACCTCACTGTGACATGGGGACAGGAGATATCGTTACCATGCTTCGAGGAAAAATTGCACAAAGATTGGATAAATGTGGGCTGGGTGGTGTTGGAGGAAAACATATGGAAACCGGTACTGGATAAGCAACTCGAGACCCTTGAGGGGGGACGAGTCCGCATCAGAGAGTCTGCCAAACCAGGGTACACATGGGGAACCCCCGATTTTAGGCTACAGACACGCACATACCTAGAAAAAGGCACGACTATGCGGATTCAGTGTGAGGTCTGGATGCCTGGCGTGGCTCGCGACGAAACCAAATACACACCATGCATCGAATACATACTCACGCCACACCCCCAGGACAAGGCCCCAAAAAAGGGTGAAAACACATATTGGAAGGTAGCAAGAGAGGTGGCGACAATTCAGAATAGGACTCACTGCTGGTCATGCATGCACTTTCCCCAAGCAGGCACCACTGGAATACAAATGATAGTGCTACCCCTGTCCCTTAACGATCTTTGCTCACAACCTATCGATTCCCCATGTTTAGTCACCACTCTGGAAAGAGAGGGGGTTGGCAACGGTAAGAGTTGTAATTGGCAGTTTAATTATCGCCCTTCAATGATTGCCTATGTGACCGAGAGGCCTGCCCCCGTCTGGGTCAAACCGCAGAAAGGGATGGTCTGCCTCCAGGACTCCGGCCACTTGCTTATGGGGGAATCAGAATGTGCCTACACTCTCCCCGGGAGGCTGGAAAGGGGGAGCGCCGGGATTACACTATGAATAATACTGCAAGATAAACACGACCACAACGTAACGGCTATAACATTTTCTAGGGGGGTTAGTAGGATTAATGGGGTGACAAAGGGAATCCAGTGCTTATCTGCCCACCTAGTCCCACCCCATGGGACAATGTTTATATGCGGCGATAAGGCATACCCCTATTTACCAAATAATTGGGGTGGCACATGTTATCTTGGCTCGGTCCTTCCCGACGTCGAGATACTGGATGATTTAGATCCAAGGTCCCTGGACAGGCGACATAGGAGGTCAGTATGGAACGAAGACGGAACCACTAAACTACACGGAAGCATATGGGAAAAGGTGTTAGGTTTCTTCTTCCCAGGAGCGGGCACAGTTATGGATAGTTTTCGGATAGATAGGTTGGCTTTGGCCCTAGAAAAGGTGGCTAACGACACCGCTACAGCCCATGATGTACTATTGGACACAGTAGTTCATATGCGCACAATGGTAATGCAGAATCGTGTGGCTTTGGACATGCTCCTGGCAGAGAAAGGAGGGGTATGTGGGATAGTAGAGGGAAAATGTTGCACATACATACCAGATCCGTCTGAAGGGGTGTCAGCCGCAATAGTGAGATTAAGGAAAACTAGCCACGCATTGACCGTCGATCGGATTGCACGTGAGAACTCTTATAAATTTAGCTGGCTCACTGATTGGTTTTCGGGATGGAAAGGTACGATAGTAAAGTGGTTGCTGACCGCACTGGTGGTGATAATCGGGGTGGTGATCTGGGGAGCACTAATGAAATCTTTAGTCCTCCTCTGCGTGAGAAAGTATTTTTCAGGATGGAAAACGAAGAAACCGCCGACAACGACCATGGTCTTGACCACCGAGGCCATCGACCTGAACGAGCCCCTCGACGAGGCTGATGTGACCGGCACTTCTGAAGACTGTTGATTTATTTGTTAATTGTGATGATTTTGTTGTAAACCCCTTGCGGGAACTGGCTAATGCTTCTTATGTATTACAAGCTCACAGCTGCGCACCTCCAACCGATCCAACTGTGGATCTGATTGCGACGCTGGGTCTGGCAGTCAAGGGACCCGACATGGATACTCTGGATCCACAAGCTGATTATGCGTCCATGGAAGACTTCGACATAAAGGAAGTTTCTCTCTTCACTTTGAATACTTTGGATTTTAATGCTCTGTATCCTGACCAGGAACACACGACACAAGATACTGACAACATTATGTATTCCTCAGAACAGCAGCATGTACAAGCTCTCATGAGCATGGACGTCGATTAACTTCGAAGATCTGCAAGGACCGCGTCTGTGCAAGGACAGGGAGCCCTTCGATTGGGGGGAATTTCAGCTGCACCTCTGCTGCTCCAAGGGTGGGTTGGGAAACCCTCCGGGCGACATCCCCGGCCGGACCAGGCGCGTTCGTTGTGGATCCGAAACGTTAATGAACTTTCATGTTCTGGACCCTCATGTTCCAAACACGAACTACATGACACGCCTTCCAAGGGCATGCGTGACGCTTTGGGTGCGTGTCATGTCTTTGGGAGGCACCCACATCACGCAATCCTCTTTCAATAAAGCCTGTTGTGGCCACACACACCACCATGCTCATGTGGCCATTGCGAATAAAGCCCGATGTGGCACGTTGTCTCTTTGGATACGTTGCCTCGACGAGACAAGAGGAGGGATATGTTGGATACGTCGTTTTTATTGTATATGCACCCTGTTGACTTATAGGCTGAAGTATAATCGTTATTTGTATTTAATAAGAAATGCTTGCTTCACCATTTGTATTTAATGAGAATGCTCGCTTTTCCACTGTGCTGGATTCAAGCCCGTTACATCTCACTTGCTCTGAACATGTTTTACGGTCCAACTGCGACCAGGAATGTAAACTAATCAAAGACCGGTTACTCCTATGTGTGAAATATATCTTCCGGCCCTCCTTGAGATCTGGTTAAACATCTGCTCCGGGAGATAGGGCTTGAAAGCCTCTCCCTCGAGGTCAACATTCCTACAGGAAGGGATCTCGGTGGGAGGATTTAGCCCGTTTAAGGGTCTCGGTGGGAGGAATTTAGCCCATTTTTCCTTTGTTCGAGCTCACTTTCAGCGCAGACCTTTTTCTATATTTTACCTATATAAGCGAACCGTGGGTTGCCTGTCTTTTAGGAGGGTCAGCTCTGAGTCAGCGACGCATGCTGTCCATTTGTGCAGTATATGCTAACCCTTCTCCGCAGCTGCGTTTTGGTTCTTCAATAAACAACTTGTTACTCCTTATCCTCGTTGTGGATCATGGTTCGATTCCCGACATGTACAAGGTGTGAAATGTGTCTACTCTACAAGGCATGCATATACAGTATAGTGTAATCACATGCAGAACGTTCTTGTATGATGAAGATATGAAGACATAATTACAACAAACAGATGAGTGCAGACATAATTTGAGTGTGCTCCATTTTTGGTGTTATAGGAGTTCGATGAATGTTCAGGCTAACATGATGGGACTCATGCCAATGTTACTTGCTGTAAATAAATATGCTATCCTCGTATATACAGTATACTACCCAGCAATACAGCCACATTCTCTGTACAGGAAAATCCTTGCATAATAGGGGATGCCTTCCTTAGAGGGGGAGCTGTGGGACAGGTGTGCGGTGTATGGGGCCGTTACGTCATCTGCAGGAAGTAAACCATTATTAACAACTAGCAAGCACCCATGGAAAGTCCATGTCACGTAAAATGTAACCTCAAAATATTACGTAAAGAATGGTTAATTGAATAAATAAGCTCCTGCTACCCACCTACCCCAAGTCAATGCTCTCCCATCCCCAATCCAAAGTCCTCAACATCACCCTCGCCAAATTTATCTGAAATTAATTATATTCTTCATCAGTCATCACACACACACGCACACACAACACACACAAAACACATGCGCACACACGCACACGTTTAAGTTAAATGAAAATAAAACAACATTTAATTCACAATCTCACGAGATTCCATCATTGTGATATGTGACGGACTAACTGACAAGTGCAGGATTATTAACAACATGAAATGAATAGAATCCCTCTTCCTTCCAAATTTCCGGTTTTCCCTCCTGAGAGTTTACTTTTGTATCCACCTCATGCATCTCCTGCCCTCATTCCTCCCACACCCATTGTTTGTCCAAGTCTGCCTTTATGTTGGCCTTCAACTCTGCTGTTGGAATCCCCGTTTCAACTGTTCCTTTTGTCCTGATCCATTCAGTGTACTAATTCTAGCTCTTCCATGAGCCTCGACTTACATACAAAAATAAAAGGAAAAAATAAGCGAACAGGGCAAAAGCAAGTAAATAACAGTGGATTTGAAGGAAATATATCATACTGTTGAACACGCAAATCTTAAAGTTACAACTGATAAAATTCATCAAAATTCACTGCTCAGTATTCTCGGTTTATCGGATTCTGTTTATGGTAATGGTCAGGAAAAGTCTTATTCAGCCTATCATAATACAGTGTACCTAACTCTCAGGAAAAAAAACAAACTCCAGCTTAATGGGAGTTGGGTGTTTAACCCACATCCCTGAACATTTTGTGAAGTAATCTTTCATTTACTTATTAATTTTTACAAACAATACTTATCCCACTTGTAAAAGTAATCATCTCAATCCATCATTAGGATTGACGACTTAAAGAGCGATCATATATTATGATGACCTGTTATCAAGGATACCTTCGTGGTGGAGAGAGGCTGTAGAATCTGTACTGATCCATTATCTTCTCTTCCAGCTTCTCCTTTTGACGCCGGAGCTCATTAAGTTTATCTCTGCAGAAGTGGGGCAGGTCAGGAAGGCACAAGGACAATGATACATTGGGGGCTTTAACATCATGGCCACCACACATCATGGCACTCAACATGCAAATACTGCATTTCCATTCCACAGTGCATTGACATTCGAAGAAAAAAGAAGAAGAAACTGCAGCGAAAAACGAGAGAAAACAAGTAGAGGTACATTCAAAGTACACCACCCCCCATGCTAAAACAGTAAATAACATATCCTCCAGTGTGTGACATTGCTGGGGCGCTTCGGCGCTTGGCGATGCTGCTTTACAGTGCATGGATACGGAAGTGGGAGGAAGTGGTGTCCAATAACTGATTAATTGACTAATTAAAATAAATAAATAATAATCGTAAAATAATTAATTTCTTAATCAATTGGTTAGTATAGTAAGGGCATTTTATGAGATATTTCACAAATCTGTTAACTAAATTGTTACCAAAAAATTTCTTCACCAATATGTTTGTAAAGGTGTGTAATAACATGTGTTAAAATGTTGAAGTTCAACTCCCGTGGGAAACCCAGAAAAAAAGCTGTTGAATTCGGGTACCGAAAAATTATTTTCGAGAATTTTTAATTTTTTTAATCGGCCCTTAAGTAACTTATGAGGGGTCAAATAAGGGTTTTTCATGATTCTGAGTTGATTGTTAACATTTATATTTTGACTTTTACATTTACACACAAAGTAGCTTTTATTTCACATACATATATAATACTCAAGAGTTATTTCTCATTCATATACCCATTATACCCATTGATCCAAGATAAGACTTCAGCAGGTGAAAACCACCCAACCTTGGAATGACGGGTAGATTTGCCTGCTTTATTATATTCACAGCCTTCAGCCAAATCGGAAGATCAAAGGTCACTATAGCGACCCCAGCGCACCGTATGCACTCTTTCAGAGTGGTGAAGATGGTGTTGAGGTCATTAGGGTCTCCTTCAATAACTGGGAGGAACTCGATCTGTGTGCTCTGCTTTGCATCATTAGCATGGATTCTCTTCATCCAGCCATTCCAGTTGGAGTGTGGGAACTCAGGATCGTTGGCTTTGATCACCCACCCCGCTGCCCAGAGTGTGTCACCTGGAGTGAGGAGTGGCTGATCATGAGCCAGGGAGGAGGAAAGCTCAGCGAGGGGGAGAAACATGATCGCGTTCGTTCCTATCTGTTTCCTGTTCGTAAATGGAATAATCTTTACTTCAGTTCCTCTCAGGATCTTAGCTTTGTCGAGTGCCTTCAACTTCATCCGGAGGAAAGCTGCTGTTGTCTGTGGATCTGGCAAAGGTGGTGCCGGAGAGGTGACTTCGATCCAACCCATTGAGTGAAAGGGAGTGTTTCCATGAATAGAGACAATGTTTAAATCTATATTGTCTCCAACAAACTGAGTGACTGCATTGTTTGTTTCCCCAACCTCCATAAAGACCACCTGATCATTACTTGACAATTCACTTTCACTGGCTGGCACTTTGGCTGTCATCACTGCTTGATCCTCAAGCGCAGCATCAACCGCAACCTCATCATTGATCTGTTCATCGGTTTCCTCCACAATGGTGTCAAGAGTGCCAAAAGTATCTGGAACATCATCTCCACTCCTACTATTAAGGAAGCAGTATTTGTAGTTTTGTGTCTCCGTGTAAGACTCAGTGTATCCCAGCCGGTGGAACTTGTTGAGCATCCATTTTGACCCAAATCTATGATCAAGTTGTATGGCAAGCCCCATTTGGTGTGGCAATACTCCAGACCGAGGTCGACAGGCCTTAATAAAATTCTGCCACCAAACGGCAACTCTTTCGTCTGTCTTGACAATCGGTCTCAAGAACATCTGAAGGCTTGCAGGAACAAGTGTCAGCTGACTATCGATGTCAGTCATACTGTGTGTGGTGGGGTATGACTTTGGACCTAAATCAATCAAGGCAATATCATTGGATATGAACTTGAGTGCCGTCTTTATGATCTGAGTCTTCTCATCTCCATGGTCAAGATTAGCATGATGCTCTCGCAGAATATTGTCGGTGCCATCTTTGAGACAGAGTACATCTGCCCTTCTTTCCTGTGTTGTGAAATACAAGGTGTCTTCGTATTTCTCTAGAAGTTTTATCTTTAGCCAATGCTTTGAATAAGAAAGGCTCTTCTCTGGTGACTGATCAAACTCCTGCAGCTTTTCATGGACTTGGTCCATGTTCATTACCCCATGCTCTAATTCTGAGTCTAACCATTCGCAGAATTCAATAAAAACTGCCTCTCGCTCCTCATCAATACTCCTCTGTCCTCTCTTCCTTTTTCCTTCCTCATCAGTCTTGGACAAACTGTCACCTCTCGCAAACATAAGTTTGCATCGCAAATGGTACAGTGTTTCTTCTGCTACCAAGTCGTTGATCCCTTCCAGGCGTCCAGTGACTTCAGTGCCCCAGTCATCCCCGTGACTCCGTGCTGTCTTCAGCAAGCTTGCCTTCAGTGTATCTGCAGTCAAATTATCTGGCACTCTGTATTTCTTTCTAGCTTGTGCTGGATTATTTTTGTAGAGCTGGGCTGGTTGGTTGCAAAGAATGCATACATCCTTATACAGGAGGTCAACTGACTGTGATCTTCTAGAACTGCAGCCAGTTGATGAACTGAACTCACAAGTAGTGCGTCTTCTCTTCAACTTTGATGACTCTTTCTCTGCCTTTGATGCTTGAGCTGACTTCTTGGTGGTTGCAACAAAGTTGTTGTACAGATCATTTTTACACTTCTGGTGGTACCTCAGTTTTCCTTCCTTTTGAGCCTCCTTCATACGTTCCACAACAGTAACATTTTCGACAGTTTCTGCTTGTTTCAATAAAGTTGAGTATCCCTTTGGAGTTGCCTGTATGAGCCTTTCAGCTGGTGTATCCGAGCGTGCACAGATGAAGCAATTGAGCACAGGTGGAGTAACGTCTTCATCCATATTGCTAGACTCCATGTCCTGCAAAGTAGAAAATGAGATATATTTAGAAATTATTTTTCCACAAAGGAGTGTCTGTGGTGAAATATAAATGTTAACAATCAACTCAGAATCATGAAAAACCCTTATTTGACCCCTCATAAGTTACTTAAGGGCCGATTAAAAAAAATAAAAATTCTCGAAAATAATTTTTCGGTACCCGAATTCAACAGCTTTTTTTCTGGGTTTCCCACGGGAGTTGACCTTCAACATTTTAACACATGTTATTACACACCTTTACAAACATATTGGTGAAGAAATCTTTTGGTAACAATTTAGTTAACAGATTTTCATATGTTTCCCTTACTAGTAGCATACCTAAACCACCACTGTTTCATCAAAATATGTAACTTTATGAAAATTATGTAATTTATTGGAAATTAAATAATTAATCGATCAATTGATTAATCAATAAATCAAAAATACATTTTGTAGCCAAATCATTTGGTCACCATTGTGTCAAAATATCAGCTTCCTAGCTGAAAAGGTGCCTCAGATATTGGCCAGATGAGAAAGAAAATAAATAAGTGCTTCATAAATCGATAATATTAAGTAGTTAATGAATTAATTGATTAATTAATAAATAAAAAATTTAAATATCGTTTTGCCAAAGCACTGGTTTACTATTGTTCCAAAATCGCAGCTTCCTTAGATGAAAGAATGGCTGAGATATTGCCCAGACAAACAAGAAAACAAACAAACAATAAAGAAAAGAAGAAAACAAATGGAGTGAAAACTGAGGACTCCGTTTCGGCACCTGTCATCGCCAGGCCTCCTTCGGTGCCCGGCGATGACGTTGTGCTGCGCCTGGGGATGGAGTAAGGAGAGGCTGAGTAAAATGAACTAACCTGCCTGAATCTTAAACATTAATTAACATTTAATTTGGTGCTGTCTACCTACAATACCAATGGAGCAGGCTTGCACACTGCAAGCAAGTACTCAGGTGCATCCTATGTGTAGACATAATAAAACTAGAATGGCACTCAGTAGAGAGCATACCTCTGCCAGGTGAACAGTTTACGTTTTGCATCCCAGAGTAGACCAGAATATCACAATACAGAATCACATTTAATCAAAATCATCCGTCCACAATTTTTTGAGATATCCTGCTGTTGATGTAATCCGTCCACAATCATCCACAATATCGTCCATCCGTCCACAATATCGATGTTGGCCCTAATTCCCAATGGTGAAGAATCACTTTTAAAATTCTAGTAGCCGGATCCGAATCCGGATCTTCACCAAAAATCGAATTATTTCGTCCTTGTGACATACGCTACATATCTGCCAAATTTCGTCCGAATCCATCCACAACTTTTGGAGATATCCTGTTCACAAACGGACAGACAAACAGACAGACAAACAGACAGACAGACAAACAGACAGACAGACAGACAGGGGTGAAAACATAACCTCCATCCACCTTTGGTGGCAGAGGTAATAAATATAAGCTTTGTAAATTTGATGAAGTGGATTGTGAGAGAGATTCATATTTAAGAGCACGAGGTTAAAATGACATGCAAGCCAAAACACAAACTAAAAATGTTGCATATTCATAATGAACTCAATCAATCAATGACCAAAAAAATGGCAAGTCATGTGACCCAAAATACAATGTAATTAAATATGCAATATTTCACGTGTGCTATCATAACTACGATTACTTAGTAATTAACTAATTATGCTAACTGCTAACTACTATGACTACTCATTAACAAATTGCTGATTACCACGATTACTTGGTAATTAATATTTAAACCGTATCAATACTTAAGCACATCATAGATCAGAGACATAGACATAGGGATCGCTTGTAATTGCTTCTTTTTTAACGTCTAAAGTCCCGGTCTCCTTCGACTGTTTTAAAAGGCCATTGCGGTTCCATTCCGCAAACGGCTAAATAACCCAAATAAATCGTCCTTGCTTAAAATTAACCAAAATAATTTGCGATTATAATGAGCTCTTTATTGAAAAGTTTACAGCTGCAGTAATTTTCACGTAAATATGGCAAAAGTTATTAAATAAGAGGCAGAAGTGGCACTTGTTACCGTTGCCTAGCAACTAGTTCCAGTGTCATCTCCATTGTCTACCTGCAGTGAGCAGACAGAGCCTGAAGATGCTGATATGACCTTTTATTAGCGGATATTTCCATTTACGGAACTTTTCTGACTGTTTTGTGATTCTTTTTCCTGGGATACTTGCTGCGAATTGTATCAGTATGCAAAATTTCAGCTTTTTACCCAACCTATAAGGTACTGAACATCTATATCAGTGAGCGAGTACTTTCTGTTATGTTGGTTACGTGTATACAGGACATTAAACGTTTAGACAATATTAAACTTGTTCAGGACTCGTATGTCCGATTCTGGATTTAAATTCTGAACGCACAGTTTTCCCTTTCCTCCACGTTCTGCGATTCATCCAATTGGTCTGCACGATCCGATGTATTGCATTGGGATCACTGGTCTCGGAAATGTTTAACCATATTGCAAGTACAGTGCAAGTGCATCTTTGGGAAAAAAAACTATAAAAACATCGTGCTTCTCATGATTTTGTATAAAGTAGCCAGATAAAATGACTCATTCTTTTTGCATCACCCTACTCAAATTCTGCAGTCAGACCAAAGTGCGAGGCAAATGAAAGTAAAACATACATGTACTGCTTTTGCTCCTGGTGGAACTGGTCCTTGCTGTCCATGCTGTGTTCAAGCAGATCTCTGTTGTGCTGCATCAGTGACTGAATCTGGTCTAGGAGGTGTCGGTTCTCCTCTTCCAGTTTTTGTTTGAGGTGAGACAACAGCTGGGATAAGGGAGAGAGGAGAGATTAGAGCATGCGATGGTTTTGCAGAGTCAAGAACCCACATCAAACCTCTGGAATGGATTAGTTTAAGCTGAGATCAAATTCAAACATCCGATCCGATGTACCATACTCTGTTACGGAGCGTTGGTTCTGCCGAATCAGTTTCTTGGCCAGGGGTCATGCTGGACGATTTTGCATCCCTCTTGCAGCAGTAGTTAGGCGGCAGCAATAATTTGTATTTTGTGCAAGGGTAAAAAAAAATTGTTTTGTAATGACTCGCCTCGTATTCGTGATCATCGTCCACCAACTAATGTCGGCAGATGGGAAACCAATTTTATCTGAGGAAAGGAACACACAATGAGGAATCCCACGCATTGATGGTCGGGATTGAAACCCAGACTAGACGGCTTAGAGGAGAGAAATGGAAAAATATAATCGAACTAGAAAGCATCTCAAAATGCAAAGCCCAATGCTTTGTACTTAAAGTAATCTTGAGGAAATCAATCAGCAAAGACGAAAGAAACGTGAATTTCATTACCTCGTGTTCTCCATATTCTTATAACAAAGGAGTGTTGAAAACACACACACACACACACACACACACACACACACACACACACACACACACACACACCAAAACCCATCTTCCGCTATGTGGGAGACGGGTTAAGAGTTTTCGACCCATTGAAACCAATGAATAAACTACAAAACTCACCCAATACTTTTCTGCCCTCGTATGTGAATAAGGATCCAAAATTGTCCATCTGCACTCTTACCTCACATTGGCTGCCAAGACGTGCCGAGTCCACGTCCAGCTGTTGGAACTGCTGCCGCAGGTCTGAACAATCGGCCTCGAGACGTGCTTGCTGCAACCGACTGCTGTTCAGTTCCGACTTGAGTTCCTTTTGCTCCGAAAACAGAGACTCATGATCATGACGCAGACGTCCATAAGTTGCATTAAGCCTGTGAAAAACACACGTCATGTGTCAGTAGCCATTTCTCAGACATAGAACAAAACCAGAAAGCCAAAAACAGGTAAATGAGCAGACAAAATAAACAAATACGCAACAGCAAAATATAAAACCAAGACTTACAAAATGCGAATGCAATGAGAAAGCACAGCTGAGCAGAGATTCTGGCAGTAAGATTCAGATAAATACATAATGTTTAGGAGGTAGGGTTTAGGCCCTCACCAAGTTTGATGATCTTTTATCATTCAGTTTGGAGTAATTGGTCAAAATATTAATTATACACATGGGGTGTAGCTCAAGCACAGAAGACAGAATCCGAAACATTTTAAAGGACCAAGAAAGATATCACAAATGGCCTGTTTCTACTGCAGAGATCCACCACGTGGGCTGACTGGGTATGCCAGATGTTTTTGTATTGTGGCATGGTGAATGCCATATATTCACGAGATGGATTGTTATTGGTTATTTTGATGTCTGAACTCGATGACCTTTGATGGAAACATATGTTTTCACCCCTGTTTGTTTGTCTATTTGTGAGCACGATATCTCAAAAAGTTGTGGACGGAATTGGACGAAACTTGGTGAATAGGTTGGGGAGGTGACAGGAACATGCCGATTAGAATTTGGGTAAGGTCCGGCCCATCATTGGGATTTTTCAGCCCGACAGAGGTATGCGCTCTACCAAATGCCATTCTAGTACTGTATGTTATGACTTTTGAAATGATGTTTTGGAGGAATTAATTTTGTTGTTGAAAAATTTAAGATTTTTACTGGTGGTTCATGAAACTCTTCATTTAGTCTGTGAAAAGTAATTCATATTAAAATATTGAACTCGGTTATGCCTGGTTGGTGGGGATGGGCTGTCCTACGCCATCTTTGAATTTTGTGAACACACATTTCCGGCGCTCGTCTGTTCAACATGTCGAGGTAGACTAGCTACGTGTACGAACCCTGATGGCTATCCACATTTAAAAGATTTGCATAAATCATCCTGAAGAGTAAGCCTGGTGTTGGCTTAACGGTTAAGGTGGCTGGGTTAGGAGCTCAGGGTCCTGAGTTTGAGCCCCTATCATGCTGTAGAATTAACACCAGGTGGGTTGATTCAGCCTGTCATCCTTCCGAGGACTGGTAATGGGGGGCATCGCATCAGCGGCACAGCCGCACCCTTAGAAAATTATGTGAGTGAATCCTGGCGAATGGCTAGATGTTTAATGTTTTCTACATTTGATAAATTGATTTGGTAAATTAAGATTACTCATTTGAAGTAATTACATCAATTGATTGAATTTGTGTAATGATGAGATTGCCACTTACGTAATCTCGTATTGGTTTTGTCGGCAACCTATCCACCGCTTCCTCTTCTTCGCTCAGTTTTCTAACAACAGAGTCATAGTGCATTGAGTATGTGTTCCAGTCTATTTAACGAACCAATGGTTACACTATGATGAGGAGCAAGGATATGACTTGCCATAAATATTCTGAATCCTGAATTTTGGAAGACATTCAGCATGTCAGCTTTGGCAGTGCAAATTCACTCCCTACTCGTTTTGGTGGAATTGGCTTTCAAATTTGCTCATTGTGAGCCTTCCATACATGACAACCATGTCTATCTGCCGCAATTTGAACCGTTTGCTACCATGTTGCATTACAAAGTCACTCTCCATGCCTTTTGATAGAAAGTCGTGCAGGTTAAAACCCTTTCCTGTCCATGCGGCTTTAACAACAAAGTCTGTAGCTCCCAAAATAAAATGATAGAGCATTATGTTAGGGCTTTTCAATAATGTTCTTTATTAAGAACTGGTTCTCGGCTAACATATTGAGCTATGTAGTTGGAGAGATTCTGTGTCCCATCAGATAAATCATTTGATATCCCTACCGGTCATTCTCTTGGCGGAGCTGCTGGTATTCCCCAGCAATGGCGGTGTGTGCTCTGGTTTCCTGCTGCATCTTCTCTCGCTCAGTTTTGAGCATGGTCTCAAGCTCCACAAGCTGATCCTTCTGTTTCAACAGCTGGTTAAGCCTGAGATTAGTGAGACAGGAGGAATGAAGTCCATTTCATTGCTAACAACAAGCATCCCAATTACAACATTCCAAAGTAAAAGCATCAAATATTAACGATGATCAAGTGTTTAGAACGACTTTTTATAACATCATAAGAAACTGCTTTTCATTTGAAATTTTAATAATTTGATTTCCAATCTTAAAATAAAATGTTGATAATTTTTTTCATCAAAACCAAAAACAAAACGTTAATCTTTAAAGCCACGGCAGCCACACGCTGTACAATACACACATTTAAATATCAACCAAAGTTTTCACCTCTGCCACCAAAGGAGGACAGAGGTTAAGTTTTCACCCCTGTTTGTCAGTAGGACATCTCAAAAAGTTATAGACGGATTCGGACGAAATTTGGTGGACAGGTTTGGTGTGTAACAATGACTAATCGATTAGATTTTGGTGAAAATCCGGATTTGGATAAGATAATTTTTAGGTCTTCTCATTTCGATTCTCTGAGAGATGAACTTATAAAATGGGTCGTGATGTCTGGATGTCTCCATCCAGTCGTCCGTCCGCCTGTTAACTTTTTGCTATTTTGGCTACTCCTCCCTTATCACCTAGCTGATTGTTCTGAAGCTTTAAAGATGAATACAAGACAGTAACCCACACAATCGCTCGGGTTTAGATTTTTTGATTTCAGGTAATGGAGGCTCCATTGAGGGGTTACCACCTGAAACGTCCGATCCCTACTTGTCCATTGTTTACCAACCGATTGCTCTGAAACCCAATACAGCCCTTATACTCGATGGCCCGCACAATTGCACAGACTTCCATCTTTCAGTTTCGGATCATGGGGACACCAAGTAGGGGGGAGGGGGGTACCCCCTGCAACTTTGGATCCACACTCGTCCCTTATGTACCAACCAATTACTCTGAAACTCGATACAGACCTTCGTCCGCAGGATCGCTCAATGTTACATTTTCCGATTTCTTAATTTTCGAATTTGGATCACGGGGGCTCCCAGGGGGAGTTAACAACTGAAATTTCCGATCCCTACTCATCAGTTATTTACCAATCAATTGCTCTGAAATCCGACACAGCCCCTCTACTCAATGGTCTGCAGGATCGCTTGGTCTTAGATTTATCAATTTAGTATCAGGGGCCTCTAGAGGGATAAGGGAGTCTCCCAGGTAAGAAGGAGGGGGCAGGGGGGGGGGGGGAAGAAGGGGGTGGGGTCACCCAAAATCAGCAGAGGTCTGAATTACAACCTCAAGAGATTCCCGTCAGCCCACTCGGGGCTATTTATTACTGGGTTCATACCCTTTTAGGTATCTGAAATTCCATGACATTCCATGACTTTTCCATAACCCTTTACTGATTTTCCATGACCCCATACATGCATATTTTACTCACCCCTACTTTAAAGCACATCATCAAGATTTTGCAAATTATCAAGGTGTGTATCAAGGTTGTATAGTGTGTAACTGCAGCTACACACTATACAACACACTGTACCACATGTGAACCCCAGAATGCAGCAATGGACAATGCCATCCTTACCTGTCTTCTAGATCTTTGTTTTCCACTTCAAGTACACGATGTGTGGTCTTCAAATCTCCATGGCGATTGATGAGGTCCTCGTAGTCGGCAGCCTGCCTCTCATGCAGTGCTGCGAGGCGCTCGTGGTCACGCAAGAGAGCGTCATATGTCACTTTTAACATCTCGTGCTCTTTTGCTACTTCGTCAGCCTCAACCTCAAGAATGGCCTGTGCACCTTGCAGCTGAGTCTGCTGCATTGTGAGTGACACGTTCTGTGAGTTCAGTGTAGAGTTTTCCACCTGCAAAAAGACAGTTGGGACACCGATCCACAGTTTAGAATCAAAGAAAAGAGGACATTCATACAAAAAACAAAAAAACAAAAAACAAACAAACACGAAAGGCAGCCATTGAGGCCTTTGTAGTTTCAATATCAAATGAAAAGTTACATATTCTCGTATCGTAAGTTCTTTTTAAAACATATTTCATAAAATCAATGCAAGAAACCCCCAAAACACATCAATTGTCAAACGCAAGCTGAGATACACAAACACACGCAGGGACACACACAGAGGCCGCGTCAGCCAATCGGCCCAAACACATCGAGCTGGATCAAGGGCTGAATCACACTTTAACCTGGCTCAATTTGGTTTGTCCAAGTTCGATCAAGCGACACGCTGCATTCCTCTTCCTCACCGAGCCACTCACAATGGCGACTGAGAGATGTTCTTCGTGCTCAATGGGGGAGGGGTTTAAACTTGGATGCTAAACATCCCCCTAAATCTGTCCTATATCGGACTTATAAAACCAAACAGTTTATTGATCGTGCTGACCAGAAAAACTCAATTGAGACCCAGTTCAATGATGTGTGTATTTACTAACAGGGGGAGGGAGGGAAAACAGGGAACACAAAAACATTTCATACAACTCTATTTTCACTTGAAGTACACGCCCTTGTTCTGAAGCCATTCCAGTGTTGATTTGGCTGCATGATTGGGGTCATTGTTTTATTGGAACGTAAATCTTCATCTAAGGTCGTTTGCACTCTGAAGCAGGTTCTCCTCAAGGATTTTCCTGCATTTGGCTCCATTTATTGTTCCCTCTATCCTTACACGTCTCCCAGTCTTTGCCTCTGAAAAGTATTCCCATAGCATGATGATGCCACCACCATTCTTCATGGTAGGGATGTTGTTAGATGGGTGATGAGCGGTGCTCGGTTTCTGCCAGACGTAGCGCTTTGCATTCAGGCCAAAGAGATCAATTTTCGTCTCAAAAGACCACAGAATCTTTTGCCTCATGCTCTTAGAGTCTTTCACGTGACTTTTTTCAAACTCCAGGCATGCTGTCATGTGCCTTTTTCTCAGGAGTGGCTTCTGGTCTGGCCACTTCGGTAAAGCCTAGTTTGGTGAAGTGCAGCAGAGACTATTGTTCTTCCGCCAAGTTCTCCCAACTCAGCCAAGGAACTCTGAAGTTCTGTCAGAGTGGTCATTTGGTTCTTGGTCACCTCTCTGACCAAGGTACTTCTTGCCTGGTTGCTCAGTTTGGTCAGCTGGCTAGCTCTAGGAAGAGTCTGGGTAGTTCCATGTTGTTTCCATTTCCTAATGAGCTCACTGTGCTCTTGGGAACTTTCAACAATCTAGAAATAATTGTATACCCTTCCACAGATCTCTGCCTCCTCACAATTATATCTCGGAGTTCTACAGACAGTTCCTTGGACTTCATGGTAGAGTTTCTGCTCTGACATGCACTGTCATCTGTGGGAACTTATCTGTGGGAAAGGTGTGTTTCTTTCTATATCATGTCCAGTGAATTAAATTGGTCACAGGTGGACTCCAATCACGTTGTAGAGACATCTCAAGGATGATCAAATTGATGCACCTGAGTTAAATGTGGAGTGTCATCGCAAAGGGGTTGAATACATATCAACTCAAGACATGTCAGCTTTTTATTTTTATTTATTTTGTCGAAGTTTCCCAAAAAAAAATTCACTTCGACATTATGGGGTATAATACGTAGATCAGTAAAAAAAAATCTCAATTTAATACATTTTAGATTCAGGCTATAATACAATAAAATGTGAAAAATGTCAAGGTGTGAAGACTTTCTGAAGGCATTGTACTGTAGAATCTTGGTAAGACCACAAGTCTGATACAATTTTTGCTGAAATAGTAATAGTAAAAAAACAAATAATAACAGTAAAATAGTTGTAAATAAAGAAACCAAAACTTTTTTTTCACTTTTCTTGCTATTTTATCATCGAAATTCATGTCAATAGACGTTCATGTTAACAAAACTCTACAGTCGTACATACAGTATATGTAGTACAAGGACATATGCCTATCAGACTGTGCATTTGCTAAGATGAATAGTCACCTAATGGATCAACTTGATTCACAAAACAGCACTTTAAACAAGCAAGTTATGACTCAGTCAGTTTCAGGCCGGGAGGATATGCTACGCCCCATATACTTAATACAGTTTTAATTATACATTGCCATATTTATAATTTCTAGATTGATAACTGCATACAACAACAGGAAAAAAGAGGGGAGGGGGGGGGGGGGGAAGGGAAACAACAACGGAGTTAAATAGCATCATTCCCATCAGGTGTTGCTGTACAGAGCTAAAGGCCGTCAGAAAACAGCATCATTCCAATCACAAATGTCCAGAAAGTGCCGTGATGACGACCTTTTGACGCTGCTGATGGACATCGCCTGCATTTAGCATCGCTGCATTTAGCCGGTATGTGCATGTCTCGACTGTCTCGTGGTGAAAAGAGTCCTTAAGTTTTGCATTTCTCTTTTAAGTTTATTTTAATTCATATTAAAATTTAGCAAACGAGGGAGTTCCAATGCTTCAATATTGTAACCTATTATTGTCACCTCATATTATTGTATCGATCCTTATTACCCTCACCAGAGGAGAGGGTGTTGCATTTGAGTCCTTTTGTTTCTTTGTCTGTCTGTTTGTCCGCACAGAATAAATATGATTTTTTCTGCAACCGTTGGTCCAATTGACAGGAAATTTTCACCATAGGTGGAACTCCACCTGTAGAATTTTAAAATAATAATTATGACGTCATATGTCATGTGGTATGGGCGCCATCTTGGAAAACCCGAAAAATTTTGCACCTCTATATCTCCGAAAGAGATGCATAGAAAAAATTGAGACTTGCCTCATTGTAAATAACTCTCCATGTGGAATAACATATGCTAATGATGATGACATAGGTGCCTCCATTATGACGTCATAATTAGACAAGTACAAAACTTTATCCGATCAAGATGAAATTTCTTGAGCGTCATCTAGGGATAAATTGGGGGATAAAAAAAAAATTATGACATCATCGGTGACGTGGTTCGGCCGCCATCTTGGAAAAACCGAAACAATTTGCACCTCTATATCTCCGAAAGCGCTGCATCGAAAAAATAGAGACTTGCCTCATTGTAAATAACTCTCCATGTGGAATAACATATGTTAATGATGATGTCATAGGTGCCTCCATTATGACGTCATAATTCGACAGGTAAAAAACTTCATCCGATCAAGATGAAATTTCTTGAGCATCATCTCGGGATAAATTGGTGGAGAAAAAAAAAGAAGACATGACGTCATCGGTCACGTGGTTCGGCCGCCATATTTATTTTACTACAAAAGCCTTCAAAAACACTGAAAACATGTCCTGGCGAGGGCCTGCAATCTCTGATTGCTCTTTCTTGTTTTTCATGTTATACATGCCTGCATATGAACTTGTGTTTTGTATTTTTTTATCTTGTAAGCAATTCCTGATTGTAAATTATGAATATGTATGCATGTGTACAGCCATTGGCTGCCAGACATGCTATTAATAAACCATTTTTGAGCGATTGATTGAACAAAGAATTCTGAAAACCAAGTGAAAATACTTATAGGAGGAAGACAAAAAAAAAAGCATACAACGAATCGCAGACATTATGCCCCAAGTCTTATCTGCATTGGTTCAAACACAAATGCCCAGCAGACAAAAACCGTTAGTTTTGTGACCGTTAATTTTGACCCCCTGTAAAATTTAAAGGAAGACACGAGACCAAGATCTGCCTGCTTTTTATCTGTAAGGGCTGTGGCAAGGTTTAGTTATGCAGGTTTTGGCCATAATTGTTAAAAAAAAAAGAAAATGAAATTGTTCTTAAAAAGAAAGGCCAATTTGCATGCAAACAACGTTAAATGTGACCCGTTTCAACCTTTGGCCCCTGTGTAATCACAAAATGTTTAGTTGCATCCCGAAAGAGGTTATTCGAAAGCACATTTGTTCCAAATCACACTCATATCGACTCAAATACAAGAATGAATAATATGAATGATCGTTTTTTTAAAGGCCATTTTTCTCCGCTAGAGCAAAGGGGAGGCCTTGCAGGCCTTGCAGGTTAGCCTTGCAGGCCCCATGACAATCATGGTTCCCTGTTTGAGGCAATGTTTTTATGGCCGGATGCCCTTTCTGATGCCAATGCCCTTCCTGACTCAAATACAAGGAAATGGCAAAATGTGTGATTTTAGTGTTCTAACTTTGAATCCCAAAAATCAGAACGTGGCCTATATCAAAATATTAAAAGGGGTCTGGGTGTAGAACCAAGGAATATCCATGCAGAATTTGAAGGGGATTGGCTCAGAAATTAAGGAATGGTGAACGATTGCAATTTGTTCGAAAGAAACATCAGAAAAATCAATCAACCTTTCCCCCCTGTAGGAGGGAGAGACATAAAAAGAAAACCAAAAAAGTTGTGCATGCACAGAAAGAGCTAAAGAAAGCCTGCACGGGTGTTCTCAGGTGTGGGCAATAGGACACCAGGTTGTACAGGCTACACTGAAACACATACCTGCAGCTTAGCATTTTGAGTTTGCAGACTGGTATTGTGCTCCTGCAGTGACACCGCCTGCTTCTGCAGCTCCAAGATCTGGGTCTGGAGATGATTATTCTGGGACTCCAGCTGCTTGTATTGGGTCTTCAGTGCCTGTTTCTCAGCTTGCAGTGTAGCATTCTGTAATTCAAAGGGTAGCATGAGAGTGATGGGTACAACAAGTAAGGGCAGACTCAAAAATATATATTTTGCCGTTGGAAATTCAGATCTTTAAAGAACGACAACAAAGTTAAACAAAATCTCTTTCAACAAACAAATGTCGTACATTTCTCTCAATTTCAATAAGCCGGTCCTTGAGACGGAGGAGTTCTCGAGTGGCATCCTCCCGCTCAGACCTGCCCGGAGACAACAAGGTAGTCCGTCGACTTGGAATGGGACTGGTTGCAGGCGCATTGCGCTCCTCTTCTTCTCTCTGCTTCAATGCCTCATAGTTCTTTTTCACCTGTCCAAAAAGGAGGCATATATGTCATATGACCATAGATATCACACTTTACTTTGTCAATGGATGGGAAATAGTGTGACAATCGATCGAAGAGCAAAGGTTCTCAAACTACCATGGTGCACCACCAAGATGTAGTCTGAAAGTCTTGGCAAGGGTAGAGGCTATGTACCGTAAGGAAGGGCTTATGCACTCGGCCTTCTTTTCGCTCGCAGAGCAATCTGGTGGCCGTAGCTAAAACGAACGAGTGGTAAATCACACCACACCCTACTACAGCACTATATGCGTACACAAAAAAACACACAAGCACCAAGTAAAACGTGAAATATAATACTGAAAGTGGTGCTGTTAGGAAGGCATTCCCCTCTTATTGCATTAATTATATTGGGCTGCTTTGATATTAATCATTTCGATATTCGTCGCACTTTTCAGGAAAGCATCCCCGACGTAAACGGGGTCTTGCATTATTTGTATAAATGCATAATAATATACATTGAGACAGGCAAGGGGTAGTCAACCATTATTTAATAAGTGAAACAAAAGTCAATTCTCAAATATTGTGCATTGAGAGATCTGATCGTTATCAAATATTTCATTATAAATTGTGTGATAAATGCAACAAATGCAACGATTGTTACATCACAATATCGACTTTAATTTTCAAATGCAATTTTGTTAATGGTGGGTATTGGGATTTGTGGACCTGGAGAAGGCCTACGACACTATCCCGAGAGAGATGGTGATGGCGACACCAAGATGGATGGGAGTGTCGGAAGCAGAAGTTAGGTTGGTGGAAGGGATGCACAAGGGAACAAAGGGAAGAGTTTTTGTTGGTCTTAGGATGTCAGAGGAGTTCAGGGTGAACATCGGTTTGAGGCAAGGAAGCACTCTCAGCCCACTCATGTTTATCATGGTGATGAACCTGGTAATCAGGAAGGTAAACATGAGGGGTTTTCTGGGGAGGATGTTGTATGTGGACGATTTGGCTGTTGCAGTGGAGAATAGGTGGAAGATGCAGGGGGACTGGGGGAGTGGAAGGAGGCATTTGAGAAACATGGGCTGAAGATGAGTATGGAGAAGTGGGTCGGGCAGCAGAGAAAATAAATGAATATCGGGTTAGAGGGGAAAGAGGTCAGACAGGGAAATAGGTTTGACAGGGAAATAGGTTTGACAGGGAAATAGGTTTGACAGGGAAATAGGTTTGAGTACCTGGGTGGAACAGTGACCGGGGATGGTAAGTCCGAGGCAGAGATGCGAAGGAGGATTCAGGTGGGTGCGGATATGTGGAGGAGGGTGGAGGGAGTAATGACAGACAGAAAGATATCAAGGAGACTGAAAGAGAAGATTCTGATGTGTGTAACGCCGGCCAATCTTTGTGGTCAGGAGACGGTGGCACTGACAGAGAGACAACAACAGATGCTGCAGGTCTGCGAGAACAACTGGGTCAGAAGGATTGTGGGAGTGAAGAGGGTGGATAGGAGGAGGGTGGATAGAAAGAGGATGATTGAGGGAGGAGATTGGTGTGCAGATGAGCTTGACTGGGAGATTGCTAAAATGCCAGCTGAGATGGGCTGGACATTAGGTGTGGATGGGGGAAGAGAGATTGGCAAAGAGAGCGGATAGGTTGAAGGAGCGAAGTAGTAGGAAAAGAAGTGGACCGCGTTTGAGATGGGAGGATTGTGTGAAGAGGAATATGAGTGGAGAAGTATCATGGTCAAGGAAGGGCAGAATGTTGGTGCCATTGGACCTCACCCCTTAAAAAGGGAGGAAGAGGAGAAGAAGAAGCATCTGTGCAGCTAGTGGTGCATCTGTGCAGCTGATGCAGTGGCCCCTGAAGGTTAGGGCAGGAGTTTGTAATTTGTTCAGGATGCTGGTGACAGTTGCCTACTGGGGATTTAATCGTTACATTTTCTACATAACACAACAACAACATGCATTTTAAGGCCATTTTCCCTGCTAGAGCGGGGGTTAGCCTTGCGGTCCCCATGACAATCTTCTCCATTTCGCCCTATTTTCTGCATCTCTCCTTGTTAACCCCCTTGCCCACATTTCTTCTTTCACCATCTTTAGCCAAGTATTTCTCGGTCTTCCCCGTCCTCTACTTCCTTCTACATTCATTTCCATCACTCTTCTCAACCAGTCACTTTCATCCTTCCTCAACACATGACCAAACCATTCTCAACCTGTTCCTCTTCACGGCATCAATCACAGGCTCTATTCCCATCATCTTTCGCAATTCATCATTTGTCTTCCTCTCTCTCAACGATACTCCGCACATCCACCGAACCATTCGCATTTCCACCCTTTCCAGCCTTCGTTGCTGCTCTACATTCATGACCCATGTCTCGCTCCCATAAATCATAACACTTCTCACACATGCACCATACACCTTTCTACATAACGGAGCAAATTTCACACAAGCGAATAAAAAAAAAAAAACATTATTGGATTGCATTATTTGAAAAATGACTTTATTTTAACTTTAAAAATCAAGTTTAATTCTGACACCGCTCACTCTCAATGTGTCTTTCTGAAAGGACTGTCTGGTGAACCCTCCCATCTACTTCCTTAACCATTCTCTTGAAGAAGTTCAGTCAGTCAAACTTTTGCATCTCGCTATCAGTCATGATATTTCTTGGGCAAACCATGTTCCTAAGTTGGTCGCCGACTGGGCATTCTAGTTCCTCTTTTATCCCCATGCTTGGAAAAACAACTTCCTCAATCTCTTCAATGTCATTCCGCCCTCCAGGGCTTCAAGACAGCTAGTCACACCATCTCAGATAATCCCCATCCACAGCCATGACCTTTTCTACACCCATTAACCATCTCTTTCCAAGTTTCCAGATTTTCCTGCCTGAGAGTGTGTGGCTGTATCTATCGATGTCCACCCTATGCGTTCTTCCTCATTCTTCCCCACATCCCTATTTCTCCAAGTCTCCCTCTATGTCTCTCAACCCTGCTGTTGGTGTGTACCCTCCCTCTCTTTCTTCTGTTCCTTTTGTTCTGGTACGTCCTGATCCATCATATGTTATATCTCCTCCACGAGCCTAGACATTACAGTCACGTGAAACAAGTAAGTACACCCCATGTATAGTTTTGACTTTTCCAACATATTTCAACATACAGCTATTTGATCTTCATTTCAACAATATTGACAGATAAAGGTGATATAATATAACAAATATCATGAAACATTTACATTTTGTAGTCCATTGTATAATTTAAATAAACATAAATGCAAATTTCGCATGTGGAAAAAGTAAGTACACCCTTGGCTCTAATAGGTGGTATTGCCCTCGTTGGCAGAAACAACCTCAAGTAGGCGTTTCTTATAACTGTCTACCAGTCTCTGACATCGACTGGGAGAAATTTTTGCCCACTCCTCCATGCAGAATTCTTTCAGCTGTGCGATGTTTGAGGGGTTTCTTGCATGCACAGCTCGTTTCAAATCCCCCACATCTCGATGGGATTTAGATCCAGGCTTTGACTTGACCATTCCAGAACCCTCCATTTATTTCTTTTCAGCCATTCCTTGGTGGATTTACTGGTATGTTTAGGGTCATTGTCATGTTGCAAGGTCCACCTTCGGTTGAGTTTCAACTTTCCGACAGGTGGCCTCACATTATCCTCAAGCACCCTCTGGTACAATGAAGAATTCATCGTGCATTATATGATGGTGAGCTGCCCAGGCCCTGATGCAGCAAAGCTGCCCCAAACCATAATATTTCCACCACCATGCTTTACAGTTGGTATCAGGTTCTTGTGGTCAAATGCTGTCTTTGGTTTTCGCCAAACATGTCTTCTGGTACTGTGGCCAAACAGTTCTAAGTTTGACTCATCTGTCCAGAGCACATTGTTCCAGAAGTGCTGGTCTTTGCCTCAGTGTTCATTGGCAAACTTTAGTCTTGCCCTAATGTTATGACTAACTTCTTGGTTATGACTAACTTCCCTGAAAATGTCTGCTGCTCTTCTTCTGCTCAAATCGGATCATCTGATCATGTCCTTGTTAAAGTGGACATCTCTCTGACCATTCTCAGGGAGCCTGCTCAGCGTCGACGAGTCTGGCATTTCACTCAGGCCAACTGGCACGGTCTTCAAGCAGCCATCAATCATCTGGACTGGTCTCCCATCTCTACCACCTCTGACATCAACTCATCCTGGGAATTCTTCCAAAGTAAATTGCTCTCTCTCATGCACAGATTTATCCCATCTCGTCTTCAGTCGTCATACCCTTCCTCCCATCCATGGTACACGGAATCTTGTGGTGAGGCTGTTGCCCAGAAACAACTTGCCTTCGTCTCCTGGAAAGCAAATCCAACGGAAGGAAATCTCATTTCCTTTCACAAAGCCCGAAACAAGTGTGTGTCCACCCTCAGGAGAGCCAGGAAACAATATCTCTCCGTTCTCAAGACCGAACTCTCTTTTCTGTCTCCCTCTTCCAAATCCTGGTGGCGTCTGGTCAAATCTGTTTCTGGTGTTTGTTCCCCCTCCATCCCCTCCCTTACCTCAAATGGCTACACAGCTGACTCCGCACGTGAAAAAGCTGAATGCCTCAACTCTGTGTTTGCCTCTAAATCTTGTGTCCCAAACCCATCCCTCTCTGTACCCACCATACCCAGTCGTACCCAGCTGCTCCTGGACTCCGTGTCCTTTCCTCCTGACAAGGTGGAAAAGTTTCTGTCAACCCTCGACTCTGATTCTGCAACTGGACCTGACGGCATCAGCCCACGGGTCCTAAAATCCTGTTCTTCCGCTCTTTCACTCCCTCTCTCTGTTCTCTTCACCCTCTCTTTTGCTCAAGGTCAACTGCCATCTGCTTGGAAATCAGCCAACATCACCGCTTTGCACAAAAAAGGTGCAAAAACAGATCCTAGCAACTACAGACCAATCAGCTTTCTCCCAATTATCAGCAAAGTCATGGAATCCATCATTGCTTCGGATATGAAATCTTTTCTCTTCTCCAATGGCTTGATCTCTGATCATCAATTTGGTTTCAGACCAGGTCACTCTACTCTGGACATGCTGCTTCTGCTGTCTCAACAATGGATGGAGGTCCTCAATGCCAAACAGGAAATTCGAGCTGTCTCCCTCGACATATCACGTGCCTTCGATACGGTCTGGCACCCCGCTCTGCTCACCAAACTCTCCTCCTTTGGTATCCATGGAAATCTCCACGCATGGCTGGCGGACTTCCTCTCTAGTCGTCGTCAACGTGTGGCCCTGAATGGGTTTCTCTCATCTCCTCTTCCTGTTCAGGCTGGAGTTCCCCAAGGCAGTGTTCTGGGCCCTGTGCTTTTTCTGGTCTTCATAAATGATCTCTCTGACTCTCTTGAAAATCCACTCTATCTCTTTGCTGATGACTCCACTCTCTGCCGCTCCATTCCTCATCCCTCAGATCGGCAGTCTGCAGCCTCCTCACTCTCTGTAGACCTGGACAAAATCACAGACTGGGCAAACAAGTGGAACATGTCTTTCAATCCTGACAAATCTCACACTCTTACGATGTCTCTCCGAAAAGACCGACTGGACAACCCTCCCATCTACTTTCTGAATAATCCTCTCCACGAAGTTCTGTCACTCAAGCTTTTGGGTCTCACTATCTGCCATGATCTTTCCTGGGAAAACCACATTTCCAAGCTGGCCTCCAAAGCCAGTCGCCGACTGGGCATCCTCCGTCGTGCGAAGTCCTTCCTTGGCACACCTGAGCTCCTCACCACATACAAGGCTTTCATCCGCAGCTCAATGGAGTACTGCTCTCCCCTCTGGGCTGGTGCTCCTGCCTCACACCTAGCTCGTCTTCATGCTGTTGAAACCAAAGCGTTCAGAATCATTGGAATCTCCCGCGATGATGCTATCTCCGAGGGCCTTTCACTTAATCACCGCAGGCAGGTTGGTGGTCTTTCCGTCTTCTACCGACTCCTCTCCGGCCTTGCACCCCCAGCTCTCTCTGGGCTCTGTCCCCCAAATATTCCTGCAGGTCGCACAAGATCTGCCTGCAACCCTCTTATGGTTAAACTGCCAAAATCAAGACTCTCTGCTCACCTTCACTCCTTCATTCCTCTTTTCTCCCGCCTCTGGAACAAACTCCCTCACTCTCTTCAATCCCACTCCTCCCTCCAGGTCTTTAAAACGGCTGTTCACCACCATCTCTTATCTTCCCCAATCCAAAACCTTGATCTTTTCTACCCCTGCTAATTTCACCCCAAATCCACTTTTTTGAGGTGACTTTTGACTTCTTTCCTGGAAGTCCTTGGTGTCCTTGCGTTTTATACCTATCCTGCCTCCCCCCAGGCCCTCTCCCTCCAAAAACATCTCCCGATGTCCCTGCTCTCGCATGTTGTGTTTGTGTGCTTCCTCCCCTTCTCTCCCCATCTTGTCGACCGCTCCCCTTTTTATATACTTTGTTTGCTTGTTTGTTTGATTTGTTTATTTGATAAATGTTAGCTCTTTCACGAGCCTCGACTCTGTACAAAAAAAGAAAGAAAAAAAGATAGTTCTTCCTGGACAGCAAAGGTTGCCTCCTGGCACACCTCCCATGTAGATCAAATTTGTGCAGCCTTTTTCTGATGGTAGACTCGTGCACTTTGACATCAACAGTGGCAAGAGCTACCTGTAGGTCCCGTGATGACATTCTGAGGTTCTTAGAGACTTCTTTCAGCATCTTGCGGTCTGCTCTCGGGCTGAACTTGCTGGGGCGGCCTGGCCTGAACAAGTTGGCAGTTGTTTGGAATCTTCTCCACTTGTAGATGATCTTCCGGACAGTCGAATGATTGATTTCAAATTGTTTGGAGATCTTTTTAAATCCCTTCCCAGACTCATGGGCATCTATAACCTTCTTTCTGAATGCCTCAGAGAGCTCTTTTGATCTAGGCATGGTGAGGCCGCACACTTCAACAACAAAGAGCAAACCAAACTAAATGTCTGAGGTTTAAATAAGACAAGTTCCTCCAAGATCCTTTCTAACGATGTTCTAATCATTTGCACCTGAACTGGTGCACCTGATTCTAATTGTAGGTATTTGAAGTAGTGATAAATGTAGGGGTGTACTTACTTTTTCCACATGCGAAATTTGCATTTATGTTTATTTAAATTATACAATGGACTACAAAATGTAAATGTTTCATGATATTTGTTATATTATATCACCTTTATCTGTCAATATTGTTGAAATGAAGATCAAATAGCTGTATGTTGAAATATGTTGAAAAAGTCAAAACTTTACACGGGGTGCACTTACTTTTTCACTTGACTGTATATACAAAAATTAAAAAACCATCAAAATAAACACATTTTATTTTTTATTTGCATCAGGGAACATTTAACACATGCACATGCTTATCCATGGTATGTTCAAGGAGAGGACAATAGGTTGTACTTGTTTAACAGGCACAATCTTGTGGTGATGGTTGAGGGGGAAGTTTTAGTCCAAATCTTTTTACAAACCAGCTGGCCAGACCTGATGTTTGAATGCAGCAAACTTGCGATTTTGTTCAAGGGCCGGAGATGGCCTTACAGCTTAACATCCATCCGAGGGACTGCATACTTTGTGATGCAACTCCCTGCCTGCTATGCACCGATCCAACAGTTTATAGTGGAGTCGAGAATCAAATCGAGACTAGACAGCTCAGACGCAAGTGCACTACCTATGCAGCATTCTGTCAGACAAAAACAGGGCAATAACAACAATATAAACAAGACCAAAAGTCTAACAGCGGTGCAGCCGGGCTTGTTTTATACTTTAGTTGAAGAGGATAGTATGACCTGGGTGGAGATACCAGTTAGAAAATAATGTAAGTATCAAATTATTTTGAAGTACTCCAAGTCTCTAATCTGTCTGTCACCATGGAAGTGAAGAGATTGCATTGAGACACTGGTTTATTATATATGTTGGTCAGTTAGTCAACACTATCAAAGTGACCTCAGCACCTCCCGACACACACCACTATGTGTGTTACGGAATGAGGTGTTTTACAGAGGCCGGAGTGCAAATCCTGCCACCAACCTCCTTGAGAGAGGGCCCAGTGAGTTGGGAATCATTTTGCCGACCTCGGAAGGATGACAGGCTGAGTCAACCTCACCTGGTGTTAATTCAACAGCTGTTCGGGATTCGAATTCGGGCCCCAAGGATCCCAAGGCCTCCACCCTAACCGTTAAGCTAACACCAGGCTTGGGTGGTTGGAGGCAGTCATAAGAAATGCTTCAATGTTTGAAGAGCCCTTAATCAAAGTTTTAATTATACATGATCTGGGGGAATGCACCTTCCCCCCCCCCCCCTGCCCCCTCCCATCATATATCATCACCCTGTTGTCATAATTTCAGTTCCCCCCAATCATCATGTGTGATAATTTGCCCCAACCAGGTATATGACGTAATATATGAACGTTCCCTGAAGGGTGTTGAAAGAAACATAACTGGCAAAGCCAAATGGCATTACATTCTACCTTTCAGAAGAGTAATTGTCAGCTATAAAACTCACCCACCAATATTTAGGATAAATATATGAGGGACATACATACATACGGAGAGACAAACGCTGTAAACACATGAACCAAACATCTACACCGTAAAAAATCGTTTGTTTAATCACGAATTTGCCAGTTCTAAAAGCCTCTTTGCGAGAGTGAAGAAGAGGAAGAAGCGTTATTGTATGGGTTATTCACACAGCAGTTTGAACGGAAACATTTATTATTCTACGACAGTAGAAACCCTTTAAAAGGACACGGAACAGCATACAACATGATATATACAGTTGTGATATTTTGCAAAGCAATAGAAAAATATATAAAACTACACAGAAGTAACCCACAAACAACAACAACCACAGCCACGATAACAATAAAGTGTTATAAAAGATCCTTATTTTCACGTGTTTTACTTCATGTGTTTCATGTGTGTGTTTGTGTTTCACACTGAATGAAAACCGTAAAGGTAGAGCATGTAGATTGTGATACATGACAGGTTCAACAATATGTCCGGCCGGAACGGCATAGGAATCAAAATGGCGGTGTGTGGAGTCAGCCGTCGTACCGCTGTAATGACATCACATTACCCCTGTCATGTGACCAGATCCTCAGCTCTCATTGGTGTACATTTGAGGGGACATACATACATACGGACAGACAAACACTGTTCTAGACGGTGCAGCCCATAATGCCCTATGGGCTACACCATAAAAATACCACACCTGCTTACCCCATCTAAGTATCTGTAACGTTTTCATTTTGTGTTCAGTTCAATATCTTCGTGTGAAAGGTTTATTTCACAAAAACACAGGAAAAATGTTTGAATTTTTTTGTATACTGAATCGAGGCTCGTGAAAGAGCTAACATTTATTTCACAAACAAATCAACCAGACAAACAAAATATACAAAAAGAGGGAGCGGAAGACAAGATAGGGGGAGAAGGGGAAGCACACAACCACAACATTTGAGAGCAGGGAGAAGTGTGGGAGGGAGAGGGCTTGTGGGCAGGAGGCGTAGGAAGTGGAGGGTGGGGGGGGGGGGGGGGGGGAGAGGTATAAAACACAAGGGGACCGAAATTAGCGGGGGTAGAAAAGATCAAGGTTTTGGATGGGGGAGGATAAGAGATGGTGGTGAACAGCTGTTTTAAAGACCTGGAGGGTGGAGTGGGATTGAAGAGAGTGAGGGAGTTTGTTCCAGAGGCGGGAGAAAAGAGGAATGAAGGAGTGAAGGTGAGCAGAAAGTCTTGATTTTGGCAGTTTAACCATAAGAGGGTTGTGATATGTAAATGAAACAGAAAACCAAATACTGCATTGGAGTCATCAGGAGGAACCTGGATAGGATTTGGGTTTCAGCCGCTACTCCTCTCCCCTCAAACTCACCCAAGTGCAGCGAAGTGAGCCTTCCACAACAAAAAAAAAATCTGCAAGAATTCACTTCCCCGAAGACAGATAGATAAAGAAAGAGAGACATAAAGAAGAAGCAAGAATTAGAATGAATAAAGAAAAATGTGAAAAAGTAGAAAGAAATGTGAAAGTAACAAAGATCCCCAACTCCTAGCCCTAACTACTTCCCTTAACTCCTAGCCCGAGCTCCAAGCCCCAGCTCCTAGCCCTAGCTCCAAGCCCCAGCTCCTAGCCCTAACTCCAAGCCCCAGCTCCTAGCCCCAGCACCTAGCCCTAACTCCTAGCCCTAGCTCCAAGCCCCAGCTCCTAGTCGTAGCTCCAAGCCCCAGCTCCTAGCCCTAGCTCCTAGTTGTAGCTCCAAGCCCCAGCTCCTAGCCCTAGCTCCAAGCCCCAGCTCCTAGCCCTAGCTCCAGGCCCCAGCTCCTAGCCCTAGCTCCAAGCCCCAGCTCCTAGCCCTAACTCCAAGCCCCAGCTCCTAGCCCCAGCTCCTAGCCCTAACTCCTAGCCCTAGCTCCAAGCCCCAGCTCCTAGCCCGAGCTCCTAGTCATAGCTCCAAGCCCCAGCTCCTAGCCCTAGCTCCTAGCCCTAGCTACTAGCCCTAACTCCTAGCCCCAACTCCTAGCCATAGCTCCTAGCCCTAGCTCCTAGCCCTAGCTTCTAGCCCTAGCTACTAGCCCTAACTCCTAGCCCTAGCTCCAAGCCCTAACTCCTAGCCCTAACTCCGAGCCATAACTCCTAGCCCCAGCTCCTAGCCCTAACTCCTAGCCCTAACTTATAGCCCTAGCTCCTAGCCCTAACTCCTAGCCCCAGCTCCTAGCCCCAACTCCTAGCCCTAACTCCTAGCCCTAACTCCTAGCTCCAGCTCCTAGCCCCAGCCCCAGCTCCTAGCCCCAACTCCTAGCCCTAACTCCTAGCCCTAACTCCTAGCCCTAGCTCCTAGCCCTAACTCCTAGCCCTAACTCCTAGCCCTAACTCCTAGCCCTAACTCCTAGCCCTAGCTCCTAGCCCTAACTCCTAGCCCTAACTCCTAGCCCTAACTCCTAGCCCTAGCTCTTAGCCCTAGAAATATGTTGGGAACAACCCAGATAGATAGATTTCAGCATTTCTTCCTCAGACAAAAACGCAGCAACAGTTACAAGCTACCAGAGGTACACCAGCGGGGGAAGCAGAGTCCACACAGCACCAGGGCATGGTACAATCATAATGAAACAGAAAACACTGCCAAACCTTATAGAAACCTTCAACGTAGGTGGGAAGTCAAACTTCTGCTTTTTGGCATCTTCTGTATATTTTACTACAATTTTGAGTTGTTGTTTTTTAAACGATAATTTTTCAGAGTTCAGTTTTCACGAATTGATGTCTGACTATGTTAAGAGCGTTTTGTGCACAAAATATGCAGTTTGCACAGATGTAGGTGGTGTTGCAATACCAGCGATCTATTGCGATGGTTGGTCAACCTGTTGAGGTTCGACAAATATTTAAATTTTGAATTATCAAGTAAATAGAATGGCACTCGGTGGAGCGTACACCTCTGCCAGGCTGAACAGTTTACATCTTGTCTCCACCGATAGGCCGGATCTGGATCCGGACCTGAACCTGAATCGAATCAGCTTGTTCTTGTCACCTGCCCAACTCATTCACCAAGTTTTCTCATAACCCATACATAACTTTTTGAGATATTCTGCTATATATATCGGTTTTGGCCCTATCACTCAATGGTGAAGAATCACTTTTTAAAAATTATAGTATCTGGATCTTCACTAAAATCTAGTGAATTTGTCCTTGTCCCACATGCAACCTGTCCACACAATTTCATCCAAATCTGGCATAACCTTTTGAAATATATCCTGCTCACAGACAGACAGAGAGATAAACAAACAAGGTTGAAAACACAACCTCATTCCACCTTCGGTGGTGGAGATAATTACAAGATTCTAAAGAGGTGATTTTCCACACGTCATGAAGCTTCCAAATGGTGGTGGTACAAAGTAAAATTTGTAAAATGGTCAAAAAGTAAATACCGTCTTCAACTCTTGGCGTAATTGCTGGTTCAGGTTTGAAGACTCCTCAAGGCGAGACTCCAGGGCAGTGATCTTTTCCTCATGCAGCTCAAGTGTTTTCTTCAGCGTAGACTCTATCCTCGACTCCAACAATTGGTATTTCCTGCACACATTCATGGTTTACAGGATTTAATGGATACAGGTTTGGACACCGCTTGGTTACAGACGTGCGGTCGAATGCGGACAATACATACGTCTCATCGTTGCTGTGCGCCACTTGGAGGAGCTTCTCTTTGTTGAGACCGATCTTTTCGAGCTCATTGTTCAGTTTCTCCAGCTCGTTATTTTGGCTCTGAACTTTTAGCTTCTCTGTTACCAATTCCTATAATGACAGACAAGTACTGTAGGTGGAGAGTAGATCTACATCCAGACACCCAATGCAGCTCAGTGAGCATAATTATTACGATGGAAATAACTAGGTTTAAATGGGCACATTTGCAGACAATCTGAAGTTGAGTTTTGAAATGACTGAAGATGCTTGCATGAGAAAATTATGTTATTTTAAAGAGTTTGGTAACACTGGGAGTACAGTAACTAACTAACCTCACGTAGCATGGCCAGGGTCTTCTTGTCCATTGTTATCTCCTTAACGAGTTCCTTGTTCTCCTTCTCAACCTCCTTGAATCGGGTACACACATCTCCCAGACGTACCACCTCATGCCCCTGGGCCCTATTCTCAGCCTCAAATGCTACTACGCGTGCAGTGGCCTCTTCCAATCCAGCCTCCCGCACCTCTGCCTGTTGCCTCAATCTCCTGTTTTCAGAATCAAGTTGCTTGCGGCTCTTTTCTGACTGGGTCAGCTCGGACTCGAGGGTTCGTGAGGCCTGTTCAGCCTGCTCCAACCGGCGTGACGCAATGCGCAGCTCTTCTACATTGCGTCGCAAGCTATGGTTCTTTGCGTCCACAACCTGCCAATGGAAAGGCAAGGTAAACGCAAAATGAGATACCAGGTAAGCTATCAGCATGAGCTTCCACTCAATCAATTGCAAAAGCATTAGCACATGCCATTTCAAAGCAGAATAGTTAATTCGATAAAGTCTGTAACCTAATGGCAAATGCAAACCTGCAACTCCTTTTCCAGCTCAGCTACTTTCTTTGCTCTCGAATCAAGAGCCTGTTGAATGTGATGTTTTTCAGTCTCCAGGCTCTGAACATTACTTTCCAGTCTCTCGGCCCGCCTTGCCTCCATCTGTAGGCTTGAGAGTGAGCGGCGAAGAGCTTCTTGTTCGTCCTCCAACTCTCGCCGCTCACGCTCAGCCTGGGCGAGTCGGGCCTCTGCAGAACGCTGCCCTTCGACCGTGCGACGCAAGCATGCATTCTCCTCTTCCAGGGCGATCATCTCTTGGCCCTGTCGAGCCAACAAGCCTCTTGAAGTCTGGTGAGGTAACCAAGGCAAGAGCACAATATTATTATGTTAAATAAAATAATAATATGAGTTCCCTTCCAAAAACCAAAAAACAATGGAGGAGATCATTAGATCTATCAAAGCCTGCACTATAATTGCTAACATATGGTTGTTTGTTCATGCTCTATCCTTAAATTTTTTTTAGCAACAACCAAGGAAGCTGCAGGCACCATTTTAAAAGTCTTTGATATGACTCGGGCTAGTGTCGGGTTCGAACCACTGACCGCCCATACTGACAGCAGACGCTTTAACCATTACGCCACCGAGTCTTATTACCACATAGTTTAGTTTGCAAGTACCTCCAGGCTCTGCTTGAGGCCAAAATGCTGTTCCTGAAGCCGTGAGTGAGCCTGCTCCATGTTGGCCAAGCAGTCTGCTTCCCTCTCACTCTTTCGGCCAACCCTCAGTTGACCAGTGCCACTTGCATCTTGCTCACCACCCTGTCCAAGGAAATTTATGTTTTGTGTAAGTATTTGTTTGCTCAAGCACAATGTCATTTGAGTGTGTAATAGCCATCCAGCTTGCCTTGGTATAGCACTTCTGGTTGGTCAGCAAATTACGTTTATTTCCTGAATAATATACAGACAGTTGAGGAATAAAACCATGATGATGGGTCAGGAAGGAAGGAGAACAAGTTGTTGGTGAAGTCAGCAGAGGAACAAGAAGAAGGAAGAAGGACAAGGGAAGAATAAAGAAGAAGAAAACATGGTAAGATTAAATATATTGTTGCAGATCTCAGCGCCGGCCTTTTCCCCTTACCAAGGGGGGATTAGTCCCCTCGTCTTTGTCTAGCCGATGGGACCCGGGACCTAAGACGTCTTTCCCGGACAGCGCGAAATAGGGCTTTAGGACTAAGAATTCACTATTACCTAATTATTCGCACTGCCCAGAAACGAGGAAATAAGCCCCGCACAAATCACGGGTGTTGGTGGATACGCCGAGCGGTAGCGAACCCGTGACCAGAGCCGTTATCAATGACTAGACCCCGATCCAAGCGGTTCTTAATCGTGCCACGCTTACCCAATGATGGAAATCACAGAAACGGTCGAATTTGGAAGAAAAGGAATAACAAGATTTATTTACACGATGTACAATGATCAGCAAAAGAAGACACAGTGCAGTCCTTAATCACAGTCTTAACTTATTCCCTGGACAAACGGGCCCGTTCACACTCAGACATACTCACACGGGGTTTGCAGACGAACAGGTCAGCACGTCCAGGGATGGCGTCCGGGCAGCTCTCCCTCCGGTCCCCAACTCGCACCGCGAAGTAGATGAATGCAGCGGCCAGGAGCTCTCCGCGTGTCGTTGGCGCGCACAGGATAATTACGGGGCGAACGGTAGGGCTGGCTCTGGCGGTTACACTGGCGGCTATGGCCACGTTCACTCGCGAGGCTGCGTACGTAATAAGCAAATCGGCGCTAACAATGCACTTCTCAATTCAGGGCTCTCTCTCGTGCAAGTCCTTTCATGCGAGTCCTCGGCAAGGCGCAATTCCTTCCAGATCTGGTAACGAGTTCTTCTCATAAGCCCTGCTGGCAAGTCCTTATCAGTCCTCTCAGTTCTCTTTAAGGGCAGTCCTCCAACATAAGTCCTTTTAGTCCAATTCAACACCGCGGATCCCTTCTCATCTCTACGAGTCAGTCCTGTTAAGGGTAGTCCTCCTCTCGCGAGTCCTATTTAAGGGCTTTTGCGAAGGCTTATATAGCCGTGCTAAGCGAACTCTCTGGAACTTACCAGACGTTCTTCACCACGCCCTATCACGCCATGCCTTCAGAGCCCTGGTTGGCTGGAGGCCCTTACCGTCTCCGCCTCTGACGTGCTCCTTCATGCCGCCCCACCCCGACCCCGCGCTCCTCCCTCTTTTTAGGCCTACCTCGTGTTACTGGGCTAGTTTCGAGCAAACAAAGGGCAGCTAATGCTGCTGGCAGCCAAAGCGTAACACACGGAGGGATCAGCCAATTGGGGCGCGGGATCGAGTTTGCCCATCGGTGGAATTAGAGGGTGGCTGCAAAATGAAAAGGACCTAAGCTCATTTCTTTACACAACGCAGATGTTACTAGGGGAATGGCCTACTCTTACACATACTATGACATAACTAATACTCTAAGTGGGCCTACGTGTTGCTTGTGGACTAACTATGGGGGGCAAACCTTTAGCCTTTAATGGTGTCATATGTACAAATCTCAGAACCGCAGCAATATTGTAAAGACAAAACGATGATCTGGAAAACAGATTTAAAATCTATATGCAAAATAACTTGCTGTAAAGCTCTCCTGCAATTACTCTACACAATGCAACAAGCAATTTCAAAAACTCTCGACCATAGAACATCCCCATCCTGTATAAATGTCACCCATCTCAGTGACACCCATATTACCCATATTAGGTGAAAGTCACCCATCCTGTATAAATCACCAAATCATTGTTCACGGGTCACAAGTATCTCTCTATAATGGAGGGAAAGCATGTTGTCTGTATGCATGTTGTACACATGGGCGTCCAAGGGTGGGGGCCGGGAGGGGACATATCCCTCCCCATTTTTTGACGAGGGGGGATTATCCCCCCCACTTTATACTCGAATATAACATAAATGCGTTGCTCTGTACAATCCACACAGGCCCAGATACAGGATGTTCTCCAAATACATCCAATCTATATATATAAAACACAGTTTGTGTGTGTGTGTGTGTGTGTGTGTGTGTGTGTGTGTGTGTGTGTGTGTGTG
This sequence comes from Myxine glutinosa, assembly GCF_964187855.1. Lineage (NCBI taxonomy): Eukaryota > Metazoa > Chordata > Myxini > Myxiniformes > Myxinidae > Myxine > Myxine glutinosa. Next base: position 172,252,535 of record NC_136265.1, read on the forward strand.
TGTGTAAAATGTTACCGATAGACTCCTAAACGGAGAGGCTCACGTACTTGATATTTGGCACAGACATGGCCATTGAGCCTGGTAAGAACATGGCCGACCTAAAAATTGATTTCATATTTTTAAACCATATTTTTACCTCAGCGCATTTCAGCGAGGAATATTATGCACGGAATCTGACCGGTCGCAGAGCAGTGCGCTGATTCGCTCAGAGCGATCACGTGATGTTCCTTGCCGCCATTAACTCAGTTACGCATTCGCACGTATTTCAGAGCGAAAAGCAATTGCCTTTTTTCACATTTCAGTGACGAACATTGCCATTCACACCACATAGGTTTTTTTCCCTTTCATCTTTAGATCCATATTTTTTGCCATAACGTAGCGCATTATGGCTCTCTCGAGCTCGAGTTAGCCAATCACCTGGGGGCATGAGGCCACGTTGGCCACGCCCACGACAGGACGCAGAGTTGCAATCGATCGCTCAGAGCAATCACGTGATGTTCCATCCCGTCACACATCACGCGTTTGCACGTAATTCAGGGCGAAAAGCGATTGCGTTTTTTCACCTTTATGCGATCGTGTTTTGTGTCGATTTTGTGTCGTGTTTACGAATTCGAATACGAAGGATTTCCCCTTTCCCCTTTCGATTTCGAATACGAATCGAATACGAGCTTGAGTCGAGAGGGCGAATGTACGGGTTGGGAATGTACGGGTCTCCCTTCCCCCACCCGGCAACGCCGGTACTGGAGGGCGTGGGTCACAGGATCGGTGAGTCTCCAAAATCCGCTTCGTGCTCTTGCGAAGATGCAGGACGATGTCGCGATTGTTGTGCTGCTCTCCGACCATGAGAACTGCAACGTCATTGTTGACTGGCCCTCCCCTTCCCTCCCCCCTCCCCCATCCGTCCTCCCCCTCCCTTCCCCCTCCGTCCTCCCCCTCCACCCTACCCCTTCTCCCCTCCCCCCTCCCCCCTCCCTTTCCCCCCTCCCCCCTCCCTCCTCCCCCTCCACCCTCCCCCTCCCACCCCCTCACCCTCCCACTCCCTCCCCCTCCCTCCCCCCTCCCCTCCCCCTCCTGCCCTCCCCCGTCCCATCCTCCCCCTCCCCCGTCCCATCCTCCCCCTCCCCCCTCCCATCCCTCCCCCCTCTCCTCCCCCTCCCCCTCCCCCCTCTTCTCCCCTCCCCCCCTCTTCTCCCCTCCCCCCTCTCCTCCCCTCCCTCCCGTTCCCTTCCCCTCCCCTCCCCCCTCCCCTCCCCTCCCCCGCCCGGCAATGCCGGGTACTTCTGCTAGTTAATGTATAAATCAATATGAACTTTCCCCAAATAAGTTATCTCTTAAATCGACACTGTGCTGGCGGACATTATTTAATAACAGAGAGCGGTATCGGCTCGTGCATGTCGTGCTGGATTTCATTGGTCCAAGCACGGAGTGCACGATGTACGCATGCGCTAAAAATGTATCAGGTGATTAGTGATTACTGAAAGTGTGACACAGGTAGACATTCCCATTGCAGTGCAGTGTAACTTCCTTCATATTTTCTTCCGAAGGAGCCTCTTTGTTCGCCCATAGTGAAATTGAAACTGAGCCAGAATTGATTCAATTTCCGTGAAGATTTGAAACCGGATCTGTGGATTCGAATTTGGGTCAGTTCCGGATCCAGATCTGACCTATCAGAGGAATACAAAACGTAAACTGCTCATCCTGGCACAGGTATGCCCTCTGGTTTATAAGTGTCATTTTAGTTTATAAGGTAGGTGGGGGTAATATGGACCCCCTAAGCCAAAGTCCCGATAGAGGCTATACAAATAGACAAGGAAAATTTCCAAATAATGGTTTATTTAGACAACCAGACAGACTACATCCTCGTGCAGTTTGGGTTGAATAAAATCAAAGACATATGATTGAGGGGCCAAATAAAATATGCCATCAGTGTCCATATTCCAAACAACGTGGGGAATATGGACCCCCCATTGGGTTAATATGGACCGCGGGTCCATATTACCTCAATGTGGTAAGTCCAGTTTCTTTTCGACAAATGTTCCCTGGGACAAATGTTACTTTCCGATTTTTCAGTGAACAACAACCTTAGCGACACTCGTCACAGACGAAAGCACCTATACCCTCATAGTCAGTTTCGTTTTCGTGGGCCCATTGCTTGCATTCACTGCATTGGATCCAAGAAAATTCAGGTGGATCAACAAATAACTCATTGCAATATATGCAGTGGAAATTACTCATGCAGTTTTCAGGTCCTTTTCTGTGTTGCTTAGCAGACTTGGTAACCTGCTTTCGAACAGGAGGACCGCGCTTTGTTCGTGGTCTGTTGCCTTTTTTCGCTTTCAAATTAGTTGGGGATATAGGATTCTGCTTCTCGCGTGTTGGCCCTTTCTTCAATGCCCTTCTCTCTTGTTCTTGATGTTCCACGATCAAACGTCTTTTATAAGGAGAGGATGTGATGATTACGCTTTTTTGGGGCGAGTTAAATCTCCGACAGTGCATCGTCACTGTCGCATTTTTATACAGAATCAAGTGTACATGTTATCGGCTGTTAACAAACAGCCGATACTTGATGGCTACTTGGACCATGCCTAGTTTTGCTTAGCCACATATTTCGGTGCAGAAAAATTTATTTGATTCAAATTTTGACAGCGAACATGCTGTTTTGTGGACTTATTCTATTAGCTTCCTGTGTGGGGAATATGGACATCGACCGTGGGGAATATGGACATGGGTCCATATTAGACACTACTAAAGGGTCCATATTCCCCACACCATGCCTCTCGATCATGTCAGCATGCCCAGTACATATGGGCAGGGATGGAGTTTTCTACACACAGCGGTGCTGGAGACAGCTCTCACGTGTACTCAGCCAGGGACACCACTCATCAAACAAGCTAGTGACTACATGTACGTACACAGTACTGCATGCTCATGAATTGTAAAATTTGAGATGAAAACTTTTGGAAGTTTGCACTTACCGCCATTAAAGAGTTTGAATCAACTGCAGTTGTTCACTTGCTGGTCGGCCATACTTGTTTATCCCGTGATATGGAGACGAGGTTTGATGCAGTGCATCATGGGAAATTCAGTGGGATCCATATTCCCCCGGGGTCCATATTACCCCCACCCACTATAAATGTTGTAGTCCAAACTTTATAGACGTATTCACATTGTAATGGTACAGCACTGTACATACTTTATCGACGTATTCACATTGTAATGGTACAGCACTGTACATACTTTATCGACGTATTCACATTGTAATGGCACAGCACTGTACATACTTTATAGACGATCTAACATTCTATATACAGTGCATTCAGAAAGTATTCAGACCCCTTCACTTTTTTCACATTTTGTTATGTTGCAGTCTTATGCTGAAATCGTTTAAATTCATTTTTTCCCTCATCAATCTACACTCAATACCCCATAATGACAAAGAGCAAACAGGATTTTAGAAAGTTTTGCAAATTTATTACTCCCGCTTGGAGTTTGCACAAAAGCACCAAAAGGATTCTCGGACTGTGAGAAACAAGATTCTGTGGCCTTTCATGTGTCGTTCACTGAGGAGAGGCTTCTGTCTGGCCACTCTGCCATAAAGCCCAAATCGGTGGAGTGTTGCAGTGATGGTTGTCCTTCTGTAAGTTTCTCCCATCTCCACACAGGATCTCTGGAGCTCAGTCAAAGTGACCATCGGGTTCTTGGTCACCTCTCTTACCAAAGCCCTTCTCCCCCGATTGCTCAGTTTGGCCAGGCGGCCAGCTCTAGGAAGAGTCCTGATTGTTCCAAACTTCTTCCATTTAAGAATTATGGAGGCCACTGTGCTCTTGGGAACCTTCAATGCAGCAGAATTTTTTTGTAGGCTTCCCCAGATCTGTGCCTCGACACAATCCTGTCTCTGAGCTCTGCAGGCAGTTCCTTCGACCTCATGGCTTGGTTTTTGCTCTGATATGCATTGTCAGCTGTGAGACCTTCTATAGACAGGTGTGCGCCTTTCCAAATCATGTCCAATCAATTGAATTTACCACAGGTGGACTCCAAACAAGGTGTTGAAAACTCTCAAAGATGATCAAGAGAAATGAGAGGCACCTGAGCTAAATTTCAAGTGTCATAGCAAAGGGTCTGAATACTTATGTAAATGTGATATTTCAGTTTTGTTTTTTTAAATAAATTTGCAAAACTTTCTAAAATCCTGTTTTCTCTTTGTCATTATGGGGTATTGAGTGTAGATTGATGAGTGAAAAAATGAATTTAAACGATTTCAGCAGAAGGCTGCAACATAACAAAATGTGAAAAAAATGAAGGGGTCTGAATACTTTCTGAATGCACTGTCGTACATAGTCAAATGTGTTTTGTGGCCCCGCCCCCATCAGGCTGATTGACAGCCGTTGTCCCACCCACCCCTCTTGGCACTTCATTGCCCAATTGTAAATACTAGGGCATGCCCGTACTATATATATCTATCTATAATTCCAGTAATCTCTGTGTGTCTGTGTGTCTGTGTGTGTGTCTGTGTGTTTGTCTGTGACCGCTGTTTCTCGACAACCACGGGTCCGATATACTTGAAACTTGCCAGGTATATTGCTGGGGACCCGAGGATGTGCCTTTTCAAGGTTTCATATTAATCGGACAAGTAGTTACCGAGCTATGGCGATTTCTTTACCAAACTCCGCAAGCCGTTCGCTTTGGACCAAACCATTGCATGTAAATAGAGGGGGGGGATTGTCACCGTACTCGCAAGCCGTTCGCTTTGGACCAAACCATTTCATGTAAATAGAGGGGGGGGATTGTCACCGTACTCGCAAGCCGTTCGCTTTGGACCAAACCATTTCATGTAAATAGAGGGGGGGGGGGATTGTCACCGTACTCGCAGGCCGTTCGCTTTGGACCAAACCATTTCATGTAAATAGAGGGGGGGGATATAATTTTAGATATATATATAGTACGGGCATGCCCTAGTATCTAAAATTATATCCCCCCCCCCCCTCTATTTACATGAAATGGTTTGGTCCAAAGCGAACGGCTTGCGAGTACGGTGACAATCCCCCCCCTCTATTTACATGAAATGGTTTGGTCCAAAGCGAACGGCTTGCGAGTACGGTGACAATCCCCCCCCTCTATTTACATGAAATGGTTTGGTCCAAAGCGAACGGCTTGCGGAGTTTGGTAAAGAAATCGCCATAGCGTGCACAAACGCGCAGGAAAGCGAAAGAATCGCAAATTAGTTTTAATTAGTTTTCAAACATAGTTTAACGCCAACATAGTTTGCCAACGTGAAATAAATGAATACGCTCTCAAATGTGCCGTCCGAGGCAGAGTCTGTTCGCCACGTTCGGCACACGTGATAGCTCGCTGCTCTCTGATTGGTTGAATCGTTTTTTGGACATAGCTCGCTAACTACTTGTCCGATTAATATGAAACCTTGAAAAGGCACATCCTCGGGTCCCCAGCAATATACCTGGCAAGTTTCAAGTATATCGGACCCGTGGTTGTCGAGAAACAGCGGTCACAGACAGACACACAGAGATTACTGGCATTATAGATAGATTCAGTTACACCTACTTTTCGTGGAATCCTTTCAAGGTGTGCAACTTGGGATCTCGCGAGATCTTTGTCGGCGAGGTCACATCTTTTCGAAGCTGTCCACGCGCTCACGCTTTCGAAGTTAAGTAATTTTTCACAATTGTGTTTTTGTTGAAACTGTATTTATCTTTCGGTGTGTGTACCTATAGTGTGTCCTTAGTAAGATTATCGGTGTTAATTTTTCATACCTGTATACAAAATCGTCGGTTAATTCGTGTCGCGTATTTTGAGGCCTAGTAGGCTACCGTGCCCTACCTTGAGGCTTTGTTTTTCTCTCAGCGGTCCGTCGATTGTGCTGCAATTACTTTCGTTCTCTGTTTTTGTCCCAGTCTTTCACCCCATACATCCTTGTTTAAAATCTCAACTCAAAAAAAACAAAAACAAAAAAAATATTTCCTTCTCTGTTCTTATTCGTTTATTTGTTATTCTTATTTGTTCGTTCGTTATTCGATCACGTGTTTCACCCCCATTTCCATTTTCCATTTCCCCAGATAGTTTTCACTGCTCAATTTTAAAATGTTTAAACTTTCCCCTGAAGTACTGTATTCTGTCGTATATTATAACACCTTTTTCTTCTTCTTCTATAAAAGGATGCTTTCGACTTACTCACCAAATCTTTTCATTCCAAAAAAAAATTCCATCTCTTACAGTTCCTCTTTTCTACATTCCCAAAACTCTCCTGCACTCCACCCCTCCTCCAGCGTTCTCAAACGTGTTTTTGACTCGAAGGTCACAAGAAACTAATTTTGCAATAAATGTTCGTTTTCCATTAATCGTACACTTTCTAAAATCCAATCTCACCCCTCCCCTCCAAATCTTCCCCATCACCCCTCCCCTCCAAAACTTCCCCATCACCCCTCCCCTCCAAATCTACCCCCTTGCCGCTCCCCTCCAAATCTTCCCCATCACTCATCTCTTTCAAATCTTCCCCCTTGTCCCTCCCCTCCAAATCTTCCCCATCACCCATCCCTTTCAAATCTTCCCCCTTACCCCTCCCCTCCAAATCCTTCCCATCACCCCTCCCTTTCAAATCTCCCCCCTTGCCCCTTCTCGACTAAACTCCCCCCCACACCCCTCCCCTCCGAGACTCTCACTCGCCCCTCCCCTCCTAGACTCCCCTCTCACCCCTCCTCCTCCTCAAAGCATCCTCCCCGCTTCTTCCCCCTTCCAACTTTCACCTTCATCTCCCCCCAACCTTCTACCTCACTCTTCCCCTTCCTCAAATAACACCTCACTGTGCCTCACCCAATCACCATCAAACCTTTTGTCCGCCCCATCCTTCCCTTTCTCCAAGCTATTCTGAAATCTCTGACACTCCTTCAACAGCTTCCCTACCTCTTCCTCCTCTTCCACATCTTACCCTACTTACCTTACCCCTCCCCCCCTGTTCTGTATCTGATGCTCCCCCTTCCTCTTCATCAACGGTATGGATCTCAAACATCCGGGGCCTTCGCTCAAACTTGACTGATCTCTCCATACAGGTTGCTTCTGACAAACCAGACATGATCTGCTCAACAGAAACTTTCCTCCTTCATGATGTCTCTGATTCCTTGGTATCTCTCCCAGGTTACTCCCTCTCTCCGGTATGATAGACCTGAGCCTCCTCCTGGAGGTGGGGTTGCTATCTTTATAAAAAACTATCTTCCTCACTCGCCCTGCACTGTCCTCTCTCCACCTCACCCCCAGGAATACCTCTGGCTACGGCTTCCCCTTTTCTCCCACCTTTTTGTTCTTATGTGTGTTGTACCGTCCACCAAACAGTGATGACTCCATCTACATCTCGCTGTCTGATAATATGGACCAACTTCTATCTAACCCATCCCAACTCTCAGTTCCTCATATGTGGTGATTTCAATTGTCACCATGCCAGTTGGGCTGGGTGGGGGGTACCTCTCTCACCAGCCATGGCCCTCAGCAAAGGACTTCTGCGACTCACTGGGACTGACACAATCTGTCAATTTCCTGACCGGGATCTCAGTCAATGGAGCATCTTCACTTCTGGACTTGGTTATGACTAACTTCCCTGAAAATGTCTGCTGTCTTCTTGTGCTCCAATTGGCTCATCTGATCATGTGCTTGTTAAAGTCTGACCATTCTCAGAGAGCCTCCTAGGCGTCGACGAGTCTGGCATTTCACTCAGGCCAAATGGCACGGTCTTCAAGCAGCCATCAATCATCTGGACTGGTCTCCCATCTCTACCGCCTCTGACATCAACTCATCCTGGGAATTCTTCCAAAGTAAATTGCTCTCTCTCATGCACAGATGTATCCCATCTCGTCTTCAGTTGTCATACCCTTCCTCCCATCCATGGTACACGGAATCTTGTGGTGAGGCTGTTGCCCAGAAACAACTTGCCTCCGTCTCCTGGAAAGCAAATCCAACAGAAGGAAATCTCATTTCCTTTCACAAAGCCCGAAACAGGAGAGCCAGGGAAACAATATCTCTCCGTTTTCAAGAACCGAACTCTCTTATCTGTCTCCCTCTTCCAAATCCTGGTGGCGTCTGGTCAAATCTGTTTCTGGTGTTTGTTCCCCCTCCATCCCCTCCCTCACCTCAAACGGCTACACAGCTGACTCCACACGTGAAAAAGCTGAATGCCTCAACTCTGTGTTTGCCTCTAAATCTTGTGTCCCAAACCCATCCCTCTCTGTACCCACCGTACCCAGTCGTACCCAGCTGCTCCTGGACTCTGTGTCCTTTCCTCCTGACAAGGTGGAAAAGTTTCTGTCAACCCTCGACTCTGATTCTGCAACTGGACCTGACGGCATCAGCCCACGGGTCCTAAAATCCTGTTCTTCCGCTCTTTCACTCCCTCTCTCTGTTCTCTTCACCCTCTCTTTTGCTCAAGGTCATCTGCCATCTGCTTGGAAATCAGCCAACATCACCGCCTTGCACAAAAAGGTGCAAAAACAGATCCTAGCAACAACGGACCAACCAGCCTTCTCCCAATTATCAGCAAAGTCATGGAATCCATCATTGCCTCGGATATGAAATCTTTCCTCTTCTCCAATGGCTTGATCTCTGATCATCAATTTGGTTTCCGACCAGGTCACTCTACTCTGGACATGCTGCTTCTGCTTTCTCAACAATGGATGGAGATCCTCAATGCCAAACAGGAAATTAGAGCTGTCTCCCTTGACATATCACATGCCTTCAATACGGTCTGGCACCCCGCTCTGCTCACCAAACTCTCATCCTTTGGTATCCATTGAAATCTCCATGCATGGCTGGTGGACTTCCTCTCTAGTCGTAGTCAACGTGTGGCCCTGAATGGGTTTCTCTCATCTCCTCTTCCTGTTCAGGCTGGAGTTCCCCAAGGCAGTGTTCTGGGCCCTGTGCTTTTTCTGGTCTTCATCAATGATCTCTCTGACTCTCTTGAAAATCCTCTCTATCTCTTTGCTGATGACTCTACTCTCTGTCGCTCCATTCCTCATCCCTCAGATCGGCAGTCTGCAGCCTCCTCACTCTCTGCAGACCTGGACAAAATCACAGACTGGGCAAACAAGTGGAACATGTCTTTCAATCCTGACAAATCTCACACTCTTACGATGTCTCTCCGAAAAGACCGACTGGACAACCCTCCCATCCACTTTCTGAATAATCATCTCCAAGAAGTTCTGCCACTCAGCTTTTGGGTCTCACTATCTGCCATGATCTTTCCTGGGAAAACCACATTTCAAATCTGGCCTCCAAAGCCAGTCACCGACTGGGCATCCTCCGTCGTGCGAAGTCCTTCCTTGGCACACCTGAGCTCCTCACCACATACAAGGCTTTCATCCGCAGCTCAATGGAATACTGCTCTCCCCTCTGGGCTGGTGCTCCTGCTTCACACCTAGCTCGTCTTCACGCTGATGAAACCAAAGCGTTCAGAATCATTGGAATCTCCCGCGATGAAGCTAACTCCGAGGGCCTTTCACTCACTCACCGCAGGCAGGTTGGTGGTCTTTCCGTCTTCTCCTGACTCCTCTCCGGCCTTTCCCACCCAGCTCTCTCTGGGCTCTGTCCCCCAAATATTCCTACAGGTCGCACAAGATCTGCCTGCAACCCTCTTATGGTTAAACTGCCAAAATCAAGACTCTCTGCTCACCTTCACTCCTTCATTCCTCTTTTCTCCCGCCTCTGGAACAAACTCCCTCACTCTCTTCAATCCCACTCCTCCCTCCAGGTCTTTAAAACAGCTGTTCACCACCACCTCTTATTTTCCCCCATCCAAAACCTTGATCTTTTGTACCCCCGCTAATTTCACCCCAAATCCACTTTCTTGAAATACCAACTTATTTTCTGGAAGTCCTTGGTGTCCTTGTGTTTTATACTTCTCCCACCCTTCCCACGCCGCCTCCCCCCAAGCCCTCTCCCTCCCACACATCTCCCTGCTCTCAAATATTGTGTTTGTGTGCTTCCCTTTCTCTCCCCATCTTGTCTACCGCTCCCTCTTTTTATATATTTTATTTGTCTGTTTGATTTGTTTGTGTGATAAATGTTAGCTCTTTCACGAGCCTCGATTCTGTATACAAAAAAAAAAAAAAGAAGTTCTGAAACATTTGAGGTGTCATGTGCCTTCCCACTGTAAAATGCAGTAGATTCGTGTTTGAACAAATTACTGAGCTTCAACCAATGTTGAGTTATTGTCTGTAAAGAAGAATTACAAACATGTTATTTTTGGTCTGTCAATTTTGTAGTTCAGCCATGCTGTACAAACGTTTAACCCTTTGTGTGCTGCTGTCGCAGATTTGTCACAAGATGAAAATTCTTCTCTTTTTTGGAAAACATCCAAAAAATATGTAATATGATGGAGGAGTATCGACTTGTCTGCAAAGTTATGCACTCGATTTGCCAGTGATGGCAAAGGTCATTGCTCTACACCAAGAACGGGGGTTGTCGCAGTGTTGTGCGATGCTATTACATGTGAGGAAACACCCAGATGTTGGTTGTGCAATTCCTGTGGCCTGTAATGCTTAATCTCCACTTTCTTTGATGGAATATTCTGAACGTGTGTAATACAATGACACAACACACGGTTATCAGAGTAACGCCTCATCAAGGAACAGACAAAAAAAATCAGTACAATTGATTTGTTTTTGAAGGTTGGATGGCAGAAATAAAAGAAGCCTGAAATGAAAGAACACCGCATTTCACACGCAGATGTAAACACGCATTTCGATTTTAATGCCAATATTGGTTTGAATGACAAATTTTTATAAGGAGAGGAAGAATTTAGCCTTGAATGGAAGTTTCAAAAGCATTATAAATCACAGTTCCAGAGGCACAAACTGACATCATGGAATTCACAGGCCGCAGTCACAAGGGATCAATATAGAGCTAGCGGGCCTAGCATTTTGGGATGAAAACCCAGCAGGTCTCTCCCAAGGAGATAAAGTAATCTGGCCAGAAGATGCAGACACATGTAATCGTTCAACTAGTATCGTGGCGAGTGTGCAATGGCAAATATCAAGTCTTTTGAAAGCGGGGCGATGTTTTATTTCTCCCTGTAGTAGTGTAGTATAGTCCAGCATTCTGGAACCACCGTGGAGACGGAGGAAAATAGATATCATTTTTACCAGAATGACTTCTCAGCTGTCGACATAGATGCCACACGACTCTCAAGAAATACGAATGAGAAAGCCAAAGCACAAACAAAACCACCAAATGAATATTATGACCGTAAAGAGTTTAAATGAAGTAGTCACCTTGCATTACAAGCTAAGTGAGACAAGGATTCCGACTGGTGTGTGGATTAAAACCCATAATCTGTCAGTTTAGCACAAACACACCCGATGCTGGGATCCCAGTGCAAATTCCCAAATACCGTTAATTTGTCCGTCGTCTTCTGACGTCGTTGTCCTACATATGGTATGTGTACAATCTCCTACATGAGCCTTAAATGACCGTTTTAAAGTAAAATAAATAAATTGATTTCCACGTGCGCCCAAATATGATTTGCAAACGTAATTTATAACAAGTATAATCAAGGTTTTTTAATAGACACTAAAACAGGACGCTTCTATGATCTCGCCTGCTATTTCCAAGAATGCAGTTTCAAGCAATCCTTGGCTCACTTCACCATGAGCTATAATGTGCCGTCGCTAGGTAAGTTGAAATGTTAATGGTTTAAACTTTTTCCCTCTTTGAAAGTGGTTTGATTACGTGAGCGGGATACGATCAGCATGTATAAAAAGAGCCTGATTGGTAATGGAGGGTGCAGTCTGTACGAATCATCACTTGCCCGTCTAGTAAAGAAGTCTAACATAGCTCACGAGATGTAAAGAAGATCTAGCCTATATTGTTAATGTAGATAAGGGGTAAAACAGGTCCTGAAAACTTACACACGGTACTCACAGAAAGCACGACAAACAACATCAGTGGTGCTGTCATTATTAACGAGTACGGTACATACAATAATGTTAGTCTGAAAGCTTTCTAGTTTCCGAAAGGTTTAAAAAGCCAAGTGCCTTTTAAACATTCAAAAACCCTTTTGATAAAAGTGCTGTGGCCTCACCCCTTAACGAGTGTGGTACACTTAATTTTGACATCAAACTGGTAACCAGCGGAATGTTGTCAGGCTTCATATGACATGTTCTTTTCAGGACTAAACATGCTTTAACACAGCTATGACTTGAGAACAATTTTAATGGAGGATGCCTCTTCAAAGATATTTACATCAAAAAGTCTAAGTGCTATCTACATATTATGTACACACCAAGGTGGTTGGGGTGTGATACATGAAGAAAATAGCAATTGGGAAAAGGAAGAAAGTGAAGGACAAGAAGAGAAAAATAAGTTTGCTGAAGCGTGAAAGGCGTAAAGAAATAAGACAAAGTAGATTAAGAAGAGATTGGGAAGAGTAAAGGAATTGGGGGAGGGGTGAGGAGGGGGGCAGCGAGTGGCCATGCATGAGCAAAGGGGGGGGCAGTGCATGAAACACATGGTGGGAGTTATGGAGGGTGTGTGTGTGTGTGTGTGTGTGTGGATGGGAGGAGGGGAAGGGGGTGGAGGGGGGGGGGTGGAAGGGGATTGGCGGGGGTTAGGAATGAGAAAAAATTCTTCTGAATATACATCCAAAATAAATCGATAGCTCCAAATCAAACCAGGTGTACCAGGATTGCCATACTTGCGATTTAATAAATTTAATTCCCAGACTGTTTCTTCAAAAGAACAAAAAGCAACAATTTAGAGTTTTGTGTTACTTGGCAAAGATAACATAGAATTCCAATCTGAAGGTCACAATTTTAGGAAAATACTGCACCAGCATTCCAAACTAACTTGGAGCAAGGAAATCTGATCTGTGGCCTAAGATGCAGAAGTTTAAGACTTTGCTTATCTCGTTTTAAAAATCAGGCGGGAGTTTGTTAACACTCATCAGCTTTGCTCATTTGTCGCTGCGATTATTTCCAGATAACGGGGCAGCGAGATAAAGAGGGTAAAACGGAACCCGAGTATTAGGCAAGAGTCTGAAATAAATAAATAAAAATATGATAATTCTCCAAGAAGTTGTAAACAGTCAGATACGTTTTGATCAGAAGTAAAACAGCTATTTCGAAAAATTTATAACGGGAAATTCAAAATGGCTTTAACCTCAATGCTTCTTTTAAATACCGTGGATTTGGTGAATAATCTACAAAAGAAAAGTCAAGGATAGGTAAGTGTCAGTTAGCCATCGAAAAAGCTGTTAGTGAAAATTGACATGTTCAAATCATGGTCCATAATTTGATATTTAACAAAGCCTTGTTACCACTGCCACAAAGGTGAACAGAGGTTATGTCTTCACCCGTGTCTGGCTGTTTGTCTGTCTGAGTGGGATATCTCAAAAAGTTGTGGACGGATTGACAAAATTTGATCGATGAGTTGGTTAGGTGACAAGAACAAGCCGATTAGATTTTGGTTCAGGTCTGAATCCAGATCCGGCCTGTCAAATGAATGAATGACTGAATGAATTAATGATCGTTTTAAGGCCATTTTCCCCGCTAGAGCGGGGGTTAGCCTTGCGGGCACCATGATAATCATGGTTCCCTGTTTTGAGGCAATGTTTTTTTATGGCCGGATGCCCTTCCTGACGCCAACCCTTGGTCGCCTCTTACGATGCGCAGGGATACGGTGTACCTATTCTAAACCAGGGTACACACCGGGATCATTCATCCCAGCAAGCTGGTACTCAATTTGCCGACCTCGGAAGGATGACAGGCTGAGTCAACCCCCCTGGCGTTGATTCAGCGATCGGCCGGGATTCGAACCCAGGATCCTAGGATCCCAAGCCGGCACCCTAACCGCTAAGCCAACACCAGGCAACTACCAGCAACAACCACCTGTCAGTGGGATACAAAATGCAAACTGTTCGGCTTTGCGGAGGTATGCTCTCTACCATGTGCCGTTCTATATATTTCCTATTCTTTGCTATCTTTAAAGACAGATTAAGCTCTGAAATTGCAACCAAGGTTGGTTCAACACAAAACATTGCTGATATAAGCACACTCATAATAAAATAATGTACAATCTAAATTGAGTAAGGGGGAGGGAAGAAAAGAGTGACCACAGAATTAACAAGTCATTTGAGAGAAGAGCCCATATGATAGAATGCAATCATTGAAAATGTCATCATGAACGGTGAAGCAGTTCCAAATTTACAGGCTTATAATCAAAGGGTTTATGGAGAACATTGACGTGAAGATTATACTTTGCTCTTCCAAACAAGTAATGATTATAACATGACAATTAGTACAGGTAAGATGCACATCATTCTCATCCAATCAGAGAGTTATAATGATTGGAAATGACGGTGCCAACTGGTTCCAGTTTCCAGAGCTTTCGGCCAAAATTACAAAACAGCTGAAACAGCCTGGCAGGCATTGATGTTTTCATTTCTTTGGAGATAGTTTTGAAATTAGATCCAAAGGGCAAATCAACTTGAATCCTCTTGAACTGTGAGTAATATAAGACATTTTTGTGTCTTACATTCATATTTATATATTTATTTAGCATTTTAAATTAACAGTTTTTCTCTGTGCTTTTGTCTGATAAACAGTAATAAGATTTACAATTATACCAGGCCATCACACTAAGCAGAACGGAATCATAGAATGCCACTTTTGCCTGAATGTTTTGGAGCTCTGCCATATTTGGTGCAAATTAAAATAGATACAGTATACTGGGCCGAACCTGAAATACGTCTTGCTGCGGCTGCCCCTCCTCGCCATCATTCAAGTTCTCGTGCTCAATGATTGGATGCTCTTTCTTGAGACTTTCTTTCAATTCCTCCACCTAAACGGAGGGGTTTGTCCCACATGTGATCACTACAGAATATAAATAATAGAAACTGCAGAAGACAGACAAAAAGCAAAAGAGTCCAGACTGTTGTCTGACCTCAATGCTGAGTCTTCGTTTTTCCTCCTCCAGTATGGCTAGCTGAGGAGAGGCATCCTGGACACTTGCTCGCAACTCCTTGATGGTCCGCAGGAGACTGTGGTTCTCCTTCTCGAGACGGATGGCCCGACTTGATACAGCCTCACTAACTTCAGTACTAACAGATTGGCGCCGGCCTGTGGAGATTTGGAAAAATTGATTTGGAACAGCCACCCAAAGCAACATTACGGGTATTATACTTTGAAATGTTGCATCATTTGAGAAACTCACATCCAAGATCCGGTGACTTGTTTAGCTGCTCAAGTTCCCAGCCAAGCTGTGCAGACTCGTTCATGCTCTGCTTCTGGGCAAATTCCAGTGAAAGGTTCTCCTCAATGAGCTCCTCAAGGCGCTGACGGTCTGAATCTCTCTCCTGTTCGACCAAGGTAGAAAACTGTCCAATCAAAGCTTTGATGGGTAATTAATTCTCAACCTCAAACCCTCTTCATGTGGAAGACAATTGGAAAGACAATGTACACAACAAAAGCCGAATTAATCAAAATGATTATTGCAGAAATGGTAGAAAGTGCCAAGTAGGCCAGCTAACTGTTAGAGAAAGATCAAAAATATGTGAACATTGAGAATGTATAAGTATGGTAATCAGGACATTCTCATAGTGAGCATCAAATATGGTGAGCATAAAATGTAATTATCTGAATCCAATGGGTGTGCAATGTGACGTAACATTTAATCTGAAGCACATGAATGACAAGTTCCCAAGTAACTGACAAAAATCCCAACTTTTATGCAGTGTTGTGGGTGTTGTACAGCTCCATGTTACATTGCCATCACTCAAGTGTGAACAGAGACGAGAAGATAACCGGCCGGAGAGGCAAGAGGACGGACGGCCGGAAAGACAAAAGGACGGACGAGCAGAGAGGCGAGAGGACGGGCGAGCAGAGAGGCGAGAGGACAAGCGGGCAGAGAGGCAAGAGGACAGGCGGGCAAAGAGGCGAGAGGACGAGCGGGCAGAGAGCCGAGAGGACGAGCGGGCAGAGAGGCGAGAGGACGGGCGGGCAGAGAGGCGAGAGGACGGGCGGGCAGAGAGGCGAGAGGACGAGCGGGCAGAGAGGCGAGAGGACGGGCGGGAGGACAGAAGAGAGGAGGGCCGACCGAAGATGCAAGAGGACAGGCGGACGGAGAGATGAGAAGACAGTTGGGCATAGAAGCGAGAGGACAAGCAGGCAGAGAGGCAAGAGCATGGGTAAGAAGAAGAGTATAGCAGATTGGCATGCTGTCAGACCGTCTCTAAGCGATGAATCTTTGCACGAAGCTGCAGGTTATCTTTCTCAGCTTCGTGCAATGCATCACAGCGAGTTCTTGAGCACTCCAGCTGCTCCTCCAGCATGGCTTTGGTCTCCAACAGTACAACATTGTCTTCACGCACCTCCTGTTCAGTGAATAAAAGCCACATTATGGGCAAATATTCTTTGTTAATCTTTCTCCCCAATTTTATCCTGCTATGATGCTGGGAAGTAGTACAAAAATGTTTTCAGAGCTGAGCTTTTTCCTTTCTGCAAGTAAAGGTGGCTTTCTCCATTACAAAGTGTTAAAAACAGTCAAAGGTCCAGTGTTTTGCAATCACAACTTGTAACATCTAGCAGTAACGTTTCGGCCAGCACGCACCTCCATACGGGTTTTGTAGAAATCAATGTCATGCAGACGTTCCCTGTAGCGGGCCACCTCACTCTCAAGACGTTCCACACGACTCGAACGTTCCCGTAATGCATCTGCCTCATCACGATAACCCCGTGCTGCGCGGGCTTCTCCCACCAGCTGCAGGTTCTGACAAGTATTAAGTAAAGAAAGTCAATAATGGTAAGTGATTATCTACAAGTGCAAATAAAAGCATCATCAATAATTTAGACTTTGAGGACTCACTTCCTGCTGTAACCTCTCTCTCTCCAACAAGGACACCGTAACTTCATGTTTGCAATCCGTGAGCTGTTCAGTTTTCTCTTCCCTGCATGCAGCAAGGACAACACTTTAGGTCACATCTCACTTTCAACATGTGGCTTTCATCCTTTAATCACTCTTCTTTGTCAGCTCATTTTCAGGATTGACCTCAATCTCACCCATTCAACTTTCACCTCGTCTACATAATAAGCAGCACTCTGCAAATCAACTAAAAACCAAAATGGGAAATAAGAACCAAACCTACAACTCCTGGCGCAACCGCCGCAATTTGGCCTTGCAGTCTGCCAACTCGACAGCAAGGTGCTGCCGGGTGTCTCCCGGGGAAAGGCCTCCAGGACTTGGAGATGAGGGTCTCTCGGGCTGACCCTGTATGCAAGCCTGCTGGACCTGAAGGTAGTCCCGCTCCTGTGTCAGTTCCACCACCATCTGTTTCCCAGTGACAATAGACAAAACAATGAAAATAAACATGCCATCATCTTCATCATCACCCATGCAAGATCTATATATGAATGTAATCTGGCACTATGAGGTTGCCATAACACCCAAAGTTGATTTGTGATCTCTTGGTTACCCTTCATCAAAAATATTTTTCTAATCTGATCTAATATGCTCAGCAGATTTCTATATCTCATGAGGATTAAAAAAAAAATTTTTTTAAGGATCAAAGATATCACATGTTCATCAGTTTTCAAACCTCATGTTCCCACCATTTTACTTTTAGAATGACACAAATATCCTTGGAGAAAAATTTACAAGACCTATAAGTAGCTGAGGGCAGAATAGAAAAGGAATGAAGTGAAAAAGACTTGTGACCTCAGAGAACTCATCTCGTTCCCCGACCAAGCGTTGGACTTGATAGGCGAGACTGCGGGCCAGGGAGTCTAGCCCTTGGGGTGGAACCTCTGGAAGCTCTGCCCAATGGACATCCAGAATGTTCTCCTGATTTTGGGTCACCTGTAACGTCCACATACAGTTGATATTTAGTACACAAAGCGCAACGCTGAAATACAACCCCAGATAGAATGAAAAAAAAACACCCCCAAAATTGAATACATAATAACCTGTTCTTGAATGCCCCTCCCTTATTGCCCTTTCAGCCCTTCACCCTCACAAAGGGCTGGCAGGATGGCTGAGAGATATGCACAGTCGCCTCCGAGCAATCTAGCCTAGGTTTGAATCTCGGCCCAGCTACGAACTATCATCCTGGTGTCTCGTGGGCAGGGTGAGGTTTCAATGTGTGAGCCGTCCCTTGGGTGGACATTAAACCGGGCACTCCCTCTGCCTACATTAGTTGGTGGGCGTTACATCCCACAGTGTACTTCATGGAGAGTAGGCGAGCTATTGTTGGTACCCTGAACAAATTACAAATCAGTGCCCTAACCTACAGGGGGTGTTGCATCAGCAACACAGCTGCGCTCCCAGGTAATGATGCAACTCGCAGCCTTGTGCTGCATACTTGTGCTGGAATACAAACAAGAACCCTCCAAAGGTCACTTCCAATAACCCATTCCATTCCTTGTAATGTTTTAAATGCAAACATTGAACTTATCTTGGGAAAGGGGTGGGAGGCAGTGTGTTGGTCACAAACTTTTCCAGCTCGCTCTCCCCAGATCAAAAAGTTGGCACAGATGTTAGTTCTTTTCTACGTTGTTTCCAGCAATGTGGAATATTGTCTATTCTCACTGACCTTGTGCCATACATCGTCCCAGTGTTCCCATTACCACTAGTGCTGTTGCAATTCACTTTCTATCTTTTGTCTTCAAATTCTTCCATATGTCTCCAACATTTAAAGGACCACATATAATAACAATAATATTATGATACGAGTTCCTTTTAAGGAACTTCAATACAGGAGGAGGCCACTCGATTAGGCCCATCAAAGCTCGCACTATTATTACCAACTTATGGTTGTTTGTCCATACTCTATCCAATACTGAGAGTCGAGCAATGACGCAGCACGTGGAAATTTTGAAGTCTTTGGTACGACTCGGCCGCGTTTCCAACCGCCGACCTTTAAGACTCAGAACGGACGCTCTCACCATCAAGGCTAGTGGCGTAATGGTCGGAGTGTAAAAGGTTATCACAATGGTTATCACACAAAGCACTGTCATAATGGAGAATGAACAATAAGTACTTTTGTATCCTGGCTATTTGCTGCTTCCTTTGATAACACGAGAGAAATTCAATGTATGCTCCTCATTATGTAGCATGGCATCCAAGGCAGCAGACAGAGGTCGAATCGTATTTGTGTAGGTGATGATGTCATTAATTTGCTTCCAAAATATATTCTTCATTCATAAGGTAACAATATTTGTCCACTGTGCAGTGAAAACTCATAAACTGCAGCTGTTTTAATACATTCTTGAATCACAAACATTGCAGGCCTTGGATATTCATACAAAATCAAGAAGCCAATATTGGACCAAGATGACATTTTTGTCGAAGATCATCTCAAGCAAATAGTTGAGATTATTTTGACAGTCAGACACGTATGCATGCTTTTACAATGCGCCACCATTCATGGGTTTGTGCTCAGATTGCCACAAGTCTTAGAGCTAGCATTTAATGTGACAACAACAATGTGTGTTTTCTGTAACAGTTAAAACCCAGGCTTCACACATGTAGCATTTAATGACGTCTCAATGTGACTCCACACACTCAACACGGTCTGGCAGAAAATCTTTTTTTTCTGGCTTTTTTTTTGGAGAACAAAGGCCAAGAGCAAGACACATTTGTGAAGCATTAATATTCCCCTTAAGAACAAGATAAGCAAGAGAGTTTGGGTAGAATAATGATGTGAAAGGTGAGGGAGAGAGTGAGTGGATGGTGAGAGCAAAATTGGTGGGCAAAATAAATATGACAAAGGAAGGAAGGGTGGTAGGGAGAAGGAAAAAGAATGAGGGGTAAGCGGGAGGAGACAGAACAAGAGATTGAGCACTAATGTGGATTGGAGGGAGAAGGTATATCGGAAAGGTGCTATGTGGCTAAAGCTGCAGGTGTCTGCAACAGGTTATTCCAGAAAATTGTTGAAAAAAAATAAATGGTATCCACATATGTATTTCTTTGGTTTGCAGTGGAACAAAACAAAAAACGCTGAAAAAATCACTAAATCTTAGCTTATTCCACACAGAAATCCTAAAATGGTCTGGACAATATTGTTGGCAGCTTTTGGAAGTTGTTAGAAATAATTAGATTTTAAGTAGGTGATTCTCCTTTACTTTGGAATTGAACTCACCTGTGGTGAGTTGCAGGTGCCTGCAATGTAAAAATCACTCATTCAACCAGTTTGAATAGAGAAAAGGAGTCATTCTGCTGTTTTGTGTCACTGTGTGTACCGCAATGAGAATGGAGAAAATAAAGAAAACCAGAGAATTGTCTGAGGAGGTCAAACACAAGATTGTGGCCAAGCATGGACAATCTTAAGGCTACAAGGTCATCACCAGATACCTTGATGTTCCTGTGTCCACCGAACACAATGTTATCAGGAAGTTTAAGGCCCATGGCACTGTAGCCAACCTCCCTGGACGTGGCCGCAAGAGAAAACTTGATCGAAGATTGCAGCGAAGGATTGTTCGAATGGCAGAGAAAGCACCTCGATTAACTGCCAAACAGATTCACGCTGACCTTCAGACACAAGGTATGACAGTTTCAACTCTCACCATCTGTCGCCAACTCAATGAAAGGGGGTTCTATAGTAGGAACCCCAGGAGGACCCCACTGCTGAGAGAGACATAAGAAAGCCTGACTGGAGTTTTCCAAAACACACCTGAACAAGCCAAAATCCTTCTGGTAGAATGTCCTGTGGACAGATGAGACCAAATTAGAGCTTTTTGGTGAAGCACATAATCTCTAAGTTTACAGAAAACAAAATGAAGCCTTCAAAGAAAAGAACACCTTCCCTACAGTCAAACATGGAGGAGGTTCAGTGATGTTTTGGGGTTGCTCTGCTGCCTCTGGCACTGGGTGCCTTGATTGTGTGCATGGCATCATGAATCATGGAGATTACCAAGGCATTTTGGAGCGCAATGTTCATCCCAGTGTGAGAAAGCTGTGTCTCCGTCGAAGGTCATGGGTCTTGCAGCAGGACAATGACCCAAACACACTTCAAAAGGCACCCAAGAAAGGTTCAAGACAAATCGCTGGACTGTTCTGAAGTGGCCAGCAATGAGTCCAGATCTAAATCCCATTGAACAAATGTGGGGCAATCTGAACACAGCAGTTGGGAGAAGGTACCCTTAAAATTTGGGAGAACTGGAGCAGTTTGCACAAGAAGAGTGGGACAAACTGCCAGTAGAGAGGTGTAGGAAGCTCATTCATGGCTATAGGAAGCGCTTGACTGCAGTTATTTTGTCCAAAGGCTGTGCTACCAAATATTAAGTCAAGGATGTCAATAATTTTGTCAATGCCATTTCTTTTTATTTTCTGATTTAAAAGGATACATTCAGTTCTGAATCAAAAACAAAGGTTCTGTAATATTAACAGTGAAATAAAGAATTGTGGAGACCAAATTATTTTGTCAATTTCAACTAATTTTTCGAGAAAATTGTGAGTTATTTGAAAAAAGTGCAAGGGTGCCAATATTTCTGGCCACGACTGTATGTGGGACAAGGCTATAACATCTCTCCCATGCCGACTGAAACCGTCACATGACACCCAAATTGGTCTGCAGACCAACTCACCATGCCAACGGTGGAGGTCACGTGACGATTCTCACGCTTCTTCTTCAGTTCAACATCTGTCGTGAACAAGGCATGTGGATTCTCGCCGAAACGTCGGCTCTATCGACGAGTAAGTCCAGCTGTTTTCAATTGTAAACCTTTACTGTTTTAATTCGACTGGATGAGTAATAACAACCTGCATTGATTTAATGCATATTGTTTGGATAGGTTTTCAATGTCACATCTGGTTGGAGTTTAACATTTTTTTCACCTTTCTCAGTTTGACGCATATGTTAGCCACAAGGAGTTCACGATCCGTTCCACAATCTTCACATGGGAGGATATTGGCAGATTTCACAGCACTTCATCTTCTGGTGATTAGAATGTAGTCAATGTAATTTCTATGTTGCCAATCAGGTGAAGTCCAAGTGTACAGTCTATGCCTAGGTTGTTTGAACAATGTGTCTGCTGTCTAGCCTGGGTTTGAAAGAAACATGCAGCTACTGTGTCTAAAAACAATAAAAAGGAAAACGTCATACAAACCACATCACCTCTTGGATGTGTTCCACAATTGCTGCCTGCGTGTCAATGTCCAACAGCTTAATTTTCTCGATGTACGCTTCTTTCTGGTTGCACTGCACACAATGGCGACACACAGTGAGGGTCAAGGCAATTGGGATGGGCACATAGTCCATGCAAGCCAGTGATGGGTTTTCATATGATGGGCCATGGCATCGCTCACCTGCACTGCACAACCCAGCAACAGCAGCAGGAGCTTCTGCATCTCACTCAAACTCTTTTCTATAAAGGCATGAATAAAATACGAGATTTTTAACGTCAACATGATTAAACAAACTGTTTCACCTACATGAAATACGTCTCTTGGGTGTGACACCAATAACTGATAGAATGATGATCATGCAAAAGTGGAAGCAATAGGATCGAAGCATTGACTCCACATCAAAATTGTTATTTAAAAAAAATAAAGAAAATAAATAAAAATCGCACCCGTGTCCAAAAGAAGTGGTTTAGTTTGGTATTTTTATATGAAATAGGCAAAGCCTAGAAACGAATGAAACCCTTTATAATTACCCTTTAGAACCCCTTAGAATTACCCTTTCGAAAAAAAACATGGTGGGTTAGAATGGTTCTTCTTCTTCATTTTTCATGTACAGATGGATGGAAGGACATAGCCAAATATTGAAGTGACTTCACCGCTCAAAAAGGTCAAAAAGTACTTTTATTTCATTGGCTTGTACTCCAATCATTTACCCAACTCCAAAGCATATATATAACTTTATTACAAATTTCATCAACTGGTTATCTCATACACTAAAATAACTTTACCCAAATAAAAGGGTGCAGAACAGTAAATTAGTTGAAAGAGGGATAGAATAAGCCCCGAAAGGGAAAGACAAAAGGCTATACAAGGCTGGGGCGAGTTAACGGGTAGGGTTCGATGTGGTGTGGTGTGGTGTTGTAATAGTGTGCACAAGCTTGTAAACAACTCTTGGAAAATAAAAAGCTTATAAGAAATAAAAACGACACAATCAGTTATTTGACAGTCTGCAATGGATGCTGCTGAGGCGTATGAAGAGCAAGACCGAACAGGACATGAAGACCGGTTTCACGGCTGCATTTTATTTTAATAATACATATTTCCCAAAACACTTGTAATTATTAGTTGAATTGCAAACGCATACTCTGGTTCTTCAACCCTTCAATGGAGATTCCTTGGCAAAAGTGCTTATTATGGAAAAGTGCCTGGGCATGTGTAATGACAAATGATAAACACAATATGTCAGGACAAGATTTAGACACTCACATTGTGTATTAAATTGAAATAAATCGATATGAATGATCGAAAATATGGCTTTTTGTGACTTGTGAAAGAAGTTCAAAGAGAACATTTCAAAAATAAAACAATATTCAAATCAAGAACGCATGCGTGAAATTAATTAGGCAAATTGACAAGATCTGAAGCCCGCCATGCCAAAACGAATAAAAACTCCCAAGCACGAGCTGCGTACAGAGAGAGTTGGTGAGTTTCTTAAAGGGGAACCCAAATGCAATTTTTTTTCCTGAAAGCAATTGAAGATCATTAATGTCGGTCTAATTTGAAGGGAAAAAATCTTTGAATTTCTTTGCCAATCACAAAGTGTCGAATTTCGATTTTGCCAATGACCTCACACGATGAACCCACCTTGATCCAAATGGCGGTTAACATAGAGAAACAGTGCATGTCGAGTTTGGGTTCCGACACCGATTCCTCCATCATTAGCAATTCTGAAGTTTGTCAGTATGTTGGAACTGATCAGTGGGATTTTGAAGAAACTATTGGAGACAAAATTAGTGATGGGAAATTCTTTCAGGAGAATTGTGGAGCCGTATCATTTTGAGTCTTGTGCGAGCGATTTAGACGAAGATGGTGTTAGTGAAAATGGCAGTGTTAGTACTGCAGATGAAAACGCCAATCGCATGTTCCCTACAGATTGGTAGATTTTGTTTTCAATTTACGGGTTATCAGGGAATTTGTATTAACAGATAAATCAGTTATATTATTCCAGAAGAAATATGGCACGACAAAGGACGGACAGGACACGGACACCGCCCATGCACATTCGGATACTGCCAACCAAATCAACGACAAATGCTTTGTCCCTCCATAGCAGGCTGACCCAATGTCTTGTATGTTACAGGATCATCCTGTTTCATACTTTCCCAGCACGCCATTTGTGTATGTGGTTGTGTCCATGACATGACCCACCGTCGTGTCTGTGCTGTGACCGTGCTGTTTCGATGTCCCACTCCAACAGAGGGGTGTAGGAGGGGCGGTCGCCTGGTGAGATATGTTGCTGGCAGGCCAATACAGGTATTTGATTCACCACTCATATCGCCCATATCCATGTGCTGGTAGCTCAGTAGAGATGGCGTTACAGTTTCAAGCGACGGCTGTTTTTTCCACTTAGTCGTGGGGATAGCATCCTCTCTCAATAGTGGTGGATAACCACAAGATCTATAGCCATCTCTAGCTGTTGTTTCATAACAGTGCTCTGTAAAATGTTGAGCACAAAAGCAAACATCTTGTAGGCCCAATCCAAACTTGGGTATTTTGGACAAACCTCACACAATTTCTGGCAACCCTTGGATCTTTCGGCCATTGGTGTGGCATGAAACCATCTCGGGTTGTATTTCTCCAACCACAAAGGACGCATCGATCAGGCATATTTGTAGAAATTTGAAAATTATTCGCCAGTTCAGTTAAATTGCACCGCAACATAACCCGTAGACAGTACGGATTTAGCGGTCGACTTCATAGTGACGTCACGGTTAATTGTGAAGAAGAAGAAGATTTTGATTTATATCGCAAAATTACCAACTTTAAAAACCAGAAATTGGAAAAAGACACATCATATCTATTTTGTAGGGTATCAAGGTATAGATTAGCGTCAAGATGGTCCAAGTTTTTGGTTCCCCTATAAGAAGGAATAAGAGGTACACGACTTCCAGTTTATGGGGTCCTGTCCTTAGTGCTACATCACTCTTTGGTGCTTCTGCATAGCTCAGGTGGTGCCGTGCAGCACTAAAGATTCTCTCTATTGCCCTCCCTGGCTGGCACATGAAGCTACTTTAAAGAACCATCACCCTGCGGCAAACATTGCCACATGGATGCTGGACAGGTCCAACATTTTCTCTCTCTGTCCATTTTGTCACCCCGTATGAGTGAGTAAAGTTAATCGTTAAGCCATCAAAGTACCATGGGCTTATATATTATTCATTGGTTACCACCTGGTTTTACCACATATGCAGATGTGGTCCTTCTGCTTCTACTTCGTCTTCTTCTTCTTCTTCCCTGACCTATTGCAAATAAATCCTGCTTGTAAATGAGAATTTATGTGGTCATCAGGAAACTGGAGCTCACTAACGCATAGAGGATTGACACATAAACCCATTAGATGGATACATTGGGTTTACGCAGTTAACCCTTTGAGTACGGATGATGTCCAGTGCCGCAACACACGAAAAGGTTTTGTGTACGGATGACGTTACTACACGTCATCGACTATACCTATAAATAGATCGTCAGTACGTGGTTGCATTCCCGTACCAAAATGCCAAATTAATCCTGTACCGGGGGTATTTCTATCAAAAAAAAATCCTGTACTCAAAGGGTTAAGGTGACATAAAAAATGAATTACATGTAATAGCCTGGTGTTGGCTTAGCGGTTAGGGTGCTGGCTTGGGATCCTAGGATCCTGGGTTCGAATCCCGGTCGATCGCTAATTTAACACCAGGGGGGTTGACTCAGCCTGTCATCCTTCCGAGGTCGGCAAATTGAGTACCAGCTTGCTGGGATGAATGATCACGGTGTGTACCCCGATTTAGAATAGGTACACTGTATCCCTATGCATCGTAAGAGGCGACTAAGGGTTGGCGTCAGGAAGGGCATCCGGCCATAAAAACATTGCCTCAAACAGGGAACCATGATTGTCATGGGGCCCGCAAGGCTAACCCCTGCTCTAGCGGGGAAAATGGCCTTAAAACGATCATTCATTCATTCAGTTTGCTTGGCCACTTCTGGCAAGATGGATCACCATGGTCGTGTGTTTGAAACATTGATCCGCGCCCAAATTAGTAGGCGGAAGCAGAAACCTCTCGAAGTACCATGGTCTTTAATTTTCACATAATCCATTGAGAAGACTAATCAAACTAATAAACCATCGTGATGCAGCTGCAGCAGTTATAATATAGGAAATTAAGGTGCATAAATGTCGTGAAATTTGTTCACATACTTAAAAGCACACTTTTGTTATAATTGGGTCATTCCGGCCTTCTGCTGTGAATGAATGAGGTTGCGAATAAATGTTGTTGTAGAAGGTGCTATGCCGATTAAGTGCCTCAGCAACTGCTATTCATCTACAACCTTGCTATCCAATCAGTGACAGTTACAATGTACTTCATACTTCTCAAAGCAAACACCATATATCCTACTTGAGCTTGGAACTAATGAAAAAACCTGCCAAACCGAGCTAGTGATGCAATTTAACCTCCTGGAAATTCCCCAACCTTTTAACCACCACCCGTTTTTGGTTTGGTGACATAACCCGCAATGTCCATCCTCCTTTCTTTACAGGGTATATAGCTTTGAGATTTTGCCCCATCACACACCCAAGGGCAATCATACTCCATCAAATGAATGGCAGAGCCGATAGCAAGGCCACAGATAGTGGGAGACAAGCAGGCATGCAAACCCGCATCCATGCAGAAGATTTTTCTAGCCGTATTGAGCTGCAATATCAGCAGCACGCAACGCCTGCACCGATCATTTGTATTCCACAAGAGAAACAGCACACTGTTGAGAACCGCCGACTCGCCAATATAAATCCATATTTCTACACGAAAAGGGAATTCTGAACCCCCCCCCCTCCCTCTTTACCCCCCTCCCGTTAACCCCCCTCACCCCCACCCATTCATATGCACTCATCCAAATTTAAAAAAACCCAGAAAAGCAAACGTTTGAGGCTTAATTTAGTCAATATGTTTAACAAAAAAGAAATGGTTTTATTATTTGGTGCAATTAATTATTTCCTCCCCCTTCCCCCTTATCCCTGCATGATAAACTTGGTTTTGGTGCAGTCCCGTCAATTATGTATTTGCTCGACCTTTGCCACCCCCAAGCGCCGAGCTGACAGTGTATGAACGATTGTACACAATATGTGGCATTGATACAAGTTTCTCGGTAAGGGAGGGTGCACAAAGGTGTTCATGAAAGGCCCTTAATGGAAACCGAAACCGTGCCTGCATGGGGTGAGCAAAGCCATCCGATCTCAGCGTTGTGTAGAAGCCAATGACTCACGGGAGGGGCAGACGGCAAGGTTACAAGTAAGGGAGCTCTGCACAGATCCCGCTCGATAAACATGCACAAAATCCAGGTACGCTTGGGAATCCCGCTTCGGGTGCATAGAAGAGCTGGCCTGCATTTAATTATCACTTTTGATTTTGGGTGAATATAACCACTTTATCATCTCTACGAAACTCCTCAAATGGGCATCAGGAGACTATTTTACCCATGACCTCAGCCATTGGATCACTTAAGGACGACAAATGGGCCCAGCCAACCCCCACATATGACAGACCCATCGTTGACATCAACCTTCGACCTCCCAGACTGTGAAGAGGTTGTAGCAATCATTCCCATGGCACTTTGTGAATGATGCTTTGAGATATGTGGCATTAAAGCAAGCAAAACAAAAAAAACCTTTTAAACTCCAGTGGTTTCGATTTTAGGAATGTGTCTCCATGATTGGTAAAAATGCAATGATATAAAAGTACTGTGATAGTAAGAGGAATTTTCTTTCTTCTTCGGTGTGACAAATCAACTCCATTCTGAATCCCGTGAAGAACCATCTGTTGTGATAATCCTCAATAAAAAGGGCTTTATAAGCAGCGGCAAACGTGCGTGCATTTGCACAAAGAGCAAAGTCAACATACAGCTACTACTATACAGGAGCAATGTCAAGAAAAGAAAGCTAGACAGGATGAAATGTGAGACAGGAGAAAGGGGAAAAAATGGAGCCATGACAGAACCTAAAAATCATAGCACAGTGCTTCTGTAAAGAAAGGGATTTCTTGGGAAAAAGGAAAAGGAACAAGCAAGGAGTGGCAGATTTGCAGGTGGAATGGTAAAGTGGTACCTGAAAGAGGCTCCTTTGCGATGGTCAGGACATCAGGTGGACTCATTATGACCAGCTGCTGCAATGTCTCCTGCCAATTGCATGTATAATCAACAAATGGCTAATTAATAAAAAATAATAACAAAAACATTATATATTATATGTATATTATATATTATATATATTATAAACATTATATATTATATTATATATTATACTAGCCGAATGCACCCGGCGTTGCCCAGGTTCGTTTTGAATGAATTGACTACTATAATTCAGCTTTTACTCGCGGCCATAGAAGATTGACTACTATACGTAATTCAGCTCAGCTTTTAATTGCGAAATGGGCCCAGCCCCACTAAGGTGGGCCTCGACCGGCCTCGCCACCTAGCCTATAACCTTCCCGGGGCCCGTCCCGACATTTTTTGTTTTAGAGGTTTCCTCCTATCTTTCACCATTCAGGAGATTAGCGCGTGCAGACAAACAAACAAACAAACAAAAACTTTCTTTTATATATATAGAAGATGTATATATGTAAATATATGAAAATGTATATATATATATATATGTATATGTAAATATATATATAGTTTTATTATAGATATATATTGTTAAATTATTCGCATTGAATTCAAGATGGCTGCCATATCATGTGACCATATCACGTATAACGTGACGTCACAATTATCATAAAAAAAATTATCCATGGGGCGGGTGAGGGGTGGGAGAGGAGGTCGCTCCCCTGAAAGTTTTGTGTCAATCGGGCTAGCGGTTGCTGGGAAACAAATTATTTAAGAGAATAATAAAGCAAAAAACGGGAACACTAATAAGACAGATAATAATGGTAATTAATAGAGCAGACGAATAGAACAAAAAAAAAAAAACCCCAAAAAAACAAAGCATAATAACAATAAAAATAATAACCAAAACAAAAACAATCAGGTACCAACTGTAAGGCTTGGGTACCCTATAATAGAGATAATAATCGTTTTTACCCTGCGCTCATGAAGTGAAAGGCAGGGTTAAGCGATCGGTTGCGTACTTTTAAAATTCATTTTCTCGGCAAACATTGGTCCGATTGACAGGAAATTTTACCAGAGGTGCGCCTTCACCTGTGGAATTTCTTTATTCATAATTATGACGTCATAGATCATGTGGTACGGACGCCACCTTGGAAAAAATTTACACCTCTACATTTTTACAATTTACACCTTTACAAAATTTACACCAAACAACAAAACAACGATCTCCGAAAACGCTGAATGGAACAAATTGAAACATGGCTGATTGTCAAGTACCCCCCATGGGGAATAAAATATGTTAATGATGATGTCATCAGTACCTTCATTATGACGTCATAATTCGACAAGCATAACTCTTGATCCAATCAGTATGAATTATTTTTTCTTTGCAACTGTTGGTCTGATGGACACAAAATGTTCTCCATAGGAGCTCCTCCGCCTGTATAATTTTTAATGATTATTATGACGTCATAGGTCACGTGCTATGGGCGCCATCTTGAAAAAATTGCAGTTCTTTATCTGCAAAACCACTCCATGGAAAAAATTGATTGGGGAATAAGTATTGTTAACAATGACATCTTTGGTGTCTTAATTATGTCATAATTCGACAGGTACATCGCTTAGTCTGATCAGTTTGAAATTTCTTGAGCATGATCTACACAACAAATATATTAGAGAATGTAAATTGATGATGTCATCGCTCACATGGTCGATGACATTGATATTGGATCAAAGCCATATTGCCATATTGGATCAAAGAAAAAAAACCCTTCAAAAACAGAAGAGTTGGCTCACAACAAGTTGACTGCACAGGGTAAGTATTCGATGAATACCATCTAGTTAATAGAGCAAAAGAACAGAATAAAATAAAAACAAAAAACAACGAATAATAACAATAAAATAAATAAATGAAAACAAAAACAATCAGGCCTGTAAGGCTTGGGTACCCTAATAGTCATAATCATAATGTCTGAGGCTAACGGAGGAGGTGAAAAAAAAGGTTCAGGTAAAATTCACAAACTACAGTACTACCCAAAATAAATGGACAGCTATTACATGTTATTGAAAGTGTTTTATTCACTTTAATAACCTCTGCAGCACTAAAATTATGTAACAGGTATTAACATACAAATACTTGCCTGTGGGCAGAATATTTCCGATTCTTATTAACACCTTTGTCTTGCATTTTGACGAATGGAATCCAATATTTTTCTTGTGCTGCTTTTGGATTTTTTTTTCTGGGCATTGTGATGCACTTAGATGATGATGAGTAGGGTAGAGGATGATGTGGTTGAGCTTGAAAGTGGTTGGATGTCAATGAAAGCTAGTCTGTTGGGAGCCGTTGGTGAGGTATGTGGATGGACAAAAGGACCACCGAGGCACTCGGAAACATGGTGGTGGGATGTTGAAGTTGGAAAGAGGATTGACGAGAAGAGGAAGAAGTTCAAAGAGTGGCAGAAGGCGAAGGGTACGGGAGCAGAAACAGCAGAGCATGAAAGTTATAAGGCAGCCAGGAAGGCTGCAAAGAAAGAGGTAGCAAAGGCGCAGGAGGCATGTAGGAAAATGTTCGGAGAACGCTTGGATTCGGAAGAGGGTCAGAAAGAAGTATTCAGGATTGCAAAGCACATAGCGAAAGAGAGGTGTGATGTGATGGGGGTGAGTTGCTTGAAGGATGAAGTGGGACAAATCGTTGTCGACCCAGATGGAATTAAAGGAAGATGGAAAAGATATATGGAAATGCTGTTGAATACAGAGAATGAATGGGATGGCAACATAGAGAGTAACCCAGTTTTAGGACCGGCAGAGAAGATAACTGAGAAGGAAGTTGAGGAAGCGATAAAAGCAATGAAGAGTGGAAAAGCGGGAGGGCCGACGGGAGTTGTGGGAGATATGTTGAAGGCAGCAGGAAGTTGGGGTGTGAAGAGAATGACAGAGATCTGTAATCTGGTGGTGAAAGAAGGCCGCATTCCAGTGGATTGGGAACTGAGTACCCTCGTCCCTCTATACAAGGGGAAAGGTGACCCTCTGGAGTGTGGCTCGTACCGAGCGATAAAGTTATTGGAGCATGGAATGAAGGTATTGGAAAGGGTGTTGGAAAGGAGGATAAGGAAGAAAGTGAAGATCGACGAAATGCAGTTTGGATTTATGCCAGGAAGAGGAACGACAGATGTGCTTTTCATTGTGAGGCAGTTGCAGGAGAAGTACATGGATAAGAGGAAGAAGTTGTTTTTTGGGTTTGTTGATCTGGAGAAAGCATTCGATAGGGTTCCACGCAAAGTATTGACATGGGCATTGAGGAAGTTAGGAGTGGAGGAATGGTTGATCAGAGTAGTGATGGCAATGTACAAAAGAGCACGCACAGCTGTAAGGACGAAGGACGGGAACAGTGGTGAGTTTGAGGTGAAGGTGGGAGTGCATCAGGGGTCGGTACTAAGTCCACTACTATTTGTAGCTGTGATGGAGGTGCTGGCTCAGAACGTAAAGGAGGGTTTACCGTGGGAGTTGTTGTATGCAGATGATCTGGTGTTGATTGCGGAAAGTATGGATGGACTGAAGGAAAAGATGAACAAGTGGAAGGAATGTATGGAGACAAAAGGTCTGAAGGTGAATATCGGAAAGACAAAGGTGATGGCAAGTGGTAAAGCATGTGGTGAGGTGGAAAGAACTGGGAAGTGGCCGTGTGCTGTGTGCAGGAAGGGTGTCGGAGTGAACTCCATTCAGTGTACAATGTGCGCTGAGTGGGTTCATCAAAAATGTAGTGGTCTGAGAGGGTCATTAACCAGTGTGGCAGCTACATTCAAATGTAAGGTGTGCGCAGAGGGAGCTGCAGATGGAGGAAATGTTGAGTTGGATCTTGGAGATGGCGTGAAGCTGGAAGGTGTGAAAACATTTTGCTACCTCGGAGACATGCTGAATGGAGAAGGTGGATCAGACTCGGCAACGGTTGCTCGAGTGAGATGTGCATGGAAGAAGTTTCGGGAACTGAGTGGCGTGCTGATGAGGAGGAGAGTGTCGCTGAAGCTGAAGGGAAAGGTGTATGCTGCATGTGTGAGAAGTGTTATGATTTATGGGAGCGAGACATGGGTAATGAACGTAGAGCAGCAACGAAGGCTGGAAAGGGTGGAAATGCGAATGGTTCGATGGATGTGCGGAGTATCGTTGAGAAAGAGGAGGACAAATGATGAATTGCGAAAGATGATGGGAATATTGCCTGTGATTGATGCTGTGAAGAGGAACAGGTTGAGATGGTTTGGTCATGTATTGAGGAAGGATGAAAGTGACTGGTTGAGAAGAGTGATGGAAGTTAATGTAGAAGAAAGTAGAGGACGGGGAAGACCGAGAAAGACTTGGCTAAAGATGGTGGAAGAAGAAATGCGGGCAAGGGGGTTAACAAGGAGAGATGCAGAAAATAGGGCAAAATGGAGAAGATTGTCATGGGGACCGCAAGGCTAACCCCCGCTCTAGCAGGGAAAATTGCCTTAAAATGCATGTTGTTGTTGTTGTTGTTGTTGTGATGCACTTGTTTGAATCACAATCTAATTTTTGCTGCCAACAATACATTTTGTCAAAATTAATTTTCTCTTCAATTTTTTCCCAGGAATTTTGGCCAAAGTATCCAATATTTTCAAGATCTGAATAGCTCCACCCCCAACAAAATTGACCACTTCCTGTAACTTTTATTGTCCGACATTTTGTGCATTCTGCAAAATTTAGGACTCCCCCTCCACTCCACTGAATTTAGGACTCACCCCACTACCAAAAGAGAAAATGCCAAGTTGGGCGAATATCCTTTTTCCAAAACTTGATGGAATCAAATGAAACTTGCATATGAACAACTTCAGCGTGCCCTCATTAATACCTGAAAGTTTCAGCTTCCTCGGTCAAATCCTCTTAGAGGAGTAGATGATACATTCATACATAATCCATTATATTAGATGTAGATTCTTGCAAGAACTCATGCACCACCAACAACAAATGAGAGGATACTTTCTGTCCGAAAGGAATATGAATGAATGAATGAATGTCCGGGAATAAATTCCCTCCAATCCGGCCAGAGCAAATAAATGGTTCCTTTTCTGGCCTAACAAGAATGACATCAAGGCTGAGACTATTTCCGAGACTGCTGTGCAGGTCAAGATGAGGTTGCCGAGGAAGAAAAATCCCTTGCTGCCTGTGTTTAAACATTTGTTAAACATGTGTTAAACCCAACAGCTGTGTTTAACAAAGAGCCACTGCTCGAGGGAGAGAATGGCTTCCTCCGTTGAGTTTGCAGTGCGAGATAAGGGTGGTTGTGGGCGAATCCTCTTGGTGTGATCAAATAAACGGTGAATATGCAGGGTGTACGTGCTTTGCAGCAGCACATCCTCGGGAGAGACTTGATTCCTTCCACGCAAGGGCCTGCTTACCATTGGTCATTGGCCAACATATGACATTGCCAGATATTGTTGAATATTCTGAACTGTTAAAATGGAGTCAAAGGCTATGAACGTAGCAGTTTGTAAACAAAACTAATTACGACTCTGCTAAACTCATCTCAACAGCGTCACCGCACAATGAATACACAACTACAAAGAATGCACCTTGCTTGTCAACAATGCTGGTACAAAGTAGACTGACCGAAGGACAAATATGTATCATGTAATGCTCCGGCCTGCATTCGCCAAACATTTTTATGGACGAGTATGTGTTCACCACTCTCGCCCAAACCAACCTGAATACGGTCTCAAAGGAATACCTGCCTTTCATTCTTCCGAAAGAACCAAGCACGTGACGCTGCACATTGCTGCACTGCAGAGTTCCAATTGACTGCTTGGCAAAAAAGAGTAACAATATTCAGTCTGTAAAAGTCCTTCATTTGATAAATTTGACCTATCAAAGCCTTTCCTGGAGCATTTGAGATGGCAGCTAAATCTAAGGACATAAAACGGTCTCAATTGTAACTGTTTCTGGTGATTGTATCGTGCTCATAAATATATGAATGATAATTATATACAATTGCCAATTGTGTGGCTTATCATTATTGCATATTGCACTGCACAGCAAAGCTATGTATACACAAAGAATTAAGCTAAGCACCCCCCCGTTTTTTTACAACCTCGCACATTACAAGTTTGATGTCGTCAAAACAGTGTAATATACCCATGATATTGCTATATTTTCTGGAGAAGTGATATTATGGTCACATAAAAACATAACAATCATGCCGTTTTCAATATTTTATTCTGCATAATTTAAGGTGAAATTTTTTGGGAATTTTAGGCATATTTTCACCTCAATTTAAGTATGGAGCTATAGGTCCATCACGGACAGTGTGGATGACGTTTATGTTTTCTAACGTACAGTCATTGTTCTGAGAAGACCTCTAGCGATCTTTGCGTCAATAACGTCAATAACGTCAATAACGTCAATAACGTCAATAACGTGTAATGTCAATAACGTGTAAGTGACGTCAATAACGTCAATAACGTCAATAACTAATGTCATACCAATCATTATTTGATCTCACATACCTTAGAATATATGCCAATGTATACATATACACAAAGAATATATATTAGGGGGTGCTTACCTTAATTCGTTGTGTAGGGGTGCTTAACTTAATTCTTTGTGTATATATATACATCATCCTTAGATCTGGCCTTTTACTCCAGCTCACACGATCTTCTCTTCTCCCCTCAGCCCTGTTCCCTTAAACAAGATATTCTCTCAACACCTTGCTTTTCGTCCTCACCCGGGTCAGTTGGAAGTGCTCGATTTGTGGCGAACAACATGCGGAAAGCCAGAAAACTGTGGTCGACCTTTTTCAAACAAGGATGCGAAGAAATCGTCCATGCAACAGCTGCCAAAATCTTTAATGGCTCTAGAGTGCGGACATACTAACGCGACCATTAAACTGCTGTCACATGATCAATGGGCCTTCACAATTATGACATCGGGGCCTATGGAGTTGAGAGGAATTTTAGGCAGAAATCAACACAAGTTTTCAGAATAATAATAAAAACAGACAAATATAAATATATATATTTAATGACAACCTCAAAAATATATTTTGTCGGTGCCAATTCCCCACTAGAAAACATTTTAAGGGTCATGGAAGACCACTAGCAGTGATCTGCTGGTAATGCAGTGACAGGGGCCACTACATATTAAACGGGTTAGAGGATTCATGCCAAAATGAAGTGTCAATCAGACTTGACAGTTATGCTCTTCCTACCCTCACTGAACAAGAAAGAATCCAGACCGAGAAGAAAATGCCAAAACTGAGTATCAAATAAATATGATAATATACAGTTAATAGATGACGAAAAAGAACAAACACTCCATTCACAGCCTGTTCCCATGGAACCCACAGCCAATCTGCCTGCATCCCACTAAGGGTGTTTGGGAGAAAGATGTCTTGGACCGAGTTGTTAGACCAAGAAGCAAGTTGTGCATCTTAACAAATCCCTTTGAGTAAGAGGAGTTATCAAGATATATGCCAACGATGCGGGGAAGCTGAGCATTGCTGTTTGCTGGGCAACGTGGTGGGAAGGAAGCAAAGGGTGAATGCGTTCAGGTCAAAGATGGTGGTGTGCCTGTCGGGAAATTCAATCTACCCTTCGAGTACAGTTTCTGCCGTAGCATTAGGCTTTACACACGAGTTTGGGGGATTAGTTTGGCTGCTCTTTTCAGATGAGATTAGCTTCTGCATTAAAGCACGTTTCACTTTAGCCGGAAAACCAAGGTCGGAAAAAAGGAAAAAACGCCGAACGAAAACCTAAAATCCTTATCTGCATTTCCTTTTGATATCGTTTTGTTTCTTTCTTTTTCTCTTTTTATTTCTCCCTCTCTCCACATCTCTATCTACACGAGTAATATCTTCTACCTTGTAGAACACGTGTTTGCTCCAAGCTCAAAAAACACAAACCGCGTGCACACGGTTCTGACTTGCTACAGAACACTGTCTGCACCTGTACTGATCTTGATGCCCGGCAGAAAACCTGCGCTGTCGCCCAGCAAAGTGGCAGCCAAAGCAGACCCGGAAAGCCGATACGCAGATAACATCAATTGGACATTATCAGTGTATGGCAGATATGGCTGAGTCGTGAATACAAACTCGCACCATCTGTGCAATTGCATCTGGTTCCCCTTACAGAACTACTCGATGCAGAGTGTTTTGGCTTAACTCTTCCAACGTAGCACGATGCAGTGAAACAACAGCCCTTTCAACTAATTCATGGCATCGTTGAATCCAACTAAGAGTCTTTCACAAAACAGGCCTCCGTGCTGGCACACAAGCCACACTGACCATGTCACAATTGATGTGTTGAGATCTACTCCGTTTGCTCTCATTCGGTGGAATTTCCTTCCACTGGATGCCCAGCTTTCCCCTGGCCCATTGTCTGCGGTGCATTTTGCTCCTCACTGAACGAGTGATAAAAGGCAACCGAGTAGCTGTTTGGGGAAATAAAAAATGTCCTAAGCCACAATATGTTAATACGTTTGCTGAGAAGACCCTACTTGGTGGTGGTAAAATGCTCAACTGGTGATGGACGAATAATGCTTTCATGAGCTTCGAAATTATTAAATAAATTGTAGTGCTGAGGATGTGCTTCTGAATGACATCATGGATAAGCATTTAAGCATTTGGTTGCTTTATTCAAACAGTAACTAATGCTATTTAATAACAACGTCATCCTGTTACAATCACTATCCGTGAAACATCAGGTGCCCCACGTGCATGACGAAGGGTTGCATAAAATGTAGAGGAACCTCAACGCAGGAGGAAAATACGCCCATCAAGCCTGTGGACCGGTTGTTTGTCCGTGCACTATTCTTTTTAAGTGCTGAGTGTCCATGAAGGAAGCAGCACGTACCATTTTAAAGTGTTTGGTACAACTCGGCCAGGACCGTGTTTGAACCACCGACCTCCGAAACTGAGTGGACACTCTAACCATTGCGCCATCATGAAGGGCATTAATAATGTTGAGCGCGAATGTGGGGAGAGGTTCACGCTGTTCCAGATGCCACACACATAAACGTGGCAATTAGCATTGAATACAATTAGTTGCTAAACTGCCAAAATGGAAGTAATTATAGCAAAACAAAACTATAGCGGAAATCCACTCGTCAAGATGGTCAAACACTCCACACAATGACCAATCAATTCCAAAGTAGAAGCCACTCTCCAACACAAGATCACGATGAGCATCCGTTCGACAATACCAAATTTTCAATCAATCTGCATGCAATGCTTTGCCATTCAAAAAAAGATGTGAGCGGCACGAGGTAGAGCACATACATCCGCCAGGCTGAACGGTCTACGTTTTGTATCCCACTGAAGGAATGAATGAATGATCGTTTTAAGGCCATTTTCTCTGCTGGAGTGGGGGTTAGCCTTGCGGGCCCCATGGCAATCATGGTTCCCTGTTTGAGGCAATGTTTTTATGGCCAGGATGCCCTTCCTGACGCCAACCCTTGGTCACGGTCTTACGATGCGCAGGGATACGGTGTACCTATTCTAGGTCGGGGTACTCACCGTGATCATTCATCCCAGCAAGCTGGTACTCAATTTGCCGACCTCGGAAGGATGACAGGCTGAGTCAACCCCCCTGGCGTTAATTCAGCAATCGACCAGGATTCGAACCCACGATCCTAGGATCCCAAGCCGGCACCCTAACCGCTAAGCCAACACCAGGCTATCCCACGTTTTGTATCCCACTGATAGGCCGCATTTGCATCCGGACCTAAACCAAAATCTAATCAATTCGTCCTTGTCACATATCCAACCAGTGCACAAATTTCGGCCGAATCTGTCCACAACTTATTGCGTCATATCCTGCATCACAGACAGACAAACAGACAACGATGATGTATTATATAATATGCACATTAGCAGTACTTATGCTTGTTTCATGTATGTAACCAGGGGAATTTTTATTATTTTTGGTAGCAATTGCAGAAGTGGTCTGCAGCCGTATAACAAAATAGGAATAAGCAATTTGTATAAGAAATGAAGGTTTTCGTGCGTAATTTCAGCAAGCGTTTTCAAGGCCGATTTAGTGTGAAGATACAGAAGGGTTACCCGTCATTTGGATGGGGTTTTCTGCTCGTAAAACATAACAATCATATGCACAAAATGCAGCTAATATAAACACAGTGGTAATATTCAAAACTAAAGGCACTACCAGCTGGTACAGCTGCCCAGTAGGCAAGGCTCAGGTGACTGAAAAACAGCTACACAGGTTCGTGGTGTTCATCATGCCTACCTGATAATATGCCTTGAGGTGTCTCACCAGGATGGCAAGGTTCTGGATTCGGAGGTTCACGTCACCATTGATACCCTTGTTTACACGCTGGTTGCTTGGGTTAGGGTCACTGCGGGAAGGGTAAGTGATAGGAAGGCCTTCTCAGAACATTCAGAATCTCAGTCTTTCACTTCACTAGACTTTCCATAACCTTCCACTAACAGCCCACACATGAAGTCATTTGCTATTTTGGAAGGTGAGATTTCATTTTTAAAAGTTTAGTAAGAAAGAGTCTGGTATTTATAGCGTTGTTGAAAATGTATGTTGGCCGATTCACAATCAACAAATCTGAAATGAATGTTTCTGAAAGAATTCAGATCAGATTGTATAAGACTAGATAGTATTCAAACTGCATAGAAATAATGCACAAAATATTCAGCAAGCTATCAAAACACTTCCAGATGATCCCCCCCCCCCAGCCTGCCCCCCCCCCAACCCTCAAAAAAACAAAAAATCATAATCTGATGGAAATTGCAAACATTTGTTGAGAAAGACGTTATGGTCAGGAGTCAATAAATTCAAATCAGATTGGGTGGCATGACGGTCAGACTGTCCCCTCTGAGTCTGGGAGGTCAGTGGTTCTAAGCCGGCCAAGTCATACCAAAGACTTTGAAAATGGAATGTGCTGCTTCCTTGCTGGACGCTCAGCATTCAAGAAGGATAGAGCATGGACGAACAACCAAAGGTTGTTCCTCTGATGGTTAAAATTCAAGGTTGTTCCTCTGATGTCACCATGCCTCTGATGGTCCTCTGATGGTTCCTCTGATGGTATCTCACCCCTCCCCCAAAAGGACTGCGCATGCGCAAGATTGGAGGTCTCGTCTCTTCAAAGCTGTCCATGTGCGCTCGCTTTCGAAGTTAAGTAACTTTTCACAATTGTGTTTTTGTCGAAACTGGTCTTGTATGTACCTATTGGGGTGTCTTTAATAGTATTCTTGGCGTTGGTTTTTTGTACCTGTGTACAGAATCGTCGGTCTTTCTCATCGTGTATCCTGAGGCCTAAGTGTAGTACTAGGCTACTGTGTCCAACCTTGGCTTTAGGCTTTGTTTTTGTCTCAGCGGTTCTCCGATCACGCTGAATTTTTTTTCCGGTCTCTGTTTTCACGGTCTTTTCATCCCATACTTCCTTGTTTTAAAATCTCAAAAAAAAAAAAAAAACCCCAAAAACATTTCCTTCCGTTTTTATTCGTTTATTCGTTCTTAGTTGTTCGTTCGTTCATTCTTCGACCACGCTGTTTGTGATCACGTTGTTAAAAAATGTCTCATCTGAACCCTGAAGACCTGTATTCTGTCATTTTCTATAACACCTTTTTCTTCTTCTTCTATAAAAGGATGCTTTCGACTTGCTCACCAAATCCATTCATTCCAAAAAAAAATTCCATCTCTTACAGTGCATCTTTCATTCATTCCCTAAACTCTCCAGCACTCCATCCTCCCTCCAGCGTCCTCAAACGTATTTTTGACTCGAATGTCTCAAGAAACTCATTTTGCAATAAATGTTCGTTTCCCATTAATCGTACATTTTTCAAAATCCCATCACCCCAAAATCCCATTTCCCATCACCCCTCCCCTCTAAATCTACCCCCTTGCCCATCCCCTCCAAACCATCCCCATCACCCATCTCTTTCAAATCTTCCCCCTTGCCCCTCCCCTCCAAATCTTCCCAATCACCCATTCCTTTCAAATCTCCCCCCACACCCCTCCCCTCCGAGACTCTCCCTCGCTCCTCCCCTCCTAGACTCCCCTCTCACCCCTCCCCCTCAAAGCGTCCTCCCCGCTTCTTCCCCCTTCCAACTTTCACCTTCATCTCCCTCAACCTTCTGCCTCGCTCTTCCCCCTCGTCAAATAACACCTCACTGCGCCTCTCCCAATCACCATCAAACCTTTTTTCTGCCCCATCCTTCCCTTTCTCCGAGCTATTCTGTAATCTCTGACACACCTTCAACAGCTCTCCCTACTTCTTCCTCCTCTTCCACATCTTACCCTACCGCTCCCCCCCCCCTGTTCTGTATCCGATGCCCCCCCTTCCTCTTCCTTAACAGTATGGACCTCAAACATCCGGGGCCTTCGCTCAAACATGTCTGATCTCTCCATACAGGTTGCTTCTGACAAACCAGACGTGATCTGCTTAACAGAAACTTTCCTCCTTCATGATGTCTCTGATTCCTTGGTAGCTCTCCCAGGTTACTCCCTACTCCGGTATGATAGACCTGAGCCTCGTCCTGGAGGTGGGGTTGCTATCTTTATAAAAAACTCTCTTCCTCACTCGCCCTGCACTGCCCTCTCTCCACCTCACCCCCAGGAATACCTTTGGCTACGGCTTCCCCTTCGCTCCCACCTTTTGTTCATATGTGTGTTGTACCGTCCACCAAACAGTGATGACTCCATCTACATCTCGCTGTCTGAGAATATGGACCAACTTCTATCTACCCATCCCAACTCTCTCTTCCTCATATGTGGTGATTTCAACTGTCACCATGCCAGTTGGCTGGGTGTCGGTACCTCTCTCACCAGCCATGGCTCTTCAGCAAAGGACTTCTGTGACTCACTGGGACTGACACAAACTGTCAATTTCCCGACCCGGATTTCAGTCAACGGAGCATCTTCTCTTCTGGACTTGGTTATGACTAACTTCCCTGAAAATGTCTGCTGCTCTTCTTCTGCTCCAATCGGCTCTTCTGATCATGTGCTTGTTAAAGTGGACATCTCTCTGACCATTCTCAGAGAGCCTCCTCAGCGTCGACGAGTCTGGCATTTCACTAAGGCCAACTGGCACGGTCTTCAAGCAGCCATCAATCATCTGGACTGGTCTCCCATCTCTACTGCCTCTGACATAAATTCTTCCTGGGAATTCTTCCAAAGCAAACTGCTCTCTCTCATGCACAGATTTATCCCATCTCGTCTTCTGTTGTCATACCCTTCCTCCCGTCCATGGTACACGGAATCTTGTGGTGAGGCTATTGCCCAGAAACAACTTGCTTTCGTCTCCTGGAAAGCAAATCCAACGGAAGGAAATCTCATTTCCTTTCACAAAGCCCGAAACAAGTGTGTGTCCACCCTCAGGAGAGCCAGGAAACAATATCTCTCCGTTCTCAGGACCGAACTCTCTTATCTGTCTCCCTCTTCCAAATCCTGGTGGCGTCTGGTCAAATCTGTTTCTGGTGTTTGTTCCCCCTCCATCCCCTCCCTCACCTCAAATGGCCACACGGCTGACTCCGCACGTGAAAAAGCTGAATGCCTCAACTCTGTGTTTGCCTCTAAATCTTGTGTCCCAAACCCATCCCTCTCTGTACCCACCGTACCCAGTCGTACCCAGCTGCTCCTGGACTCTGTGTCCTTTCCTCCTGACAAGGTGGAAAAGTTTCTGTCAACCCTCGACTCGGATTCTGCAACTGGACCTGACGGCATCAGCCCACGGGTCCTAAAATCCTGTTCTTCCGCTCTTTCACTCCCTCTCTCTGTTCTCTTCACCCTCTCTTTTGCTCAAGGTCATCTTCCATCTGCTTGGAAATCTGCCAACATCACCGCTTTGCATAAACAAGGTGCAAAAACAGATCCCAGCAACTACAGACCAATCAGCCTTCTCCCAATTATCAGCAAAGTCATGGAATCCATCATTGCTTCAGATATGAAATCTTTCCTCTTCTCCAATGGCTTGATCTCTGATCATCAATTTGGTTTCAGACCTGGACACTCTACTCTGGACATGCTGCTTCTGCTTTCTCAACAATGGATGGAGGTCCTCAATGCCAAACAGGAAATTAGAGCAGTCTCCCTTGACATATCACGTGCCTTCGATACGGTCTGGCACCCCGCTCTGCTCACCAAACTCTCCTCTTTTGGTATCCATGGAAATCTCCACGCATGGCTGGCGGACGTCCTCTCTAGTCGTAGTCAACGTGTGGCCCTGAATGGGTTTCTCTCATCTCCTCTTCCTGTTTAGGCTGGAGTTCCACAAGGCAGTGTTCTCGGCCCTGTCCTTTTTCTGGTCTTCATCAATGATCTCTCTGACTCTCTTGAAAATCCTCTGTATCTCTTTGCTGATGACTCTACTCTCTGTCGCTCCATTCTTCATCCCTCAGATCGGCAGTCTGCTGCCTCCTCACTCTCTGCAGACCTGGACAAAATCACAGACTGGGCAAACAAGTGGAACATGTCTTTCAATCCTGACAAATCTCACACTCTTACGATGTCTCTCCGAAAAGACCGACTGGACAACCCTCCCATCCACTTTCTGAATAATCCTCTCCAAGAAGTTCTGTCACTCAAGCTTTTGGGTCTCACTATCTGCCATGATCTTTCCTGGGAAAACCACATTTCAAATCTGGCCTCCAAAGCCAGTCGCCGACTGGGCATCCTCCGTCGTGCGAAGTTCTTCCTTGGCACACCTGAGCTCCTCACCACATACAAGGCTTTCATCCGCAGCTCAATGGAATACTGCTCTCCCCTCTGGGCTGGTGCTCCTGCCTCACACCTAGCTCGTCTTCACGCTGTTGAAACCAAAGCATTCAGAATCATTGGAATCTCCCGCGATGAAGCTAACTCCAAGGGCCTCTCACTCACTCACCGCAGGCAGGTTGGTGGTCTTTCCATCTTCTACCGACTCCTCTCTGGCCTTGCCCCCCCAGCTCTCTCTGGGCT
This sequence comes from Myxine glutinosa, assembly GCF_964187855.1. Taxonomy (NCBI): domain Eukaryota; kingdom Metazoa; phylum Chordata; class Myxini; order Myxiniformes; family Myxinidae; genus Myxine; species Myxine glutinosa. The sequence continues at coordinate 172,295,707 of NC_136265.1, forward strand.
CTGTCCCGCAAATATTCCTACAGGTCGCACAAGATCTGCCTGCAACCCTCTTATGGTCAAACTGCCAAAATCAAGACTCTCTGCTCACCTTCACTCCTTCATTCCTCTTTTCTCCCGCCTCTGGAACAAACTCCCTCACTCTCTTCAATCCCACTCCACCCTCCAGGTCTTTAAAACAGCTGTTCACCACCATCTCTTATCTTCCCCCATCCAAAACCTTGATCTTTTCTACCCCCGCTAATTTCACCCCAATTCCACTTTTTTGAAATACCAACTTCTGTCCTGGAAGTCATTGGTGTCCTTGTGTTTTATACTTCTCCCTCCACCCCCCCCCCCCCTTCCCATGCCTCCTCCCCCCAAGCCCTCTCCCTTCCACACATCTCCCTGCTCTCAAATGTTGTGTTTGTGTGCTTCACCTTCTCTCCCCATCTTGTTTTCCGCTCCCGCTTTTTATATATTTTGTTTGTCTGGTTGATTTGTTTGTGAAGTAAATGTTAGCTCTTTCACGAGCCTCGATTCAGTATACAAAAAAAAAAAAAAAAAAAAAAAAAAGGTTGGTAATAACAGCTCAGGCGTTTTGACCGATTTGAGAGCATTTTAAATAGCATTGATCGATTTGCAGAGAGCATTTTAAAATGGTATAGTGGGCTCGAAACTGCGCTACTATCCTGAGCATTCCTGGGAGGGAGGGAGAAGAAGAGGTGGGGGAAAGATGGGGTGGGGGAGCAGGGAAGGGTGAGCACAGGCACAAACTAGAGCGGCACATGGTAGAGCAAGTACAATACATGACCAAACGTATGCGGACACCCCATCTAATTAGTGGATTCAGCTCTTTCAGCCCCACCCATTGCTGACAGGTACACTACCGGTCAAAAGTTTTAGAACACCTCAATTATCCCAGTTTTTATTGAAATTTACGCAGTTTAATGTCCAGTGAATAACCTGAAATGGTACAAAGGTAAGCAGTAAACTGCTCGAGATTTAAAAAAAAAGTTTAGGTTAGCAAAAACGGGAAAATAATGTAAATTGCACAGTTATATTGTAAAAAAAGACTTTCTTCAGGGAACAAGTAATGGGTTAACAACGTACAGCTGTTCTGCAGCAATGTAAGTAAATTAAGCCTTGAAAGTTGATGCAAATAATACCTACAGGTGTCCCAACCTCTGCTGATTACTTGATTACAAACCCCCTGTCTGTATAAAAGCAGTATTGGAACAGATCGTTATTACACCCTCCGAAGCATTATTTGGACAATATTGCACTGCAGGAAGTAGTATATTGGAAACTGGAGGAAACTCTGACATGAAGAGGTCTGGCAGACCCAAAGCCACAACATAATCAGAAGACAAGTTTCTGAGAGTCAACAGCTTGCGTGATAGGCGGCTCACAGGACAACAGCTTCAAGCACAGCTTAACACTGGTCGAAGCAAGCAAGTCTCAGTTTCAACTGTGAAGAGAAGACTTCGAGCTGCAGGTTTGACAGGTCGAGTGGCAGTAAGAAAGCCATTGCTAAGATGGCAAAATAAGGAAAAGAGGCTTGCCTGGGCCATGAAGCACCGCCAGTGGACTACTGAAGACTGGAAGAAGGTCGTATGAGCTGATTAATCACAATTTGAAATCTTTGGTTCATCACGCAGGGTTTTTGTATGCCATCGAGTAGGCGAAAGGATGGTTCCTCAGTGTGTGACATCAACTGTCAAACATGGAGGAGGAAGCGTGATGGTCTGGGGCTCTTTTGCTGGATCCAGAGTTGGCGACTTGCACAGAGTAACTGGCACCCTGAACCAAAAGGGCTACCACAGCATTTTGCAGCGCCATGCAATACCCTCTGGTATACGCCTAGTTGGTCAGGGGTTCATCCTACAGCAAGATAATGACCCTAAACACACCTCCAGGCTATGTCAAAACTACCTTCGAGGAAAAGAACAAGACGGTAGGCTTCAAATCATGGAATGGCCAGCACAGTCTCCAGACTTAAACCCCATCGAGCTGGTTTGGGATGAACTGGACAGAAGGGTGAAAGCAAAGCAACCTACAAGTGCAACACATTTGTGGGAACTTCTGCAACAGTGTTGGGAAGAACTTCCCGAACAATATTTGATTTCCATTGTAGAAAGAATGCCACGAGTGTGTTCGGCGGTTTATTTGTTCTATGCTTGATTTCAGAGTACATTGAGACATGAAACTGCGTAAATTTCAATAAAAACTGGAAAAAGTGAGGTGTTCCAAAACTTTTGACCGGTAGTGTATATATAATCAAGCACACAGGCATGCAATCTCCATAGACAAACATTGGCAGTAGAACGGGCCGTACTGAAGAGCTCAGTGACTTTCAACGTGGCACTGTCGTAGGAAGCCACCTTTCCAACATGTCAGTTTGTCAAATTTCTGCCCCACTAGAGCTGCCCCGGTCAACTGTAAGTGCTGTTATTGTGAAGTAGAAACATCTAGGAGCAACAACAGCTCAACCGCAAAGTGATAGGCCATACAAGCTCACAGAACGGGACCGCCGAGTGCTGAAGTGCGTAACGCGCACAGATCGACTGTCCTCGGTTGCAACACTCACTACCAAGTTCCAAACTGCATCTGGAAGCAAGGTTAGCACAACTGTTCGTCGGGAGCTTCATGAAATGGGTTTCCATGGCTGAGCAGCCACACACAAGTCTAATATCACCATGCGCAATGCCAAGCGTCGGCCTGCACAGAGCCATGACCTCCACCCCATCAAACACCTTTGGGATGAATTGGAATGCCAACTGCGAGCCAAGCCGAATCGCCCAACATCAGTGCCCGACCTCACGAATGCTCTTGTGGCTGAATGGAAGCAAATCCCCACAGCAATGTTCCAACATCTAGTGGAAAGCCTTCCAAGAAGAGTGGAGGCTGTTATAGCAGCAAAAGGGGGTGGGGGGGGGGGGGGGTGGTGGGACCAACTCCATATTAATGCCCATGATTTTGGAATGAGATGATCGATGTTCGGGTGTCCACATACTTTGGTCATGTAGTGTACCTCCCGCAGGCTGAACAGTTTATGGTTTGTATCCCACTGATAGGCCAGACCGATCTCTGGACCTGAACCAAAATCTAAATTGGCTTGTTCTTGTCACCTACCCAACTCATCCACCTTGTTTCGTCCGAATCCATCCATAACTTTTTGAGATATCGTGCTACTGTATGTCGTTTTTAGCCCCATCACTCAAGGGGTGAATAATTTTTTTTAACTTCTCGCATCCGGAGCCGGATCTGCACCAAAATCGAATAAATTCGTCCCTGTCGCACACCGAACCTGTCCACCAAGTTTCGTCTGAATCCGTCCACAACTTTTTGAAATATCCATCTCACAGACAGACAAACAGACAGGGGTGAAAACATAACCTCTGCCCACCTTGAAAACATAACCTCGCCCACCTTGAAAACATAACCTCCGCCCACCTTGAAAACATAACTTCCGCCCACCTTCGGCGGTGGAGGTAAAGATTTACATCGAAGCATCACATCAAAACTGTTCATAGATCTTGCAGACATTCTGTACACACTACACAGTATGTGGTGATTTCCAAAAACTGCCCCATGTAACATGATGGTCCAAAAGCATTCCAAAAAATATTAGGAATCTGGTCTTGATGGATCCTGCCCATCTCCCCATCGAGATATCATAATCCATATTCCTTCCTTACACATTCCAATGATAGAGTATTCCATCTTAAAGCAAGTGTTGCTAGAGGGCATTATCACTTACAACACCCACATACCATGCCTGAAAAGTCTCCCTCATTGAAAACAATCCTCATGCAATGAAAACAACTCAAGGTGAACCGCATACAGGTGTATGAAGAAACTGGTAACAAGTTAGCACAAGCTATTGCAATACAATACAGTGATATGCACACATACACGTGCAAGCACACACACACACACACACACACACACACACACACACACACACACATATATATATATATATATATATATATTGTTGCGAATATGGAATTTGGCCTCCATATCCGCTTGTAAATATTCCCCTATTTTCTCCGATACTCCCCAACTCTCCCTTACCCCATTCCCTAGTCCCATTGTCTGTAAACAACACCCATTAGAGCCGATCTTCCCCTTCATTCCCCCATTAAATGTCGTGCCCAGGTCCCCCGCACCACACGTAGACAATTATAGGACATCTTGCTAGTTATTCTTAATCTATGTCAGTTAAGGACTTGTTTCCATTAATTATGACTCTTCGTTGCACCAGAATGTGATGATATGGCACCAGTAGGAGTTTAGGACCTTCCCATACCTCCCCGCATCTCTTCCCATCATCTCAAGCTCCAACAACAACCACAACAACAGCGGCTTTGCGTCCTCACTCCGGCTCGGTTGGCCGCCATTGAACATGTGCTCGACGGGGTTACCCAGAAGGGGGCTCCCTGTCGGCCCCTCGTCAAGGGCGGAGCCGGTAACCCCCGCACCCAATGAGAAGCCATGGGCCGATGCCATATGGGGCGGAGCTAACGAGCGAGGGCGTGACTCCCCGCCGGATATACGCGGCCCCGCGCCGGACGTGACGTGAGATGCGCCCCGAGCTTGGAAGGACAAGACGCCACCCTCCCGAGCGCTGAGCGACCTCCCCGGCATCTCCACCAAAGTCGCGACCCACGAGCGCTGAGCGACCTCCCCGCATCTGCTGGACACCACCGTACGTGATTCTGTCCCTGAGCCAGGTGCACCTGAGCCATCGACTGCCGCTTTCCTTGCCATCAAATCCCGTGTGAGTCAGCGTTGTCCCGTTTATCTGTGGTCTGTCTAGGGTTAATATAAGGTTGTGTCTAAGTGCCCACCTTCCTATGTTTCCCTCTTGTCCCTGTAATCTAACCTTTTCCGCCTTAATATAACCTCCTCCGGAGGTCTTGAGAACTGAACCCCTGGTGTCGTATTGTGTGATTGTAACCCAGCCGGGTGTCTTCTCTTTCCTATTGAGCCAGCGTAGCGCGATTAGTTAACATTCGGGCACAATCGGGTAACTTGTACGGATACGGCGGCCATCCCGCTCGGCCCACCATACCATCAAAGTCGTATCTGTAACAATTTACCCGATTGTGCCCGAATGTTAACTAATCGCGCTACGCTGGCTCAATAGGAAAGAGAAGACACCCGGCTGGGTTACAATCACACAATACGACACCAGGGGTTCAGTTCTCAAGACCTCCGGAGGAGGTTATATTAAGGCGGAAAAGGTTAGATTACAGGGACAAGAGGGAAACATAGGAAGGTGGGCACTTAGACACAACCTTATATTAACCCTAGACAGACCACAGATAAACGGGACAACGCTGACTCACACGGGATTTGATGGCAAGGAAAGCGGCAGTCGATGGCTCAGGTGCACCTGGCTCAGGGACAGAATCACGTACGGTGGTGTCCAGCAGATGCGGGGAGGTCGCTCAGCGCTCGTGGGTCGCGACTTTGGTGGAGATGCCGGGGAGGTCGCTCAGCGCTCGGGAGGGTGGCGTCTTGTCCTTCCAAGCTCGGGGCGCATCTCACGTCACGTCCGGCGCGGGGCCGCGTATATCCGGCGGGGAGTCACGCCCTCGCTCGTTAGCTCCGCCCCATATGGCATCGGCCCATGGCTTCTCATTGGGTGCGGGGGTTACCGGCTCCGCCCTTGACGAGGGGCCGACAGGGAGCCCCCTTCTGGGTAACCCCGTCGAGCACATGTTCAATGGCGGCCAACCGAGCCGGAGTGAGGACGCAAAGCCGCTGTTGTTGTGGTTGTTGTTGGAGCTTGAGATGATGGGAAGAGATGCGGGGAGGTATGGGAAGGTCCTAAACTCCTACTGGTGCCATATCATCACATTCTGGTGCAACGAAGAGTCATAATTAATGGAAACAAGTCCTTAACTGACATAGATTAAGAATAACTAGCAAGATGTCCTATAATTGTCTACGTGTGGTGCGGGGGACCTGGGCACGACATTTAATGGGGGAATGAAGGGGAAGATCGGCTCTAATGGGTGTTGTTTACAGACAATGGGACTAGGGAATGGGGTAAGGGAGAGTTGGGGAGTATCGGAGAAAATAGGGGAATATTTACAAGCGGATATGGAGGCCAAATTCCATATTCGCAACATTGCACCCTTCTCTACCCTCGGGGCGTCCCGACCCGATAAATTTTTACCTACTTTAGTGTGGCACGCAATGTAGTTCCCTCTACTATTAACTCTACCCTGAGTGCGACAGTTTTACAGATATTTACAAATGAGTAAATATGTCCCCCTGCGACGTTGCACCCTTCTCCTCACAGAAACACACCCACAGGATAACCGAATCCGGAAAGAATTCTCAAACTAAACATACAGCCGGTAGGGAGCATTATTTACAAGACTACGCTGATATCTACACTACGATCCAGGACCTGTCTTTGGAGGAACACATGCAGATGTTATGCATAGAGAGAGCGCGCTTGCCAACATCGATACACCAACCCACGAGTGCTCTGTGGCCGACGGCCTTTAATAACGTGCAGAGCACCCTTTCCCGAGCATCAACAGCACCACCCCACCACCAATCGGTGCAGTCACCATTGTTCATTGGAATAAAAATAACTTCAACAACCCCTAACCCTGCAGGTGTCTCTTGCTCTTCTTGTGGTCTTCAGTGGTGTTAATTATTAGTGGTTCACCTGTATGGCATAGGTGCCACGTTGACCCATAGGTCCATCCCCGGGTGGTGCTTGGCCGCAAACGAACTGCGGTCCATTGTGGGTGGCCACAAACATTGCGGTCCATATGGTGTACCGATCCAGGCAGCGAACAGCGAAAGTGCAGGCCCACAACTGCGTCGCCAGCACCTCTCTCTCCTCTCTCTCTACCCCAAAGCCAGATCCTCGGAGGTGGGAGACAAAAGAAGAAACAAGTGAGTAAGGTGGTAAGGGCGCAAAAGTGCACGCAATGTAAGGTGATGCACACTGGGGGCACATGGGAACCAGGTGAGACAGGTACGTTCCTACCGTACGCCCCCCCCACCAGGTAACCTACATGGCCCCTCCCTTACCCCTTACTGTATCAACAAAACACAACACTACCCATAAACATCTACTTTACAAATCCACAAACATCCCTACTGTCTTCCCCGTTCCTCCCATATACCAAATTCGTCTTCTCTCCCTCCTAACCAATCAAATTTGCCATTTTCAACTCTCATCAAAATTTGCCATCTCCAACTCAACATCAAAATTTGCCATCACCAATTCATCATCAGTCCCTCCTAGGGAGGGAGAGATGGAATCACCCCAATGTCTCATCCACGTCGTGATGCGTCTCACAAATCCTCACAGCAATCTCATTTCTGCAACACAAACAAAGAAAACACAGGTGTGGAGTCATCATCATCACCACAGGTAAGTGGCTGCGTATGGTGCGACAGGTTCATCAATCCTAACTATCTCCTAAATGACTTTAACAACTTTACACTACCCGGGGCCTTTCTCCGGCCAAACCATTGGCCCTCTTACACTATGGGTTCTAAAAACCAATTCCCATTGGCCAAACTGTGGTGCTCTTCAATTTGGGGTCTCACTCCCCCGATTCATCTCCCGGTGCCCTCGCACAATTTCTGGGCTGCGGCGTGTACCTCTCCCAGTGGGTCTACCCACCTGCACACCTCCACCACTGCAGTTGCCTCCGAGCTTACCTGCTCCTCACCCTAACCTAACTACCTGGGGAAGGCCCTCTGGCTCTCTCCCCACTCCGTGCCCTCTCTGGCACTGGGCTGCCCGATCCACACCCGGGATCCTCAGGCACCCACTCACAACTACCGGCTCCCAGAGCCCACCTGCGGCCTCACCTGGCCGACATCCTCACAGTGGTGGAGTGCCCAACCAACTACACACACTAACAGGCTACACGCCCAGCCATTTCCACAACACTAATGCACCCATTCACAACACCATTCTGCAACCGCACCACAAATGCCAATATCCAACCACAATTTACCTGCACCCTCTACCTAACACTTACACTACCCGCCCCGGGTGCTCGTGAAAGGGGTCCACTCTTCCCCCATCCACACCTTCGCACCACGCACACCACTCCATACCACTTACTCCAACTCTCTCCACACACCTGTACTTGCACACCTGTGCTCTCACACTTGGTGCCACCTGCACCCTTCTCTCCCCAAGCGCATTCGCGCTGATCCACACACTCACTACTCATACACTGCTCCACACACCTGTCCAGTTGCACACCTGTGCAATCACACCTGTTCAATTCTCACACACACACGGCATCATCTCAGCTAACTACTCCCTTCTGAAACTTGCGCTTCCCAGTCGTCCCTTTAAACTATTGCGCTCCCTCGTCATTATCATCCACACTAATCTACCTGCGTCCCTACTACAGGTATCAGTCACTAACTAAACTTAACGTCACCTAATGTCAATCCTCGCTAGATCCCTACACACCATATCCTAACCCACCCGGGCTAGTTTTCACTGCCATACACCCCATAATCTATTGCTCCTTTGCCCCCCCTGTGAGGGATGGTGGATTTGCCATCCCACCACATCGGGGGTCTCTCACTACCAATTTTGCACATCAAATTTCAACAAATCAAAAATTTGCCAATCATCTGCCAATCACTGTACCATTACCAATCATCACTCTGCCAATCCTCTGCCAATCATCAAATTTTGCTTTTCTCTAATTTTGGGTCCAAAACACTAACCTCATCACCCAGTCGACTCACTAATACCTCTCGGTGCGCCAATCCCTGTCCAAAGCCCGGCTTCGTAAAGCCAAGCAATGGGTGCTGGTTGTTTTGTGCCAGCGGCTGGATGCGTCCGGCACTCGGTGCAGGGACGGGGGCTTACCCGGGCCGAGATCCCACGCATCACCTCGGCGTGGAGCCATCCAATGTCCCGATCTCGACCTGCCGGAATGCCTCAACAAAAAGTGGTCGCCATGACGACCCTTTCTATCGGGCTGCCAGCTCCGCCTAGTGGAGCACGGACGCGGCCGTTCAAAGCGAGGCCCAGCACGCACCGAGGGCCCGATTCGGCTATAAGTCGTTCTACACTCTACCCCGTCTAACGTCGATGCTTCACCTGGACGCTTACACCCCGCAGCCCGTTCCTTGCTCACACATCCAGCTGTGCCCATGCTCCTCGTACCCTTCCTTACACACCCAGGTACCCTCATTCCACTCACAGCCTTGGTCACACACCTGACCACCGAACACTTTGGCACACATTCGTTGGTCGCACACCTCACCAATACACCGCTTCGCACCCCCTCCTCGGTCACCTCCTCTGTGACAATCACAGGTGTGCCCTCATTCGCACACCCAACCACGTGCCTCACCACCAATTCCAGCGTGCATTCCCACTCACGCTCTACCATTCCAGGTGTGCATCCTTCCATCCCAGGTGTACATCCTCGCTCACCTGTCACAACTAACTCACGCTCCATGTCACTCTCACTACTTTCACCTCCATTCCTGACAGAGCACTCACCCTTACTCTTGACAGTGCACTCTTTCCTCATGCACCTGTCCGTCACACACCTTTCTCGCGCACACTCTCCCGTTACACCCTCTGTAACACTCACCACAGGTGGACACTCTTCCTTACTTCTGACAGCGCACTCTTTCCTCATGCACCTGTCCGTCACACACCTTTCTCGCGCACACTCCTGCGCACACTCTCCCGTCACACCCTCTGTAACACTCACCACACCGCGCTTCCATGTGCCCCCTCGCACACGCGCTACGACCGACTCACTCTCGCCAGCACACTCACTCCTTGGCACGCACTTTTTCCTCACACACCCCAGAGTCGGACTTTCTCGCACACCTCCTTTTTCGCACACCAGACCTGTCGCACACTTCACCAACGGCCTCTCACGAACACCCGGGTCTATCTCGACCCCCAAGCTTCTTAAATCCCCTGGCGCATCATACGCACGACCATATTGGTCACCACTTACACCGGGTCCTCTTCCTCTTCGCTTCTCCTCCATCACCTGCGAATCCCTCATCCGGTTAATGAGCACATCATCACGATCCAAACACAGACTTTGGACCAATTCTTTTATCTCCTCTTTTATCTCCTTGTTATCCCCTCTCCGTCGCTTCTTAATTTCGCTCATCCCTTCTTCCACTTCTTCTAATTTGTGCTTCACCTCTTTTATTCCCCGGTACGTCTCCTCAAGCTCGTCCTCCAAGGCTACCTTGACCGTTTCCATGTGCGTCCTCACCTGCCGGTCCTTCGTCTCCATTACCTCTACCACCTCGTCCAACCTCGTTGTCAGTCCCTCACGTACCATCTGACATTCCCTCTTCGTCGCTATCAAGTCGTCTTTTAGTTCTTTCTGTGTCACTTTTAACCCTCCTAATACCGCAGTGTTCCTTTGAACCTGCTCCGTTAGTTCTTTTTGTCCCTCCGTCAGCTGTTCCACCTCCTGCGTCAGGACCTCTATGCCCCCCTGTAACTTTACAGTCCCCTTTCTCACCTCCTTTTCCATGTGCTCCTCACAGTGCCTCACCTCCTCGCGCACTCCTCCGACCTCCTCACCCACTCCTCTTCTGATCTCCTCTCCCATCACTTGCATCTCCTGCCCAGATGCCACCCTCATCTGCTCCATTTCCTCCCTGTGAGCATCCAGTTTGGTTTCTACCCCCATTCTGACCCCCTCTATCTGCTGCTCCATTTGTTTAACTTCCCTTTCCGCTTGGTCCCTCATGTCCCTCAATTTGCCTTCCATACTGTTTTCTAACCCCTCTAACCCTTTTTGCATCCCTTCCATTTGATTCTCTTGAGCGGCCATTCTGTTTTCTACCCCCATTAACCCATTTCTCACCTCTTTTATCCCGTTGTCTAACCCCTCAAAATTATTGTCTAACTTCCCAAATTTCTTGTCTAACTCCTCAAAATTATTGTCTATCTTCCCAAATTTCTTGTCTAACTCCTCAAAATTATTGTCTAACCCCTCACTGGTACCCCTCGCTTCGTCCCTCATTACCCCCATTTGCTCACTCTGAGCCCTCGCTTCGTCCCTCATTACCCCCATTTGGCCCTCTATTCGTTCCATAAGGGCCCTCATTTGCAACATAAAAAGGTTCGGATCCACCAGGGGCGCTGCCACGGTCACGGGCGCGGTGACCAGCGAGGCGCCATTTTGCGCGTCTGCTACCCTCGCTGCTTCGCTCTCCTCACGTCCCTCAATTTGGTCCTGGACCGACCCTGCCTCACTCTCCCCTACCGGACCCCAGCTGTCTTGATCCGCCATAGCGCGACTTTCAAAATTCGGGTTTTTATTATTTTTTTTTTTTGTAAAACACAATCAAATTTCGCTGTTATAATTTCGAGCGCGTAAACGCGCTCCGGGTCCAATCCCACTCCTGACACCAATTGTTACAGATACGACTTTGATGGTATGGTGGGCCGAGCGGGATGGCCGCCGTATCCGTACAAGTTACCCGATTGTGCCCGAATGTTAACTAATCGCGCTACGCTGGCTCAATAGGAAAGAGAAGACACCCGGCTGGGTTACAATCACACAATACGACACCAGGGGTTCAGTTCTCAAGACCTCCGGAGGAGGTTATATTAAGGCGGAAAAGGTTAGATTACAGGGACAAGAGGGAAACATAGGAAGGTGGGCACTTAGACACAACCTTATATTAACCCTAGACAGACCACAGATAAACGGGACAACGCTGACTCACACGGGATTTGATGGCAAGGAAAGCGGCAGTCGATGGCTCAGGTGCACCTGGCTCAGGGACAGAATCACGTACGGTGGTGTCCAGCAGATGCGGGGAGGTCGCTCAGCGCTCGTGGGTCGCGACTTTGGTGGAGATGCCGGGGAGGTCGCTCAGCGCTCGGGAGGGTGGCGTCTTGTCCTTCCAAGCTCGGGGCGCATCTCACGTCACGTCCGGCGCGGGGCCGCGTATATCCGGCGGGGAGTCACGCCCTCGCTCGTTAGCTCCGCCCCATATGGCATCGGCCCATGGCTTCTCATTGGGTGCGGGGGTTACCGGCTCCGCCCTTGACGAGGGGCCGACAGGGAGCCCCCTTCTGGGTAACCCCGTCGAGCACATGTTCAATGGCGGCCAACCGAGCCGGAGTGAGGACGCAAAGCCGCTGTTGTTGTGGTTGTTGTTGGAGCTTGAGATGATGGGAAGAGATGCGGGGAGGTATGGGAAGGTCCTAAACTCCTACTGGTGCCATATCATCACATTCTGGTGCAACGAAGAGTCATAATTAATGGAAACAAGTCCTTAACTGACATAGATTAAGAATAACTAGCAAGATGTCCTATAATTGTCTACGTGTGGTGCGGGGGACCTGGGCACGACATTTAATGGGGGAATGAAGGGGAAGATCGGCTCTAATGGGTGTTGTTTACAGACAATGGGACTAGGGAATGGGGTAAGGGAGAGTTCGGGTACAATATATATTGTATATATATATAGACAACAATATATATATATATATATATATATATATATATATATATATACATATATATATATACATATATATATACATATATATATATATATATATATTTATATATATATATATATATATATATATATATATATATATATATATATATATATATATATATATAGTATATATGTATATATATATATGTATATATATATATATATATATATATATATATATATATATATAATATATATATATATATATATATATATATATATATATATGTATATATATATACACACACACACATAGATATATATTGTTACGGTACGCGGTTAAAGATGGTATGTTTGCCGAGCGGAGGCTCCGCGACCGAACAGTGCTTCCCTGACTAAAACCCGATTCACCCCAAACTTTGGCCGCATCGCGCCGCAGCTACTCAATATGGAAACCTCTAAAGCGACTGAACGAGAATGAAGAAGAAGAAGAAGTACGGAGGAATAACAGGATTTATTAAGTATTTTCACAAGCCAAAGCAACGAGAGCAGTCGGTTATATACAGAAAATGGAAGGAGCAGACACACAGTGAAATCATTAGCTTACCTATTCAAGCTTAATTAATAAACCCCAGGACAACATTAAAGACAGACGGACGATCACACTTACACGGGGAAATGCAGGCAGGAAGGAATGGCTTGGAGATCGGTGGCTTTTAGAGGCAAGGAAGGTTCAGCGGGTGCTGGGCACGGTCGGGCCAGAAGGCACCGCCGTCAAGAAGCCGAGCTTTGGTCCCAAACTGCGCGGGCGAAGTTCCTTTCTCCGTACTGCCTCATGCGCTCCTTGCGTTGCCCCGGTCCGTTTCTCCTGCAGCGCGGCACGTCTCACGGTGGCTCGGTCACACCTGCTCGTCTCCAGCGCATCTCCTGGACCCAGAACTCATCCCTCCTCTCAGCTCATCTCCTTTTGGGAGCATCCTGCAGCGGGTTATATAGGCCCCGCCCTTCACCCTTTTCGAACCTTCCCCAAACGTTCTCTCTCCGCCTTCTCTAGCCAAACCCCTCGTTCTGGGTTGGATGAGCGGGGCCGACTTACTCCTCCCCTCTATGACGAGGTGGAGACCTGCCTTTCTTCTTCGGCGTTACCTCGTGCGTAATGGAGTTAACTGCTGCAAAGTGGACGGCAGATGAAAATGCAGCAAAGTGCAAACCTGGCACTTGGAAGCTGCCATGGGGCGTCGGAGGGCCTACTCTTATTTAATTCGGTGCAATGAAGAGTCAAACTAGTGGGAAACACATCCTTAGCCTACACAGAGAATAAGGGACTAACTATTTAAAAGGATATATCGTGTCCTGTGTGTAGGTTTATGGAATTAACTAAGAGGACGAGCTGCGACCATTCTTTACTTTACGAGGGTGTTACACACAACAAAACCATACTTTTCACATTCGTTACACTTTCTCAAAATTGTTACACTTCTCAAATCCGTTACACTTCTCAAATCCGTTACAATATATATACAAACACACACACACACACACACACACACACACACACACACACACACACACACAGGACCAGCTGAGTATGTGAAATGCTCAACAGACTATCGGATGCAATTTGTAAACAAACATGAACACAATAAACCTAAAACGTATCCCTAACTCACTTTGCAAGGAATTTCCAAAAACAGGTGCGAACAGAAGATGCCGCACAGGAAATGAAACAGCAACAAATACAGCATCAACAATCGCAAAAAAGACAAAATAAGTATATAAAAAGAGTTATCAAGAAATATACACCAACAACTGGGAGAATGACAAAACATCAGGAAAATACAAAAAAAGAATTGGACAGAGTGGGGATAGACAAAGAAGGCTCTTTGGAATGGATAAGAAGAGGTCAGCTCAACTGGGATGGCGAACGAATCATAATAAATGCCCAAGATCAAGGACACTACACCAATGGATTTAAAAAGATGGTGGGACTGAGCCAGACAGACAAGTGTAGATTCTGCAAGACAGAAACAGAAACTACTAGTCACCTGCTCTCGGGATGCAAGAAACTATTATCAGAACAACTTTACACACAACAGCACAACAAAGTATGCAAAGTGATTCATTGGCATATCTGCAAAAAATTGAACATCCCAGTAGCAGAAAACTCATGGAAACACAAACCAAGGGCAATCATTGAAAATGAGGACATCATGCTCACGTACATCATGCAATGAGGACATCATGCATAGAAACAAAGCATTGCGTCGGGATATTCAGGAACAAAAAGGAAAACGCAGCATTGATGATTGAGCTATCAGTACCCAGAGATTTTGGCCTAAACAACACAGAAATCAAGAAAATGACCAAATACCAGGACCTCCAAAATGAGGTCAAGAGATCGTGGAAGCTGAAGAGCATCAAAATTGGATCAGTGATAATTGGAGCAAATATTACCACAAATGAACTACAACTGGAGGCAATCCGCGGTTTGGTGACGATCCTGAAAAGAGCCCTTGGAACAAAACTCGTTTGGTCCATGAACTGTGATCCCTTACCAAAGAAAAGGTGGATACTTTGGTTCCTGGGAGGACTTCGTTCCACCTCCCGACACCCGCAAATGGAGATAACCAACAAAACACACACACACACACACACACACACACACACACACGTACACACACACACACACACAACATGTACACACACACAAACACGTACACACATGCAAACACATACACACACAAACACGTACACACACAACATGTACGCACACACAAACACGTACACACATGCAAGCACATACACACACAAACACGTACACACACAAACACGTACACACACACACACACACACACACACATCTCTGGATTGGTTAAGTCCATCGAAGGATGATGGTGAACTATTTACATCTTGTGCAATATCTTAGCCTGGTAGGTTGGTGGTCCTTTGTCAAAGAGAGAGTGCCCTGACGGTCACCTCTGGGTGGTATCCGACATCAGCCTCACATCTGGTTCGGGCAGGAATTTGGAATTTGTCCAGGGTGCCGGCGACAACTCACGTGCTCTTTGTCAAACTTTACCAAGAGGCCTTTCGCATTCACCAGCAATGCTAGCAGATAGCTTAACATCCCATCCGATCTTAACATCCCAAGGCACCTTTCTGGCGAGATTTGTATGCCAGGAAATGTGTGTAGATGTGAATAAATGTTCACACCATTGAAATGTGTGTAGCTCGCCGTCCATCATGGGATGCATGCTCAAGAGTTATTGACTGACTATAAACCCTAACAAATCTAGCGATACTACATTCCAGGAGTAAAATACAAATTGGTATCAAAATATGTCTCATTTTGTCATATCTGGCCCAAAACGGACAGGTTTCCCATTGAAAGATTTCAGTGGGTGTTGCTGCCAACGAGCGGTGCCCATATCGTTTCACAGTGGAATCAAGACAGGCATTTCAAATCCGGCTGGGGTACCAACAAATACCTACTCTTTAGTACCTACTCCGGTTAGGGTACCTACTCTTTTTAAAAGGTAGTGTGGAGTATGTACAACGCATGTGCGAATGTCAGATTGAACAGCTGTCTTAAATCTCCCCTTCAGAGGACGTCGTACTCGATGATACAACATACTGAATGCCCCGTCTGTGAAACACCACAATGCAAGTTTGTTAGACCAGCAATCAAACCCAGACAAGACAAGAAAATGGAATATGCTATCCTTGTGGTATTCACAAATCATCCAGCAACTGATGAGAGGGGATACGTAATGACAACCCAATGGTTGGAAATAGTGTAGATCAATGTCAAAAGTTCAGAAAGTTCAAGGTCACATTAAACCGGGCAGATGAACCAAACACAACTATAAAGGCACGCAGTGGAGCGCATACCTCCACCAGGCTGAAGAGTTTATGTTTTGCATCCCACTGATAGGCCGGATCTGGATGCACACATGACACAAAATCAAAATGGCTTGTTCTTGTCATAAGTCGTCCACAACTTTTTGAAATATGCTATATATGATTTTTGGCCCTATCACTCAATGGTGAAGAATCACTTAAGATTTTAAAAAACCCTATCATATCTGGATCCGGAACTTCACTAAAACCGAATCAATTCGTCCTCGTCACGCACCCAACATTTCCACCAAGTTTTGTCCGTATCCGTCCATAACTTTTTGAGATATCCTGCTCACAGAGAGATAGACAATAGACAGACAGACACGTGGTGAAAACGTAACCTCCATTCACCTTCGGTGGCGGAGGTAACAAAGATCAAGTGGTCTGTTTGCACAGTAGCTTGTGTAGTAACAACACGCGGTGCAACTCCATAGTCTCAGGACAACTTTGTGTGTCACTGCGTTAATGGATAAATTGGCATCTCGTTAGTTGAAGTGAACACCTCATCCCCAACAACGGGAATAAATTCCTGAAGAAATGATCATGCCTCCATCATGATGCTCACATAAACCCGGGCCGTCCGTCAATCTGGATTTTACAAACTGCCAGACATCTCAAAGCCAGTGAAACTTCCCAACTCAAGGCCTGTGGTGAGCATCTGCTGAATCCTCCAGCGGAACAGGTTAGAGGGCAAAGCGACGCTTTGAAAGTGCTTTGTGTTTCCACATTCCGTATCTGCAATGCGGCAATGTGGGTATAGATTCCAAGCAAGAGGGATTTCACATCACCATACCACGACCGTCACCATACCACGACCGTCTCAAGGTGAGCACTGTGTGAGTCAGACGGGTGCTTTGACCAAACAAGGAAGGAAATCCTGGCCAAGAGGAGAATGAAAAACAAAACACATTAATCTTCCTGCTTTGGCCAGGAGTCAATACATTGTTTCTTCCTTTATAAATGAAGTTATCTATGTATAGATCCACTTTGTCTTGGCTTTTGTTTTTTTTCTTGCATAAACAGTTTATTTTGAGGCCACACCCACACTCTGTAGGACATTATTTTATCAAGTAACAGCAAATAAACTCAACTTCTGGTGAAGGCCTCTTCGAGGTCAAGCATTGGGCTTTGTCTTGACAAGAAATTAAACGGCAGAAATGATGACTTTTCCAAATATTAACACCAAATAACAATCAAACTTTAACAGAGATAAGCTTGCTTGTTACTTATTCATAATTATAAGCAGCTTTTAAATCACAAAAGGTTAGCTGTGAAATAACAGAAACAATAAAAACGTTAAACAACAACAACAAATTTTAAGTGAACCAAAATAACATTTTGAGATGCAATTGTTTAATTCAACCCAGATCCCATCAATTGACTGCCAAAACTTTTTTTATTACAGCTCGACTTGTTTCTTCAACAAATCAAAATACTGAAGGAACTGCGCTCCAACGCGAGTCGAAAGAATTGACGCGACCAAAGACGGAATTCGTCCGAGTTGCTTTATTGAAACAAAACAGCTCAGGTATTCTGACAAGCCCGTTTTTCGGGCAACAATATATATACACATTTATGTCGGGAAGTTTGCCCGGCAAAAGCTATACCGGGCATGCCCGGGTATCAAGGGCGAGCCTTGGAAAGGCGAGTCTGGACCTGCCCGGGCGTGTTTGGCTGCGGCCTGGCAAGTCGAGGCTGGGCGTGCCCGGGCGCTCTGGGCGAGCACTTGAAAGGCGATAGCGGGCATGCCCGGACGCTCTGGGCGAGCCCTGAAAAGGCGATAGCGGGCATGCCCGGACGCTCTGGGCGAGCCCTGGAAAGGCGATAGCGGGCATGCCCGGACGCTCTGGGCGAGCCCTGGAAAGGCGATAGCGGGCATGCCCGGACGCTCTGGGCGAGCCCTGGAAAGGCGAGAGCGGGCATGCCCGGGAAAGACGAGACCGGGCGTGCCCGGGAGGTTCGGGCGTGCCCGGGAACAGTGAGTCCGGGCATGCCCGGGAGAGGCGCGTCTGGCCGTGTTCTGGCCGGTGCAAGGCGATTATGTACATCCAGCGGTAACCGCTACAATACCATACTATAGGAGAGGACAACTGAAAATAAAAAAGCACTCGGTAGAGCGCATACCTCCGCCAGGCTGATCAGTTTACGTTTTCTATCCCACCAATAGGCCAGATCCGGATCCGGACCTTAACCAACATTTAAGCGGTCTGTTCTCATCACCTACCCAACTCATCCACCAAGAGGAGTTTTGTCCGAATCTGTCCACACCTTCTTGAGATACCACGCTATATACAGTTGGACCTCAACATTCGCGGACCAGTGTATTCACGGTTCCAAACATGTGACCTGCTTATAACCGTTCATAACAACCCATCCTCCCGCTCTTAGTACTCTGAAGCCTGTTGTGAGGCAGTTGCTTTAACAACTAACAACAAGTTCAACCCAGCTGGCTCCCTCATGGCCCTCAGGGAGTGGCTAATCTGCCTGCTCGACTCGGTCTTCATTGTTGATGGACAATACAACAATGCCAGTGAAAAGACAGTGCTGCCTATATCCTGCTATATGAAATAAGGCCATTATGTGTGTGGTTGTGTTGGCTTAGCGCTTAGCGGTTAGGGTGCCGGCTTGGGATCTTAGGATCCTGGGTTCGAATCCCGGTCGATCACTGAATTAACGCCAGGGGGGTTGACTCAGCCTGTCATCCTTCCGAGGTTGGCAAATTGAGTTCCAGTTCACTGGTAATTCCCTGTGTGTCACGAGAGGTGACTAACAGGGTTGGCGGCAGGAAGGGCATCCGGCCATAAAACATTGCTTCAAAAAGGGTCCGGCCATAAAACATTGCTTCAAAAAGGGAACCACGGTGCCCAAAAAAAAAAGGCCAACCCCCGCTTTGCGGGGAAAAATGGCCTCTAAAGGTGGTTCTTTGTGTGTGGTTGTGTGTGTGTACGTCTGATGAATATGGAATCAAAAACGGCTTGACCAATCTCCACCAAATGTTGCATACGTGCTGGGGGTACCCAGGGTCAAGTCATGGGCATTAAATAGTGGCCGCCTGGGTTCACGAGTGGGGGAGGTAGAAGCAAATTATCTATATAAATGTGTATCATGTAGCGCCACCCAGTGGTGGTGGGAGACGGTGTTACAAGTCAGCTATGGATATGACTTGCAATTTTGCACTGTATACCTGGCACAGCAAAAGTGCTTTATTGATCACTGCTAAAGGGAGGGGGTATTATGCTCCCATAGGGAGCGGGTGTTTCCAGTACTCCGACATTAATAATCTTCAAAAATAAAATTGTCTGAAAACGCCACGGTTGAAATTCCATCTTCTAGGACAGGGGCAGATGAGTAGATGGCAGGAAGAGCTGCACATAGTGTAAATGTGTATATGATGTTTGAGAGCTCAGCACCCAGAAGGATTTGAATACATGGCACAATATGTCAAAAGCACGGGATATCTCTAGACATCGCCCGATCTTATTGCTTTATGGAAACAAAAACCTTCGCAGATTTCCTCATACCAATACATTTGGAATAGAATCATTCCTGTTATTATAACAGAAAGAGCCAGGATATAAATAATAATTATAGTAGAATGAAAATATATATCACAAAAGAGCAAGTGTGGTCAGAGTGAAGATGCCATTCCACGCAGCACCAAAATCGCTCCAACAACGACAGCAGCAGAAAAGATCCCTCGTGTGAGCGTGGGGCATGGGATGTTGTGAGAAAGGCTCCCAGAATCCCAGTGGCCATGCTGACTGACAGCCTGCTGTGTACGTGCCAGGGATATTACAAAGGCATGCATTTATCCTATGATGTGTGGCTCCTCAAAAGGAAAGAGGAAACGATGAGGGATGCTCGGCACAAGGAGGAATGGCTGCACCTTTGGTCACGGACGTGTAATCGAGCACGTGGTATTCATCATTTATTCAAAGGCTGGATAAGGGGGGGTTCTTTACCACTTGTACCAATGAAACTTCTCCTACGTTGTCTGCAGACCTCTCCATTACCACCTTGCAGCCATCTGCTTCACCAGGTTTCTGGAAAATTACAGTCCATGGCGCATCCTTCATTAAATCTGCATTTCTGGGAGCACTGTGGATCGGAAACCCAGCGTATTATTAACTTTTCTACAACAGGTCTGGAATGAGGCACCAGAGCAGAATGTCAATCTTGGCTTTGAGCAGCGAAGAAAGAGTAGGCCAGGCATCTGCTCCGTCAGTCATAACCCCTGCGCATTAAAGTGACCCAAGCAGAAAACAAAAAGATTCGTGACTCGGACCTCAGCGATAATAACTAACAGGATTTCCTCACTCATTAACTGTCAACATCTGTTGCAGTGCAAAGACCTGCCTAGAGTATACACGGATATAATCTTTCTTCAAATACGAGACAACGTTCGAGTTAATTTCAAAAGGACATCATGTACGAAAATGAGAATCCCTTTGAAGCATGTATGAAAGAAACGCTCATCAACACGAAGTCTATTCTCTTTACAAGATAGAGAGGCTCGTGGAAGAGTCTTATTTGAGATAAATTTCTTGTCGCCATAATCTGAGGTTGACGCTAAGATTATTTTTATCCCCACGCTTTTTGAAAAAAAAATATATATATGGGTGGATACTGCAATCGACTCCGTCTGTCTGTCCGTCCATCCATCCATAAGCCACACGATCTCCTCCTAAACGGTTGTGTAGAAATTCACCAAACTTGGTAGTTGTGATCACCACATTGCAGAAGGTGCCACAAGAGTATCACTTTGGCCCTGCCCTCTGGGGTGGGGTCAAAAGGTCAATTGTCAAAAAATGGAATTACAGGCACATTTTTAAAAATGAAATTTGTATTTACAATCAACATTGGGGGACGCATGAAATATGTAACGATTTGTTTTGAATTTAACCCCCGATTCATGCCACAGGGAGTGAGGACTTAGGATCACAGAGTTCAAAATGGGAATTTTTTTTAACTCAAAGTTTGATATTGGGTCATTCCTGATGGAGCTTTGTGCCATCTTTGACCTTTGCTTTTGAACTTTTTGAGCACGAATGTGGATCAGAGGGAGAAAGTATATCGGAAATGTGCTATGTGGCTAAAGCTGCAGGTGTCTGCAACAGGGTGCAAGACCCAGAAAAAAAGGTTTATACAAGAAAACGTTTGGCTTTGCAAGCAAAACAGAAAAAGCAAAAAAAAAACAAGTACAGATACATTCAAGGTACACCGCCCCCATGTCAAATAAATAAATAACATCCTCCAGCGCGCAGCATTGCCGGGAAGCCTCAGGTGCCCGGCGATACTGCCGTGCAACTCAAAGAGACTGTATTGGGTGGGAAAGGTATACAATAATTTATTGATTAATTGCGTAATTAAAATCAATAAATAATATTCATAAAATATTTTCTTAATAAATTGGCTAAAAGCATCCCTAAACTACCAGTGCTTCATTCGAAGCTACAACTTTTTGAAAATTAATTAAATAAGTCACTAATCGAAAAAAATAAATTGATTAATCAATAAATTATTAATAGATTAATTTATTAATCAATAAATCAAAAATATCCTTTATAGCCACATCACTTGGTTGCTGTCGTGTCCAAATATTAGCTTCCTAGGTCAAAAGGTGCGTAAGATTTTGCCTAGATGAGAAAGAAAAAGAAATGATTAATAATGAAAATAAAGAAATAATAATCATAAAATAATTAAATAATCAATCAATTGGCTAATAGGATACCTAAACCACCACCGTTTCAGCCGAATCTGTAACTTTAAAAAAATAAAATAATTAAGTCATGAATCGAATAATTAAATAATTAATCTATTAATTGATTAATCAATAAATAAAAAATAGCCTTTACAGCCAAATCAATTGGTCATTGTCATGTCCAAATATCAGCTTCCTAGCTCAAAGGGTGCCTGAGATATTGTCCAGAAGAGAAAGGAAATAAATAAGTACTTAATTAACCACCTTTAGAGGCCATTTTTCCCCGCAAAGCGGGGGTTGGCCTTTTTCGGGAACCGTGGTTGTTGTTGTTTATCGGTCCCCTTTTTGAAGCAATGTTTTACGGCCGGATGCCCTTCCTGACGCCAACCCTTTTTGCCGCCTTTAACGACAACCAGGGAATTACCAGTGAACTGGTACTCAATTTGCCGACCTCGGAAGGATGACAGGCTGAGTCAACCCCCCTGGCGTTAATTCAGCGATCGACAGGGATTCAAACCTAGGATCCTAGGATCCTAAGCCGGCACCCTAGCCGCTTACCCAACACCAGCCGGCACCTTACTTAATCCTTACTTAAATAAGTACTTAATTAATCGATAATAATTAAATAACTAATCAATTAATTGATTAATCAAAAAAACAAAAAATAGCGTTTTTGCCAAGGCACTTGTTCACTATTGTGCCGAAATTTGAGCTTCCTAGCTCAAAGGCTGGCTGAGATATCGCACGGACAAACAAACAAACAATCATCAAACAAACGATCAAACAAACAACCAGAGTGAAAACGGAGTTACTCCTTTTCAGCGTGCATCATTGTTATTAATTAAATAACAAATTAACGAAGAATTAAATTGCGTTAAGTCAGACTTTTTCCACCTTTATTTACGTAATTTCAGAAAATTAATTAAAAATACCAAACGAGAATATCTTGGTTGGATAGGTGTCCACACCCCTGAGTTAATATGTGGTGGAAGCACCTTTGACAGCAATTACAGTTGAGTCTGCTGGGATAGGTCTCTACCAACTTTGCACACCTTTATTGGGCAATGTTTCTGTACAAAACTGTTGAAGCTCAGTCAAGTTGCATGAGGAGTGTTGATGGACAGCAATCTTCAATTCATGCCACAGATTTTTGATTGGATTTTGGTCGGGGCTCTGACTGGGCAACTCAAGGAAATTTATATTTTTGTTCCTTAGCCAATCCAGTGTAGCTTTGGCTGTTTGCTTCGGGTTGTTGTCATGCTGAAAGGTGAACTTCCGTTCCAATTTCAGCTTTCTTGCAGATGGAAGCAGGTTTCCTCTGGAATTTTCTGTATTTTGCTCCATACATTTTCTCTTCTATCCTGACAAGTGTCCCAGTCCCTGCTGATGAGAAACATCCCCATAACATGATGCTGCCACCAGCATGCTTCACAGTAGGGATGGTGTTCTTTGTGTGATGTGTTGTGTTGGGTTTGTGCCAAACGTAACGTTTTGCATTTAGGCCAAAAAGTTCCATCTTGGTTTCGTCAGACCACAAAATGTTTTGCCACATGGCTTCAGAATCTCCGGAGTGGTTTTTTGCATACCTCAAACGGGACTCAAGGTGGGATGTTTTGAGTAATGGCTTCCTTCATGCCACCCTACCATACAGGCCAGACTTGTGTAGTGCTTGTGATATTATTGTCACATGCACACAGCCTGTAGCTCTTTCATAAAGAAAAGAGGTCTTTGCCATAAAGGCCTGTAGCTCTTTCAAAGTTGCCATTGGTCTCTTGGTGGCCTCTCTGATCAGTCTCCTTCTTGCTTGGTCATCCAGTTTGGAAGGACAGCCTGATCTTGGCAGGGTCTTGGTGGTACCATACACCTTCCTCTTCTTAATGATTGTCTTGACTGTACTCCCAGGGATATTCCAGGCCTTTGAAATATTTTTATACCCATCCCCTTATCTGTGTCTTTCCACAACTTTATCTCGGAGATTTTTGAAAGCTCCATGGTGTGCAAAGGTTGAGTCATGGTTGAGTGTCATGGTTGAGTCTCCACTGTGAAATGCACTACCCAGCAGAGGAAACCTACAGGAACCGCTGATTTTATTCTGAAATAATAAGAATCACTACAATTTAACACAGGTGGAGGCCAATTAACTTGGTGAGTGATTTTGAAGGTGATTTGTTACACCTGAGCTATTTTACAATTGCTATTATATGGGGGGTGGACACTTCCAATCAAGATATTCTCGTTTTGTATTTTTAATTAATTTTCTGAAATATGTAGAATTTGTTTTTCACTTGGTAGTTGTGAGTTACAATGTGTAAATAAAGGTGGAAAAAGTCTGATTTAATGCATTTTAATTCCAGGTATAAGGCAACAAAAGGTGAAAATTTTGAAAGGGGGTTTTGACTTTCTTTCAAGCACAGTATTCTTATTCCTTTAATTTGTCAAATTGGCATCAATTTCAAAGGAACCAGCAGAGTGGTCAGAGTACCCACCCAAATTGCGCTTCACTTGCTGAAACAAGTATAACTTTTTCCTTCCTCTTCTCCAATGGCTTGATCTCAGATCATCAATTTGGGTTCAGACCACTCTACTCTACTCTACTCTAGACATGCTGCTTCTGCTGTCTCAACAATGAATGGAGGTCCTCTCATGCCTTTGATACTGTCCGGCACCATACTTTGCTCACCAAATTCTCCTCTTATGGAATCCATGGAAACCTCCACGCATGGCTCGTGGATGTCCTCTCCTGTCATAGTCAACATGTGGCCCTGAATGGAATCCTCTCATCTCCTCTTCCTGTCCAGGATAGAGATCCTCAAGGCAGTGTTCTGGGTCCTGTGCTTTTCTAATCTTCATTAATGATCTCTCCGACTCTCTGTAAAATGCTGTCTATTTTTTTTTTTGCAGATGACACCACCCTCTGCTGCTCCATCTCTCATCCCTCAGATCGGCAGACAGGAGCCTCTTCACTCTCTGAAGACATGGATAAAATTACAAGCTGCTCAAACATGTGGAACATGTCTTTCAAGCCTGACAAATCTCTCACTCTCACCTTGTTTGTGGAAAACCCTCCAATCTACTTTCTCAACAATCCTCTCGAAGAAGTTCTGTCACTCAAGCTTTTGGGTCTCACGATCTGCCATGATCTTTCCTGGGAAAACCACATTTCCAAGCTGGCCTCCAAAGCCAATCGCCGACTTGGCATCCTCTATCGTGCAATGTTCTTCCTTTGCACAACTGAGCTACAACACATACAAAGCTTTCATCCACAGCTAATGGAGTACTGCTCTCCCCTCTGGGCTGGTGCTCCTGCCTCACACCTAGTTCAGTTCACTCTGTAGAAACCATGGCTTTTGGAATCATTGGTATCTCCCACGATGAAGCCGATTCTGAGGGCCTTTCACTCGCTCACCACAGGCAGGTTGGTGGTCTTTCTGTCTTCTACCGACTATTCTGCGGCAGAGCTCCCCCTGCTCTATGCCCCAAATATTCCTGCAGGATGTACAAGATCTGCCAGCAACCCTCTTCTGGTGAAAATACCAAAATCATTACTCTCTGCTCACCTTCACTCTTTAATTCCTCTTTTCTCCCACCTTTGGAGCAAAATCCCATACTCTCTTCAATCCCACTCCTCCCTCCAGGCATTCAAAACAGCTGTTCACCACCATCTCTTATCTTCCCCCATCCAAAATCTTGATAATTTCTACCCCCGTTAATACACCCCAAACCCACTGTTGCGTATTACCTCCCCAAACTCCTGTTACAGTGCCCCTCAGAGTCTCGAGATGGAATGCGGCAGAAAGATTTGTTATTTTGAGTGTTCTAATCAACCATGGTAAAACCACACCAATGCAATTATGTAGAACAAAATAAGTAATTGTCTTAAGAACTCTCACATACACAATAATAACACTCTTAAATAAAGTACCATGAAAATATCACTAACATCAGATGAACAATACATATGATGGTACCATCATTCCCCCCAATGCTCCCAAAGCAATAACCTCACGATACGCCAAACGTGAGTGGAATGTAACATTCCCCAAAGTCCGATCTCCCAATGTCCCTGTTCTCCACTGTGGTTGTGCTTCCCCCTCTCTCCCCCTCTTGTCTACCACTCCCTTTATTTGATGTCCCATGTGTTAGCTCTTACACGAGCCTCGACTTAGTATAGAAAAAAAAAAAATCACTGTACAGTATTAGTATCACATAAAAAGGAAGTTATTCCACCTTTGCACAAGTGATGAAACATTTAGGCCAACAACAATGAATGATTTCATGAGCATGTTGTCAATAAGAATGGCACGGTTTCTAAAGCTATACACTGACGTCCTGAGCAATTCCTGAAAAGACATCACCTGATGATTTACAAAAGTTTGGGAAGTGGCATGCCGGCGAGTCGCTATACCGGTGTAATAGCACAGTGATTTTACCCAAGGGTGACTGAACAAAATTGCTCCACAAAGTTGAACAATAGCGGTTGTGAATGAATGAATGAATGATCGTTTTAAGGCCATTTTCCCCGCTAGAGCGGGCCTTAGCCTTGCGGGTTCCATGACAATCATGGTTCCCTGTTTGAGGCAATGTTTTTATGGCCGGATGCCCTTCCTGGCGCCAACCCTGAGTCGCCTCCTACGATGCGCAGGGATACGGTGTACCTATTCTAAGCCGGGGTACACACCGGGATCATTCATCCCAGCAAGCTGGTACTCAATTTGCCGACCTCGGAAGGATGACAAGCTGAGTCAACCCCCCTGGTGTTAATTTAGCGATCGACCGGGATTCGAACCCAGGATCCTAGGATCCCAAGCCGGCACACTAACCGCTAAGCCAACACCAGGCTTAGAAATATTCAAAAGATTTCTTTCTTTATCAAAAGAAATATTCAATGTTGTAACAGTAGAATTTAAACAAATGACACTTCATTTCACCAGAAGAGATGAAAAACCTAGAAAGCAGGATATTTGCTCACACACAGAGGGACAATATTGTCGCTTAATGTCGTGATCATCACACGTCATTACCGATGATGTGACTGAGGTATGTATACCTGTCAACATACTTAAATAGGTCAAACCTAACCTGTTCAGTCTGAAACACCAGGCATACCCATTTAGCAGTGTTATAGCCCACAGAATCTTGTTTCTCACAGTCTGAGAGTCCTTCAGGTGCTTTTTTGCAAACTCCAAGCGGGCTTTCATGTGTCTTTCACTGAGGAGAGGCTTCCGTCTGGCCACTCTGCCATAAAGCCCAGATCGGTGGAGTGTTGCAGTGATGGTTGTCCTTCTGGAAGCTTCTCCCATCTCCACACAGGATCTCTGGAGCTCAGCCAGAGTGACCATCGGGTTCTTGGTCACCTCTCTTACCAAGGTCTTTCTCCCCCGATTGCTCAGTTTGGCCAGGCAGCCAGCTCTAGGAAGAGTCCTGGTTGTTCCAAACTTCTTCCATTTAAGAATTATGGAGGCCACTGTGCTCTTGGGAACCTTCAATGCAGCAGAAAGTTTTTTGTACGCTTCGCCAGATCTGTGCCTCGACACAATCCTGTCTCTGAGCTCTGCAGGCAGTTCCTTCAACCTCCTGGCTTGGTTTTTGCTCTGATATGCATTGTCAGCTGTGAGGCCTTATATAGACAGGTGTGTGCCTTCCCAAATCATGTCCAATGAATTGAATTTACCACAGGTGGACTCCAATCAAGGTGTAGAAACATCTCAAAGATGATCAAGAGAAATGGGAGGCACCTGAGCTAAATTTCATGTGTCATAGCAAAGGGTCGGAATACTTATGTAAATGTAATATTTCTGTTTTGTTTTTTAAATAAATTTGCAAACCTTTCTAAAATCCTGCTTTCTCTTTGTCATTATGGGGTATTGAGTGTAGATTGATGAGGGAAAAAATGAATTTAAACGATTTCAGCATAAGGCTGCAACATAACAAAATGTGAAAAAAGTGAAGGGGTCTGAATACTTTCTGAATGCACTGTACATATATATATATATATATATATATATATATATATATATATATATATATATATATATATATATATATATATACTGTATATATATATATATATATATATATATATATATATATATATATATACATATATATATATACACATACATATATATATATATATATATATATATATATATATATATATATATACATATATATATATACATACATATATATATACATATATATATATATATATATATATATATATATATATATATATATATATATATATATATATATATTGTTGCGGATATGAGGCCTGTATTTTTTTGATTGTGTTGTATTGTGGTAAATTGATGATGATTATTGTTTATTCTGCGCCCCCCTGCCTCCGGAGCTGTGTAAAGGTGAAAGGGCATCCCATAATTAGTCCACAAGCATACACGTCAGCCAAGTAATAGAATACCCCTGTTGATAGTTATCTCTTATTCTGTGTTTTAGGGTAAGGCTGTGTCTCCCATTAATTGAAGTACTCCATTGCACCAGTGAAAGAGAATAGATCCCCTTTCATTCACATCCCCAAAATCCCCATTTCCTTCACATCCCCTCTCGTCATTGCCGAGCCTCGATTGCCCATATTACCTCCCCTCGAAAACCACCATTGAACATGTGCTCGAATCGGAGAAGAAAGGCGTGCCCGCCCGTCGTCATCAAGGGCGGAGCCAGAGGGTCGCGCGACCAACCAGGGCCGAGGTGAGCACCCCGATGGGCGTGTCCTGAAGGCCGGCGGCTTAATCGCCGGAGGCGTTATAAAAGGCGCGCACGCAAGAAGCAAGTGAGTTGGTTGCCAGGAGAGAGAGGTGAAGAGTCAGTCAGTAGAGTCGGTGGTCAGTTGGTTGCGTTGGTTGCGGTGAGGAGTCGGTGGTGGTGGTCAGTTGGTTGCGTTGGTTGCGGTGAGGAGTCGGTGGTAAAGAGTGAGTGGGCCAAGAAAGAGTTGAGGGTTGGACCATACGAGTCGGACAAGGCCTGGCAAAGCACGCGACGTCCACAGCAGCCACAACAGCAGCTTGGGGGCCTGAACGGCGGTTTGGAGCAGGGCCGTGAAGGAACGGCGGCTGCTAAACGCGCCGGTTGTGCTGCAGGACCCCCTTGGACCTTCCTCTTCCTCCAGCCATCCACCTCCTGCCTTTCCACCCTTCTTGTGTACGTGAGTTTGTTTTGTTTGTTCTGTCCCTGGGGTTAATTAAGCTTGTATAAGTTAATAATTGCACTGTGTCACCTGCGTCTTATGTGTTGTAAATAAACTTGATTGCTCCTTTTTGCTTGTGTGTGTATAATAAAAGTGTTCTTCCTCCGTACTCTGTCTTCTTCTCTTTTTTTTCTTCTCTTTCGGTCGTTTTAGAGGTTTCCCGATTGAATATCTGTGGTGCGATCTGGTCAACGTCGGGTGGAATTGGGCCAATTGGGGATCCTGTAACGGTCGCGGTTGGACCATCCGCTCGGCCCAACGTAACATCTAAACCGCGATCAGTAACAATTGGTGTCAGGAGTGGGATCGGACCCGAAGCGCGCTTAATGCGCTCAAAATTACAAGCTGCCGAAATTTGTTTGTTTTATAAACCCCGAATTTTGGAGATCGCGCCATGGACAATCAAGGCGATCGGATGTCGGTGGGGGAGATAGACGGGTTAGGGGTAACCCAGGACTTAGGGGAAGAAAGGGAGGAGGAGAGCAATGAGGTGGTTGAGGGTGTATCAGATGCACAAAATGGCGTCCTCGCGCACGAGGTTGCGGGCGCGCAAAATGGCGCCTCGCACATGGCTACGGCGGCCGCACCCGCTGCACAAGTGGGAGGGATGGCCCAAATGCAGGCCCTCATGGAGCAATTTATGGCGCAAATGCAGGCGTCCCTCAAACTGCAGAGTGAGCAAATGAGGGCTGATAGTGAGCAAATGAGGGCTGATAGTGAGCGATTGGAGGGCCAAATGGGGGTAATGGGAAACCAAATGGGGGTAATGAGGGATGAAGCGAGGGGTACCGGTGAGAAGTTAGACAATAATTTTGAGGGGTTAGACAACGGGATAAAAGAAGTAAAGAATGGGTTAACGGGGGTGGAAAATAGAATGGCTGCCCAGGAGAATCAGTTAGAGGGGGTAAAAAATGGGTTAATGGGGTTAGAAAATAGGATGGAGGCCAAATTGCGGGAGATAGGGGAGCAATCCACCCGAGAAATTAAACAAATGGGAGAGCAGATAGAGGAGGTAAAAATCGGGGTAGAAACCAAATTGGATGCTCAGAGGGATGAATTGGGACAGATGAGGGTGGCATCTACAAAAGAGACGGAGGAGATACGACGAGGTATAAGTGAGGAGGTTTCGGGGCTACGCAAGGAGGTAAAGCGAGGTGAAAAGCGTATGGAGAAAGAGGTGAGAAATAATACGGCTAAGTTACAAGGGGGAATAGAAGATCTGACGGAGGAGGTGGAACAGCTGACAGAGGGACAAACGGAGTTAGTGGAGCAGGTTCAAAGGAACACTGCAGTACTCGGAGGGTTAAAGGCGACACAAAAAGAAATTAAAAATGACTTGATAGCGACACAGAGGCAATGTCAGATGGTACGTGAGGGACTGACAATGAGGGTGGACGAGGTGACAGAGATAATGGAGACAAAGGACTGGCAGGTGAGGATGCACATAGAGACGGTCACGGTAGCCTTAGAGGACGAACTTGAGGAGACGCACCGAGAAATAAAAGAGGTGAAGCAAAAATTAGAGGAAGTGGAAGAAGAGGTGAGTGAAATTAAGAAGAGACGGACAGAAACTAAGAGAGAAATCCAGGAGGAGGTAATGGAATTGGTACAAGGTCGGTGCTCAACTCATGATGTGCTGCTCACTAACCAAATAAAGAGTTTGCAGGTGGCAAAAGAGGTGCGGAGACGAGGTGCCAAGGTGAGTGGCGAAATATTCGGAAATGTACATGATGTGAGGAAAGCTTCAGTCGGCTTGGGGATTGGTCTGGATCCGGGTGTTCGTGAAAGGCCGTTGGTGAAGTGTGCGACAGGTCTGGTGTGCGAAAAAAGAGGTGTGCGAGAATGTCCGACCATGGGGTGTGTGAGGAAAAAGTGCACGCCGAGGAGTGAGTGTGCCGTCAAGAGTGAGTTGGTCGAAGCGCGTGTGCGAGGGGGTACATGGAAGCGCGGTGTGGTAAGTGTTACGGAGGAAGTAACGAAAGAGTGTGCGCAAAAGGATGCGCGAGAAAGGTGTGTAACAGACGGGTGCATGGGGAAAGCGCATGCTGTCAAGAGTAAGGGAGAATGCACGCCTGTGGTGAGTGTTACAGAGGGTGTAACGGGAGAGTGTGCGCGAGAGTGTGCGCGAGAAAGGTGTGTAACGGACGGGTGCATGAGGAAAGAGTGTGCTGTCGAGAGTAAGGGTGAGTGCGCTGTCAAGAATGGAGGTGAAAGTAGTGAGAGTGACACGGAGCGTGAGTTGGTTATGACAGGTGAGCGAGGATGTACACCTGGAATGGAAGGATGCACACCTGGAATGGTAGAGCGTGTGTGGGAATGCACACTTGATTTGGTCGTGAGGCACGTGGTTGGGTGTGCGGGTGAAAGCACACCTGTGATTGTCACAGAGGAGGTGACCGAGGAAGGGGCGCGAAGAGGTGTGTTGGTGAGGTGTGCGAGCGACGAATGTGTGCCAAGGTGTTCGGTGGTCAGGTGTGTGACCAAGTCTGTGAGCGGAATGAGTGTACCGAGGTGTGTAAGGAAAGGTACGAGCATGGGAACGGCTGGAGGTATGAGCAAGAAAGGGGTAGCGTATGCGTGTAAGAATCCAGGTGAGGCATCGACGATAACCGGATTAGAGGTTAGAACGACTTATAGCCGAATCGGGCCCTCGGTGCGTGCCGGGCTTCGCGTGCCGCGAGAACCAGCGGGGATCCGAGCCGCGGCGGGTTCGAAAGGACCGCCGTACGCGATCCACGCTGGGCCTCGCTTGGAACGGCCGCGTCCGTGCTCCACTAGGCGGAGCGGGCAGCCCGATAGGAAGGGTCGTCATGGCGACCACTTTCTATTGAGACGTGCCGGCAGGTCGAGATCGGGACATTGGATGGCTCCACGCCGAGGTGGTGCATGGGATCTCGGCCCGGGTAAGCCCCCGTCCCTGCCCCGAATGCGGGACGTATCCAGCCACTGGCACAAAACGACCCGCGTTCATTGCTCGGCTGTACGAATCCGGGCTGTAGACGTGAATTGGCGCACCGAGAGGATGTCATAAGTAGACGGGTGATGAGGATAGTGTTTTGGCCCCGAAATTAGAAAAAAAAGCAAAATTTGATGATTGGTACGGTGATTGGCAGATGATTGGCAGTAAATGGAAAATTTTTGATTTGTGGAATTTGGACGAGCAAAATTGATAGTGGGACCTCCCCGATGTGGAGGGATGGCAAATCCACCATCCCTCACAGGGTGGGGCAAATGCGCTATAGTTTATGGGGTGTATGGCAGTGAAAACTAGCCCGGGTGGGTTAGGATATATCGTGTGTAGGGATCTAGCGAAGATGACATTAGGTAACGTTAAGGTTAGTTAGTGACTGATACCTGTAGTGGGGACGCAGGTAGTTTAGTGTGGATAATAATGACGTGGTATGTGCTTAGTTTAAAGGGAAGACGGGGAGCACTAAGTTAGCAGGGTAACAGGTAGATGAGATGATGCCGTGTGTGTGTGAGGATTCAACAGGTGTGATTGAACAGGTGTGATTGCACAGGTGTGCAACTGAACAGGTGTGTGGAGCAGTGTATGAGGGAGTAGTGGTGATTGCGTGTTGTGTTGACCAAATGGTCCAGGAAGAGGAGGAGGGTGCAGGTGGCACCAGGTATGATTGCACAGGTGTGCAACGACAGGTGAATGGAGGACAGGTGTATGGAATAAATGGTATGGAGTATTGGAATGGATGGTCGTGGAGTGAGTATGGTGGAAATTGTGGAGTGGAGTGGATGGTGCGAAGGTGTGAATGGGGGAAGAGTGGACCCCCATCACGGATACCCGGGGCGGGTAGTGTAAGTGTTAGGTAGAGGGTATAGGTAAATTGTGGTTGGATATTGGCATCTGTGGTGCGAGGTGAAAGAATGGCATTTGGATGGGTGCATTAGTGTTGTGGAAATGGCTGGGCGTGTAGCCTGTTAGTGTGTGTAGTTGGTTGGGCGCTCCACCACTGTGAGGATGTCGGCCAGGTGAGGCCGCAGGTGGGCTCTGGGAGCCGGTAGTTGTGGATGGGGCCCGAGGATCCGGAGGACGGACCCGGGTAGCCCAGTGCCAGAGGGCACCAAGGGGTGACAGAGCCAGGAGGGGCTTTCCCCAGTTAGTTAGGTTAGGGTGAGGAGCAAGGTAAGCTCGGGTGGCAACTGCAGTGGTGGAGGTGTGCAGGTGGGTAGACCTGCTGGGAGAGCTACACGTCACAGCCCAGAAATTGTGCAAGGGCACCGGGAGATGAATCGGGGGAGTGAGACCCCAAATTGAGAAGCACCACAGTTTGGTCAATGGGAATTGGTTGTTAGAACCCATAGTGTAAGTGGCCAATGGATTGGCAGGGAAAGACCCCGGGTAGTGTAAAGTGTGTTAATGTCATTTAGAAAGTAGTTAGGATGAAGTCTCCTCGCACCATCCGCATCCACTCACCTGAGGTGACAGGTACTCCACACCATGCCATGTTTTGATTATTTTTATGATGCAAATGTTTGGATTGTGAGACGCATCATGACGTGGGTGTGACATTGTGCTTGATGTTCCATCTCTTCCTCCTTATGAGGATTGATGATGAATTGGGTGATGGCAAATTTTGAAGTAGAGGGATTGTGGAGACGAATTTGGTATAGGGGAAATGTGGGGAAGACGTGACAGTAGCGACGGATTGGTAATGTGTAGATTTTTGTAAATATGGGGTAAGGGCAAGGGTAGTGTAGGTGACAGGGGGGTGACGTACGGTAGGGACGAGCTTTCTCACTTCGCCCTCCGTACGCATTTCGCCTTGCATTGCCTTATTGATGTGTACCCTTGTGACCTTACCCCTCGCTCAATTGTCTCTCTTTTTGTCTCCCGCATGACCTGTGCGCCATTGGGTGCCGAGGGGAGCGTGCGTGGGTCGGCCATTGTGCGCCCGAAATTCCCAGAACCAGCTGTCTGCATCGATGCACCACATTATGGACCACAGGTCTGTGGCCGAGCACCACTTATGGACCCCATGGGTTGGGGCATGGCCCCTCTGCTGGAACCAGCCATGAGGGCCCGAAATCTTGCTGGCGGACCTTGGCCACAGGGCACCGATGCCCCACAGGTGAACCACACTAGTCGGCCCTGTGGGCCATAAATAAAATAAATAAAAATGGACACATTGGGTGCAAGTTTTAATACAAGTAGGCCGCCAGTAAGCAAAGCAAAGGAATGACAACATCTGGAAGACCAAATAATAATAACCAGCAGAGGGAGCCTAAGAGCAAGAGATCACCTGCAGGGTTAGGGGTTGTTTGGTTATTTTTATTCATGAACAGTGATGACTGTGCACCGATTGGTGCTTGAGGGTGCTTTGGTGTGTTTTTGGGTGCTTTAATGGTGCATTGATGCAGAGCAGACTGTCTCCCCCCCAGAAAGAACAATCACAGGTCCTGGGTTAGTCTTGTAAATAAAGTAGCGTCAATTGTAAATAATGCTTCCCACCGTCAGTGTATAGTTTGAAGACCATTCCGCAATTCGGTTAACTGTGGGCGTAAGTCTGTTAGGCAGGGTGCAATGGAGCAGCGGGACACATTTATTTATGTTTTAAAACTGTCGCATTCAGGGTCAGGTTAAAAGTAGAGGGAACTACACCTACGTGTCACACTAAATAAAAGTTGTAGGCCCGGGTCGTGCCTAAGAGGAGGAGGGTGCAGTGTTGCGGATATGAGGCCTGTATTTTTTTGATTGTGTTGTATTGTGGTAAATTGATGATGATTATTGTTTATTCTGCGCCCCCCTGCCTCCGGAGCTGTGTAAAGGTGAAAGGGCATCCCATAATTAGTCCACAAGCATACACGTCAGCCAAGTAATAGAATACCCCTGTTGATAGTTATCTCTTATTCTGTGTTTTAGGGTAAGGCTGTGTCTCCCATTAATTGAAGTACTCCATTGCACCAGTGAAAGAGAATAGATCCCCTTTCATTCCCATCCCCAAAATCCCCATTTCCTTCACATCCCCTCTCGTCATTGCCGAGCCTCGATTGCCCATATTACCTCCCCTCCAAAACCACCATTGAACATGTGCTCGAATCGGAGAAGAAAGGCGTGCCCGCCCGTCGTCATCAAGGGCGGAGCCAGAGGGTCGCGCGACCAACCAGGGCCGAGGTGAGCACCCCGATGGGCGTGTCCTGAAGGCCGGAGGCTTAATCGCCGGAGGCGTTATAAAAGGCGCGCACGCAAGAAGCAAGTGAGTTGGTTGCCAGGAGAGAGAGGTGAAGAGTCAGTCAGTAGAGTCGGTGGTCAGTTGGTTGCGTTGGTTGCGGTGAGGAGTCGGTGGTGGTGGTCAGTTGGTTGCGTTGGTTGCGGTGAGGAGTCGGTGGTGGTGGTCAGTTGGTTGCGTTGGTTGCGGTGAGGAGTCGGTGGTAAAGAGTGAGTGGGCCAAGAAAGAGTTGAGGGTTGGACCATACGAGTCGGACAAGGCCTGGCAAAGCACGCGACGTCCACAGCAGCCACAACAGCAGCTTGGGGGCCTGAACGGCGGTTTGGAGCAGGGCCGTGAAGGAACGGCGGCTGCTAAACACGCCGGTTGTGCTGCAGGACCCCCTTGGACCTTCCTCTTCCTCCAGCCATCCACCTCCTGCCTTTCCACCCTTCTTGTGTACGTGAGTTTGTTTTGTTTGTTCTGTCCCTGGGGTTAATTAAGCTTGTATAAGTTAATAATTGCACTGTGTCACCTGCGTCTTATGTGTTGTAAATAAACTTGATTGCTCCTTTTTGCTTGTGTGTGTATAATAAAAGTGTTCTTCCTCCATACTCTGTCTTCTTCTCTTTTTTTTCTTCTCTTTCGGTCGTTTTAGAGGTTTCCCGATTGAATATCTGTGGTGCGATCTGGTCAACGTCGGGTGGAATTGGGCCAATTGGGGATCCTGTAACGGTCGCGGTTGGACCATCCGCTCGGCCCAACGTAACATCTAAACCGCGATCAGTAACAATATATATATATATATATATTCCACATACACACAACCGGGACTCCTCGGACAAAGACCTTTATAATGATATGGGCTGTATGGTCCCTAGTCAAATCGTTGAAGAGAAATTCGTCGGCAATACAACAAACCAAAAAAAAAACAAAATAAGTATATTATTTATATATAATTGCTCAACTACACACATGATAACTGAGGTAGATTAATACTACCCAGTCATGCAGAAGACTTATTCAATGACCCCATGGGCTTGTGGTCATGCCATATCTCTGTAGTGTTGTTGTACAATTCAGCAAAATCAAATTCTTCCCCCAAGGTGCCAATTCAACTCCTGATCAATATTTGATGAAGAAATGCCACAAGATAAGCATGGAGGCACGTCCAAGAGGAAAGTTGGATCATGCACCGTTTTAATTACGTCCATTTTTTATCCTTGGAGGTTTGAGAGTTTTACGGTTTGCTTCGGCAGGCACGTGAACTCCATTTTTTTTTTTTTAACCCTCTCACACCATACCCATTTCCCAAAATGCTGCCATGCATTGGCATTGTTCTTGCCCCTCATGTCCATTTCACCACTGCCTCACCTTTCCCAAGAGTGCTGGTGATTGTGCAAACAACGCCCTACGAGCACAATCGCACCGAGATGAGAACAACCATTTGAATGCATTCAGACAAGTAAAGGATGTACGCAAGTTCAACAATTTCCTACATGTAATACAAACAAGTCACGGAACAGTGGAGTTAGAAAGGCAGGTTGAGAACTGAGCACACAATGATCACTCAAACAAAATGAAACTTCATCAATGCATCATCAAACAGACTGTGCGCGAAGGGTTGGATAGCAAGTGTGTGGGACGACAAAAACTGTAAAACTCAAAGATCTGATCTTGCATTAGCTTGTATTGGTTTTTGAGGTTTTCTATTTTATTTCTATTTTTACAGAGAAGCTCCAGCCTTGAAGTCCTGAGAATCAGGCAGCGGAAAATGATTTCATTATTTATTTGTTCGACAAACACGGGGGTTTCTCTAAAACAAAGATGATATCGTTGCAAAAACAAACTACAACGGCAATCTCTTGGCAAAAACTCTCCTCCGAAGGAAGCATGGGACCATCAGCGATCAATGTAATGCTCAAAAGCCAGGATGCTTCTATCTATTATTTTTTAACTAGCAACGGTACACACCCTACGGGCGGGGCTTCAATTGGGAGGCCCGAATGAAAAGGCAAAATATCAGAAATTGAAGGCTTTTATTTTATTTTAAATGATTCATATAAACATCCATTGAATCATATCACACGCAAATCATCAAAATCTAAACAGTACATGGCGCCCATTTTGAAAAAAACATTGAATTCTGCAAAACGGAAGCGGCCGCTACACGTCTTTCTCAGTCGCACGTTTATGTGTGAAGAGCGCGCGCCGAATCTGTAACACGGAAGCGGCCGCTACACCTGTTTCTCAGTCGCTTTGCACACGCTGCCATGTTACTTCGGAGCCGCACGTTTATATAGGAAGAGTTTGTCAGGAGTCGATCTACTCTCTCTCCTGGTACATAGAATAAACAGTATTTGTTGAATTTCAACAAAAGCCACATCACCTTTCATATCGGTAAATATTATTCCATCGTGTTTGGAAAACTGGAAAATTGGAAAACTTGGAAAAACAATATAGCCTATTTTACTCCCAAGGGTCCCAGGAATACCCACCCAAAATATCGTTGCAATCGGTTGAGCTGTTTTTGCGGCACCTTCGAACAGACGGACGGACATTTGGTGAATTATAGTAAGATACTTCGTAACCTTCCTTTCCTCTCGGGTCAGGCAGGAAGAATCTGACGCCCAAAGCTATGACTCCGCGCTGCGCGCCTGTCACACCAGCATCGTGACGCCATGCAAAGGGGCCACACGTTTCACAGGGAACCATTTAGGCAACAGTGCAGCACTCCAGGCAATGTCACAAATCGAAGCCTTTGTCCCATGTGAGCAAACCAAATCACTGTACAGGCTGCCAGCATGGCACAATGCCTCAAGTGTCCGACCGGACAAAGGCGCCAGTCACCAGCGTCTGCGATTCTACAGAGCCGTGCCACTGCTCCGCCAAGGCACAACGGATGATCTGGATGCACATATAGGCCAGGGAGGTGGTTAAACCAATGTTTATGTCACTCACGAATCAGGTTTACAGCGCAACTGAAAAAATGTCAGCAAATTCCAAAAAAGAAAGAAAACGAACGAACAAACATAAAATCAAAATGCAGAAGGTGACATCTGTACGTGGTGCACAAAATAAATATTAGTGATTTTGATAAGCGTCTGAAGAGTGAGAAGAGCGCGCCAAAACTGATTAGGCAACGCAGTGGAGCAGTTTAAATGCCAACGCTGGAGCCAACTGTTTGTGTCCACAGCATTTCAAGCTTATGTGCAATCTCTGTTTAAATTCCACCAGCTGTCGACATCGGGATGTGCGGATATCATCGGTACGGACGATTAATCAAACTCAAAGCAGGCGATTCCACTTGATATCCTACGATCGGTGGGCGAAAGTGTATGTTATCAAAACCAAGAGATCGCGAGCCACGAGCAACCAAGGAGCTTCTGGAAAGACTGAACGAACGCCTTTTGTTCTCGGTATGCTTGCTCAACTTGCTATTCCATGACAAAGCAGCGATTGCAAGAATGCCTCTTGCTTTGCCCGTTGAACCAGCTGCATTTGGAAGGAAAAGTAGAGGCGAGAGGGGAGGGGGGAGTAAAAGCAGCTCGCTGCTTGGACAAGGCATCACATTATTCAACGAGGGTGTCTCTAATCGAGAGGAGCCTTTTCCATCAACATTCCCTTCATAGAAAGTCTCACCAGATAACTAGATCTCATGAGAAATCATCAGATGTTTTTATTGTTTGCGCTTGATAAATTTGGGGTTCGATTCATTTTGGGCAAAGGTAAAACCAGAGCGAAGTCGATGGAATGCCATCGCAAATCCCCATGTTTCCCACCTAACGCAAAGTGGAAAGATCGCAAAACGTTCCACCAGGAATGACCCAACATCAAATTCTGCGTTAAATTTTTTTTCCCCCATTTTGACCTCACCTCCTGGGGCATGAACAGGAGTCGAATACAAAAAAAATCGTCACATAGTTCAATCAAATCAAAATATGCCCATAATAGCATTTTTCGTATTTGACCTTTTGATGCTTGATGTAAAAGGCCCAGGGGGGCGGGGCCAAAATTATACTGCCCTCACACCTTCTTGCCATGTGATGATCATAACTACTGAGCTTGGTGAATTTCTGCATAACACAGGACAGACAGGCAGACGGTTCCAATTACAACCCCCCACCCTCCCCTAAAGTTGTTACTTTCTTGGACCCTCCCAAGGCATTGTGAAACCTGAGGAAATGTTCAACCAGACAAACAACCCTAAAAGCAGATGACTCCCTCCAATAGCAGTTAAGTGGTCTATTTAAGGCATCTGCATTAAAAGGAAGTGAAGCAACAGGAAGTCTCTCAACGAGAGATCGATCGATATTTCCTGAGCAGAACATGCTCCACAGCACAATGCAGTGTTACCCTTACAACAACAAGACAAGAGTCAGCAAGCATGAATAACCATGTAGAAACTAAGATATTCACAAAAACAGAACAACACCCGATTTGGCACAACATATTGCAATATGTATACATTTACATGGGGGCACTGCACTAGTCTTTCATCACTTCAAAAGCAAGGTGCTTTCAAATGTTGCAAGTTTGACATTTTGTGTGCCCTTGTTCTATTTTTTTCCACTTGGATAAACTAAACTGGCAAAATGTCTCATCCTATACAGGAAAAGGAAATCTGACCAGAGGCAAAATGGTTTGACGAATCAAGACTATGACTTGGAGACGCCGCCTGCAGCCTCTCTGTCATCAGGACCAATCACATTGCTGACAAAGGGTTCGCCAGGCATTCCAACTCGACTGCCTCTTCAAACAGCGGCCACCCCATCCCCTCCTTTCTGATCTCAATGTAATCCTCATCACAAAAACCTTGTGACTGCAAAGAAAGGAACAGAAATGGGATAGGATGGGAGAGGCAAGAGGCAGAAAGGTCCGCACAGCCCGACTGCAAAGATATGAGAACTT
Organism: Myxine glutinosa; assembly: GCF_964187855.1. Lineage (NCBI taxonomy): Eukaryota > Metazoa > Chordata > Myxini > Myxiniformes > Myxinidae > Myxine > Myxine glutinosa. Next base: position 172,336,034 of record NC_136265.1, read on the forward strand.
TGGACAAAGACTTTAAGCAGAAGAACAGCAAAAAGGAACAAAGGCAAAGGAGGTCAGTGGAAGGGGAAGGATGAGACAGAAATGAAAGAAAAGGAGAGGTCTGTGGAGTGGGGTAGAAATGAAGCGTGGTCTAGAGACGATCACAAGGAGGTTAACGTTAAGGGGGTCCAGAAAAGGAAGGATAGCAAAAAAACAAATTATATCCAGAGATGTATGGAGGTTCAAGGGTGGAAGAAAAGGCCAATGGAAGTACAAGAGGACGGAGAGGGCAGAAGTGGTAGGGAAAGCTGCAGGAGGGCAACTGAAGTGATAAAAGACAGAACTATGAGTTGAGAGATAAAGCCGCCCTCTCTCTGTCCCCCGAAAACTGTATGTATACATTTCGTATTTTGTTTCAGGATAAGATTCAGAAACAAATAAATTAAATAAAGAGAGAGTAAGCAAGAATGGTGTAAGTTGGAACGGAGGCATTGAAGAGTTGAAGCCAGTAGGAATGGAGTGTGGGTTTCCTGACACAAGAAACACGATGCCCTGAAGGATCACACGTGACGCAGGCCAAGGCGGGCAAGCCTATTCGCTAGGCCAGAGCACCGGCCATCTGCTGCACAGTTCCAGCATCTGCCTCCACTAATATCACTTTACTCTCCCCGGCCTGAAGAATGAAATGGCCGTTTCAAGCATACAAGTCGAATACAAAGGCAATTAAAAATTTAAAGACAACACGTTCGAGAATTCTCAATGTGTTGGGAAAACAACGGCAGGGTAAATGATCAGGAAGGTTCAGCAAGGAAGTGAGGGTTGGGGGTTCGGATCAAAACTTAGGCAGACGCGCATGCCAATTATCCACATTTTTAGCAGCAGAATTCTAATCATCCGCGTCGATTGTTAACTGCTCTTGGTTAACCTCAAAAATATTGCCATGATATCAGTAGCAACCGAAAGCATGCGATGGTCCACTACGGTCGTTCTGCAGAACCCCAAATCATACGGAAAAACCCGGTCACAAACTCGCATTTGCCGAAACATCTCTCCGATTGGACTTACTTCCTTTATCCTCCCTGATAATTCTCTGCCCTTGCCTGGGAAGCAATCGAGATGAAGGCGTCCCCACAATCCTATCAATGCCCGCCAACAATAATTCCAACCAATACCTAAATGTGAATGGAAGTTATTCCTTCTAAACAGTGATGGCTCCAACACTACAATATCAAAGCAGCACTTTGTATTGCGCGCAGGTGGTAGTACTATCACTGTAAAACACAAGGCCTTATCCGTTGGCAAGTATGGGTGGATGAACAAGCTGCACAATGGGCAGCAAGTGGCGGTCGGCAGGCAACGAGGCTTGTCCACAGAGGCACGCATGAGGGTTGTAGCACAGAAAGCGCTTTGCGTCAGAACAACGCTGGAAATAGCACAAACCGTTGATGCAACAAAGAAACTTTAGTCCAGTGAGTGCGATAACATGCTGTGTTATTGATACCACGTACCTGGCGCGCAATAAGCTCTTAAAAGCAAGTCAATTGGAGTTGTACTTCTCAACGCATTGTGATTATAGTAGTAAGGGAAACGTCTACAATGCAAACACAGTGGAATGTTTGACCTGCACCTTCGCTTACACCCCCGCCCTCTCCACCTTTTCCTTTATTCTCATCTCCAAGCCTCCAAATATCTTTCCTTCTCCCCACCCCATCCTCCCCCCTGTCTTCCACACTCCCCATTCTTTTCCCGAAGCCTAATCCCTTCTTTGCATTTCCTCAATGTTTTTTTAAATCAATCCACCTGCTTTCCACCTTGTATATGTAACATGTGCATGGCCCCTGAGGAAGAAACCAAATGAGAACTTTACAGTATGCGAGCGTCAAAACAAAACAGTCAATGAGGATACACGCATGTAAGCATCTTTCTTTTACGACCCACTTATCTTATCCCTCCATCAATCCATCCATCCATGCATGCAACCCCAACCATAGGTGCTGTCGATGCAGGCTCCACGCAGGGACATACATTGGTTGGTTTGCCATTGCCTTTCCATGGGTATTCCAGGCAAGAATTTGGAATTCTGCCATGTAACAGCATACAATGGCCTTCTATTTCCAAAAGGCAAAGCGGGACCTCCACCACTGAAAGCTAGCATACAGGACAGCAGACCTCTCCTCCGAAGAAAGGCACACTCATTGATGCCTGTGATGCACCAGCATGAAAGTTCATGGTCGGGTCAGGAATCATTCATGCAGACTACACGTCCGAAATATCCCATCACCCCTTGCAATCCATGAATGCACCCCAAACCAAGCAGAACTTCCGACTACCATATGAGAGCGTCGTACACACAGCCAAGGCGATAATTTTAAATGAATTTTCTAATGAGGAAAATCAACAGCAATCAACATAAAATCCATACTTTCAATCACCAGTGGCAGATCTCATAGAGAGACTGGAATTTCAATTTCTGAAATTGGAATCCTTGAAAGATGAAAGCTAAATGTGTGCATTCAACAAAAGAAAAGAAAAATCTTCCTTACATCTGCACCATGACATCATTGAGAAGTACGCCATCCACGAGCTGCGTGTACTGGCTTAAAGCATCAGCTCCGTCCAAACCAGAGGGCAATAGCGTTCGGATCTGAACCAAAGGAAGAAAGATCACAAAAGTATTTTAACACTCATGTTTACTTTGAAGTTATTGTTTCAAATTACACACTCCTTCATAAAAGGCAACATGAAGCATATACCGCATAAGAGGCTCCCTAAACATAGATTGTACGCACAAGTCAAGTCAATGCCGATGTAAAAAGGAATATTTCAGATTGCTTTCTTGATTTATTTTGCTGTCCAATGCAAAGTTTACAAATCCTTCATGATTCAGTTACCACTTGTAAAAGCGCAAAACAAGGGTTACAGCCTACAGGGCAAATAATACACAACAACATGTATTTTAAGGCCATTTTCCCTGCTAGAGCGGGGGTTAGCCTTGCGGTCCCCATGACAATCTTCTCCATTTTGCCCTATTTTCTGCATCTCTCCTTGTTAACCCCCTTGCCCGCATTTATTCTTCCACCATCTTTAGCCAAGTCTTTCTCGGTCTTCCCCGTCTTCTATTTCCTTCTACATTCATTTCCATCACTCTTCTCAACCAGTCACTTTCATCCTTCCTCAACACATGACCAAACCATCTCAACCTGTTCCCCTTCACAGCATCAATCACAGGCTCTATTCCCATCATCTTTCGCAATTCATCATTTGTCTTCCTCTCTCTCAACGATACTCCGCACATCCATCGAACCATTGGCATTTCCACCCTTTCCAACCTTCGTTGCTGCTCTACGTTCATTACCCATGTCTCGCTCCCATAAATCATAACACTTCTCACACATGCAGCATACACCTTTCCCTTCAGCTTCAACGACACTCCCCTCATCATCAGCACGCCACTCAATTCCCGAAACTTCTTCCATGCACATCTCACTCGAGCAACCGTTGCCGAGTCTGATCCACCTTCTCCATTCAGCATGTCTCCGAGGTAGCAAAATGTTTTCACACCTTCCAGCTTCACGCCGTCTCCAAGATCCAACCCAACATTTCCTCCATCTGCAGCTCCCTCTGTGCACACCTTACATTTGAATGTAGCTGCCACACTGGTTAATGACCCTCTCAGACCACTACATTTTTGATGAACCCACTCAGCGCACATTGTACACTGAATGGAGTTCACTCCGACACCCTTCCGACACACAGCACAGGGCCACTTCCCAGTTCTTTCCACCTCACCACATGCTTTACCACTTGCCATCACCTTCGTCTTTCCGATATTCACCTTCAGACCTTTTGTCTCCATACATTCCTTCCACGTGTTCATCTTTTCCTTCAGTCCATCCATACTTTCCGCAATCAACACCAGATCATCTGCATACAACAACTCCCACGGTAAACCCTCCTTTACGTTCTGAGCCAGCACCTCCATCACAGCTACAAATAGTAGTGGACTTAGTACCGACCCCTGATGCACTCCCACCTTCACCTCAAACTCACCACTGTTCCCGTCCTTCGTCCTTACAGCTGTGCGCGCTCTTTTGTACATTGCCATCACTACTCTGATCAACCATTCCTCCACTCCTAACTTCCTCAATGCCCATGTCAATACTTTGCGTGGAACCCAATCGAATGCTTTCTCCAGATCAACAAACCCAAGAAACAACTTCTTCCTCTTCTCCATGTACTTCTCCTGCAACTGCCTCACAATGAAAAGCGCGTCTGTCGTTCCTCTTCCTGGCATGAATCCAAACTGCATTTCGTCGATCTTCACTTTCTTCCTTATCCTCCTCTACAACACCCTTTCCAATACCTTCATTCCATGCTCCAATAACTTTATCGCTCGGTACGAGCCACACTCCAGAGGGTCACCTTTCCCCTTGTATAGAGGGACGAGGGTACTCAGTTCCCAATTCACTGGAATGCAGCCTTCTTTCACCACCAGATTACAGATCTCTGTCATTCTCTTCACACCCCAACTTCCTGCTGCCTTCAACATATCTCCCACAACTCCCGTCGGCCCTCCCGCTTTTCTACCCTTCATTGCTTTTATCGCTTCCTCAACTTCCTTCTCAGTTATCTTCTCTGCCGGTCCTAAAACTAGGTTACTCTCTATGTTGCCATCCCATTCATTCTCTGTATTCAACAGCATTTCCATATATCTTTTCCATTTTCCTTTAATTCCATCTGGGTCGACAACGATTTGTCCCACTTCATCCTTCAAGCAACTCACCCCCATCACATCACACCTCTTTTTCGCTATCTGCTTTGCAATCCTGAATACTGCTTTCTGACACTCTTCCGAATCCAAGCGTTCTCCGAACATTTTCCTACATGCCTCCTGCGCCTTTGCTACCTCTTTCTTTGCAGCCTTCCTGGCTGCCTTATAATTTTCATGCTCTGCTGTTTCTGCTCCCGTACCCTTCGCCTTCTGCCACTCCTTGAACTTCTTCCTCTTCTCGTCAATCCTCTTTCCAACTTCATCATCCCACCACCATGTTTCCGAGTGCCTCGGTGGTCCTTTTGTCCATCCACATACCTCACCAACGGCTCCCAACAGACTAGCTTTCATTGACATCCAACCACTACCACCACAACCACAGGGCAAATAATGATAGCAGATATTTGTTTCGGACAGTGATGTTATGGAATGGCATTTGATTATGATGGAGAGGTGAGTGGCAAAGAAGAAGAACACCTACAATCCCGAGACAGTTGGGCTTTAAGCACCTCCCACTAGAATGCCGTGATGTCATCCAGCATGATGAAGTCTGACAAAAGTCAACTTTTGACTGGGCCAAACAGAATAAAGTACAATTAGATACCATAAGCGTAATTGTAAGACTAATTATGCCAACAGCGTTTGATGATGAAGCACAAAATGGTGAGAGATGAGATAGGAAACGACAGAAACCATAATATCTGTTCTATTAGAGCTGTTTGCCTGTTTCAGGTTTGAAACCCCAAAAAATCGATTTTTATTTTATTTTTATTTATTTATTTTTCTTAAATCACTCGATCGTATCCAAGCCTCTGTAGCTATGTGAAAGGGAATATTAACCCCATTCAACCTCAACCCCATTCCTTTGTGGGCGTAGGGAAATATTTTAGGTCCCCGCAAAAAAAATAAAAAATTGAGCGGGCAACACCGGGTACCCCTGCCATTTATTTATATAGATAATATTAAAAATAATAAATAGAGAGTTAACAGAACACCTTACCCCATGTAGTCCTGAGAAAACGGCATGGGAAGAGTCTTTTAAACTCTTGCTTGCGTTTCCGAGTACAATCTATATTTTCACTAATTTTACGAGCCTCAATTTTGTTTGAATCTCGATATTCCCTAACATGAGAGCGCAAGCGGCATGTTTGATTGGATGAGATGGCGTAAAATGGCACAATATTTTGCCCAATTTATTGCTAAACGGCAGGTTTACCTCCGTTAATTAACTGCCTTTTAAATGTTAAATTAGTTATTTGTGCCTGCTGTTTGTGTCCTTTATGATGTCCTTAGCAACAGTACGTTCCCTGTTTGGAATGATTTTCATTTACTTGAGTTCATATTTTTTATGACATCGTTCATATTTTATTGAATGATCGTTTTAAGGCCATTATCCCCGCTAGAGCGGGGGGTTAGCCTTGCGGGCCCCATGAAAATCATGGTTCCCTGTTTGAGGCAATGTTTTTATGGCCGGATGCCCTTCCTGATGCCAACCCTTAGTCGCCTCTTACGATGAGCAGGGATACGGTGTACCTATTCTAAACCGGGGTACACACCGGAATCATTCATTCCAGCAAGCTGGTACTCAATTTGCCGACCTCGGAAGGATGAACAGGCTGAGTCAACCCCCCTGGCGTTAATTCAGTGATCGACCGGGATTCGAACTAAGGATCCTAGGGATCCCAAGCCAGCACCCTAACCGCTAAGCCAACACCAGGCAACACCAGTTCATATTTTATTGTGACGTCACATTTGCTTGCGTTCATTTACTTCATTTTGTTTCACTGTCAGACAGGCAGACTAAAATAATTATGTCACTCCTCTCTGCGCATGCACACTCGGGACGAGATTCCATACAATTTGCAAATTCAGAGCCAAAGTGCTGCTAAACTGCAGATTCATGTTTTGATTTGTGTTCTAGTGTTCAAAATATATACAGTAATTCAATTGAAATAAAGTTGTTCCTCGATCATAGACAGATGTCTGTAGACATACAGACAGACAGAGTAAACCAATTGCTTAAGCCCACATGGAGATTTGCATTGGCGTAATAATATTAATAATAATAATAATAATAATAATAATAATAATAATAATAATAATAATAGAGGTCCATACTCTTGATAGAGCTTTGGGCATTTACAAGCCGATAAATGTTTCAAGGCTAGAACCAAATGTGGACTGATCGTCACTCGGCCGCAGGATACTCAACTGAAGGCGATTTGGGTAGGAATTTGTTCATGGTCCCATCGATGTTTAATGCTTAATGGCGATGCCTACCCTTTGTGAAAGACACCACAAGATATTTAATGTCCTCTATCAACCAGTGCGGGCAGACGGCTCCTCCGGCATGACGTCATATATATGATATACTGTATATCGTGTGTATATAGATATCCAAAACGCATCATTACACAGGTCAATTACAACAAAAAAGGTCCTTGGTTAAAAGAAGAAGAAGAACAGATTGTGTAGTTAATCAGCAAGTGGCAGGACAGCTCAGTGAGGGTGTGCCCGCCGTCTAGTCTCGGGTTGAGTTAATTTCCCGAGGGAAATGGCATCAAAAGTCAGGCCTTTCTAGGCTGAACATTGTTGCATCTTCAAGTATGCTGTGCGGAGCGATTTCCAGGCATCACGTCTGCTTACACTTGCTTGAGGACAAAAGAGATGGAACTTTTAATTTTTATAACAAGGATAGTCTTCAATAATACTTTCCTTACGAGGAGTACGACAGAAGAAGAAAAAAACAAAAAAAAACAACAACAACATACCAGGCCTGGTTACATTAGCATTTTCCTACTATACTACAGCAGCAGAGCTTTTCCTAATTAATGAAAGATTTTAAGCATGAGCGGTGATTTCCTATCGAGTCAGGTGTGTATGAATGATCATAAACAGATCTCTGGCCCGAGACTTCACAGGACGAATAATCCACATAACGAGGTTTATCTTTACAATATTGTCTCTTGTTTTGTCTGGTCTTGTCTTGTCAAGGTAATCCCTTTAGCAGCTCACTCAGGAAGCTATACTGGGACAGATGGTGTCTCATGTCAAAACAGTATGTTAGAAGACAAAATAAATTAGTATGATTTTAAGCATTTCCTAGAAGGGTATTACGTGTCGTTGGCATTCACAGGTTGTACTAACAGCTAAGGCGGCGATTTTGGTCTTGACCAACGTGATGTTTCCACCAACAAATCCTGTTGTGACAAAGCGGTTACAATGAGATTAGCATAGGAATCGCCACCCTAGCTGCTAGACCTATGCCTTGTACCACTTCAAAAGATGTCAATGCAAAATCCATTAGTAACTCCTCAAACAGATGTTCTGGGTAAGCTTGGTGACAAATGCAACACATGTACATGTAACGTATACCTGATTATATATTGAAGTTGCACTATTGTCTAACTCTAAAATCCTTCAAAAACCAGAATGGCACTCGGTAGAGCGCATACCTCCGCCAGGCTGAACAGTTTATGGTTTGTATCCCACTGATAGGGCGGATCGGGATTCAGACCTAAACCAAAATCTAATTGACTTGTTCTTGTCACCTAACCAACTCGTCCACCAAGTTTCGTCCGAATCCGTCCACAACTTTTTGAGATATCCTGCTATGTATGATTTTTGGCCCGATCTCCCAATGGTGAAGATTCACTTTTTAAATTCTAGTGGCTGGATACGAATCCGGATCTTCACCAAAATCTAATCAGTTCGTCCTTGTCACATACGCTACATCTCTGCCAAATTTCTTCCGAATCCGTCCACAACTTTTTGAGATATCCTGCTTCGTATGATTTTTGGCCCGATCTCCCAATAGTGAAGATTCACTTTTAAAATTCTAGTGGCTGGATACGAATCCGGATCTTCACCAAAATCTAATCAGTTCGTCCTTGTCACATACGCTACATCTCTGCCAAATTTCTTCCGAATCCGTCCACAACTTTTTGAGATATCCTGCTTCGTATGATTTTTGGCCCGATCTCCCAATAGTGAAGATTCACTTTTAAAATTCTAGTGGCTGGATACGAATCCGGATCTTCACGAAAATCTAATCATTTCGTCCTTGTCATATACGCTACATCTCTGCCAAATTTCTTCCGAATCCGTCCACAACTTTTTGAGATATCCTGCTACGTATAATTTTTGGCCCTATCTCCCAATGGTGAAGATTCACTTAAAAAATTCTTGTAGCCGGATCCGAATCCGGATCTTTACCAAAATCTAATCATTTCGTCCTTGTCACATACGCTACATCTCTGCCAAATTTCTTCCGAATCCGTCCACAACTTTTTGAGATATCCTGCTACGTATCATTTTTGGCCCTATCTCCCAATGGTGAAGATTCACTTAAAAAATTCTTGTAGCCGGATCCGGATCCGGATCTTCACCAAAATCTAATCATTTCGCACCTTGACACATACGCTACATCTCTGCCAAATTTCTTCCGAATCCGTCCACAACTTTTTGAGATATCCTGCTAGGTATCATTTTTGGCCCTATCTCCCAATGGTGAAGATTCACTTAAAAAATTCTAGTAGCCGGATACGAATCCGGATCTTCACCAAAATCTAATCATTTCGTCCTTGTCACATACGCTACATCTCTGACAAATTTCTTCCGAATCTGTCCACAACTTTTTGAGATATCCTGCTAGGTATCATTTTTGGCCGTAACTCCCAATGGTGAAGATTCACTTTAAAAATTCTAGTAGCCGGATACGAATCCGGATCTTCACCAAAATCTAATCATTTCGTCCTTGTCACATACGCTACATCTCTGACAAATTTCTTCCGAATCTGTCCACAACTTTTTGAGATATCCTGCTAGGTATCATTTTTGGCCGTAACTCCCAATGGTGAAGATTCACTTTAAAAATTCTAGTAGCCGGATACGAATCCGGATCTTCACCAAAATCTAATCATTTCGTCCTTGTCACATACGCTACATCTCTGCCAAATTTCTTCCGAATCCGTCCACAACTTTTTGAGATATCCTGCTTCGTATGATTCTTGGCCCGATCTCCCAATGGTGAAGATTCACTTTAAAAATTCTATTGGCTGGATACGAATCCGGATCTTCACGAAAATCGAATCATTTCGTCCTTGTCACATACACTACATCTCTGCCAAATTTCTTCCGAATCCGTCCACAACTTTTTGAGATATCCTGCTAGGTATCATTTTTGGCCCAATCTCCCAATGGTGAAGATTCACTTAAAAAATTCTTGTAGCCGGATCCGAATCCGGATCTTTACCAAAATCTAATCATTTCGTCATTGTCACATACGCTACATCTCTGCCAAATTTCTTCCGAATCCGTCCACAACTTTTTGAAATATCCTGCTCCGTATAATTTTTGGCCCTATCTCCCAATGGTGAAGATTCACTTAAAAAATTCTTGTAGCCGGATCCGAATCCGGATCTTCACCAAAATCTAATCATTTCGCACCTTGACACATACGCTACATCTCTGCCAAATTTCTTCCGAATCCGTCCACAACTTTTTGAGATATCCTGCTCCGTATAATTTTTGGCCCTATCTCCCAATGGTGAAGATTCACTTAAAAAATTCTTGTAGCCGGATCCGAATCCGGATCTTCACCAAAATCTAATCATTTCGCACCTTGACACATACGCTACATCTCTGCCAAATTTCTTCCGAATCCGTCCACAACTTTTTGAGATATCCTGCTTGGTATCATTTTTGGCCCAATCTCCCAATGGTGAAGATTCACTTAAAAAATTCTTGTAACCGGATACGAATCCGGATCTTTACCAAAATCTAATCATTTCGCACCTTGACACATACGCTACATCTCTGCCAAATTTCTTCCGAATCCGTCAACAACTTTTTGAGATATCTTGTTGACAAACAGACAAACAAGCAGACAGGGGTGAAAACATAACCTCCATCCACCTTTGGTGGCGGAGGTAACTATAGTTTCATGGTCCAAGTATCCATGACCATGAAACCGAGACCATGATCATGACCATGATCCATGACCACGAGCCAATGAAGGAAGAAAGGTAAAGTGCAGTCCAATTAAATTAACATCCCAAAACAATCCATGAGCTCTCTACGATGGCTTATGGTACATGTTCATGGTAGCGGTGATGAGCAAGCCGTGCTGTAATCAAATAGGTAAACCGTACACTCAAAACACTTTCACATCCGTGACATGCGGTAGGCCTCGTTTAATCATGCCATCATGTTAGTCTTACAAGTCCGTAATGGAAAAGAATGAAACCTTTTTATTTTATTTTATAAGCCGAGCCGTTGCTTATGTGAAGGAAAGTTCCAGCTCTGCGCACTTACGTCATAGTCAGCATTCTATCAGGCACGACATGCTGGTGGGCACGAGTCATTATTTCCCAGCAAAAGGACGCGATAACAAAAGGCTCTTAACCACATGTCTTCTCAACCATATGGGAACATGAAATATGATTTATTAGATAAATAATGATGCAATCCAATTTGGTGAAGCACAAACATGAATACGAAATGCAGTCGTTTACTCATGATTGCGGCACCCGACTGCCGATGTGCATCGTTGCTGCAGCCGTGGCGATGGCGCGAGTGCAGCGCGCAGTTTCGTGCAATGCAATGTTACTCGACTTACTGAACCCCCAGGCCGCTCATCCAGGATGCACAACCTTGATTAGTTAAATCAATGTACGAGCAAGAATGGACGGAATAACTTTCAATGAAATATATCGAATCCTAAAATATATATTACATATAATCGGCTAATGCTGTCTTTGTATTTCTCACCCTGAAACACGGAAATGGTCCTCAGAGAGAAGTTTTTAAGTAAAAGCTGTTCCAAATTAATCCAAACCTGTGGGGAAATATTCACATTATTCACAAATAATCACACCGAGCTCGTCTTCACGCTGTTGAAAGCAAAGCTTTCAGATTCATTGGAATCTCCCGTGATGAAGCTAACTCCGAGGGCCTTTCACTCACTCACCGCAGGCAGGTAGGTGGTCTTTCTGTCTTCTACCGACTCCTCTCCGGCCTTGTCCCCCCCCAGCTCTGTCTGTGCCCTGTCCCCCTAATATTCCTACAGGTCGCACAAGATCTGCCTGCAACCCTCTTATGGTTAAACTGCCGAAATCTCGGCTCTCTGCTCACCTTCACTCCTTCATTCCCCTTTTCTCCCGGCTCTGGAACAAACTCCCACACTCCCTTCAATCCCAGTCCTCCCTCCAGTCTATCTATAATGCCAGTAATCTCTGTGTGTGTGTGTGTGTGTGTGTGTGTGTGTGTGTGTGTGTGTGTGTGTGTGTGTGTGTGTGTGTGTGTGTGTGTATGTCTGTGTGTTTGTCTGTGACCGCTGTTTCTCGACAACCACGGGTCCGATATACTTTAAACTTGCCAGGTATATTGCTGGGGACCCGAGAATGTGCCTTTTCAAGGTTTCATATTAATCGGACAAGTAGTTACCGAGCTATGTCCAAAAAACGATTCAACCAATCAGAGAGCAGCGAGCTATCACGTGTGCCGAACGTGCCAAACAGACTCTGCCTCGGACGGCACATTTGAGAGCGTATTCATTTATTTCACGTTGGCAAACTATGTTGGCGTTCAACTATGTTTTAAAACTAATTAAAACTAATTTGCGATTCTTTCGCTTTCCTGCGCGTTTGTGCACGCTATGGCGATTTCTTTACCAAACTCCGCAAGCCGTTCGCTTTGGACCAAACCATTTCATGTAAATAGAGGGGGGGGATATAATTTTAGATATATATATAGTACGGGCATGCCCTAGTTTCTTTAAAACAGCTGTTCACCACCATCTCTTATCTTCCCCCATCCAAAACCTTGATCTTTTCTACCCCCGTTAATTCACCCCAAATCCACTTTTTTGGGAAATACCGACTTCTTTCTTTCCTGGAAGTTCTAGCAGTGTCCATGTGTTTTATACCTTTCCCACCTGCCCCGTCCCCACCTTCCCATGCCTCCTCCCCCAAGCCCTCCCCCTCCCACAGATCTCCCAATGTCCCTGCTCTCTGTTGTTGTAGTTGTGCGCTTCCCTCTCTCTCCACATCTTGTCTCCCACTCCCTTTATTGTATGTTTTGTGTCCGTTTTTTTTTTGTGATTGATGTTAGCTCTTACACAAGCCTCGATCTTGTATGCAAAAAAAAGGAAAAACACATTAAAAAATAAATAAATTCACTGACCAAAAAAATAATAATTGAAGGTGGGCAGTGTATAGGCAACAAATCGCTGCTTCGATCGCTCCCCAAAAAATTTGCTGTTAATAAATATGTAGGTTAACATTTTTGAGCTATTTAAAGGAGTGCAATAATAAAAGTCTTCCTTTTTAAAATCTGTTTTACATTGTGGTATTTTTACCACAGGCTCTGCTAGTATGTAGTATTTTACCATATCTAGTTAGCAAAGCTCAAAGCAGCTCACACCAGACATCATCTGGCTCATTACGCGTGACACGCGTTACATTTCGGAGACGATTTTCAGGGATTAATTGAAATTGCACCCTGGAAAAGAGTATTAGTATGTTTCGCCACATATAGTACCCGATAGGACCATCCTTTTAAATAGTGCGGAAGCAAATGGACGATCGGCTGCCCTTTCTACCGTAACGCTTTAGCTGTCATGCATGTTGCAGCAAGATGATTCACAAGTTTAGAAGTTCCGAATTTGCTGCACATTTTCTGTCATGTGAATGGCTTATCCTCAATAACCAAGCAGAACAATTTGGCAATGCGAGGAAGAATGCTCAGCACCTCTATGTGTACTGTGTGCTCCACTTTTGTGGTGCACACCGATGTTGTTGTCCATGGTGTTAAGGACATTAACATCAAGTACAGGATTAAGGTTCCTTTTCAAACATAGTCTCGACAAACGTAGTTGTGCTAGTTAGGGCGTAACATATCGCAGCACCGTGGGGATACCAGGCCGCAGATCTTTTTGAAGACGATGACCAAGGACATTTGCATTGAGGTTTCCCTGTGGGAAACATTTGCTCGATATTGAACAACCGATGCGCACGGTCAAGTTGACGGTCAAGGGCTCCGATGGCCGAGACCAGATGACTTTTTTTTAAATCAGAGCTCAGAAGAAATCAGAGGATGAGTTCACAACGGGTGTTTCACGTGGACTCTGATGGAAGAAGCAATGGCAACACGTACTTCACTTACTCTGATCTCGGAAAGGGGTTGTACATGGGGATGGGGGACGGGAGTGGGGAAGCGGATTCTGTGAAGTCCCTGGTGAGGCCCACGATAATGAGCACGCGTATTGCGACGATTGATCAAAATCCAGGAGACTCTTTGCTGCTGTGTAGCAACTAATGTCAGAGGTGACAGCAACACATGTCACATGTGACGACATGAGAATACATTACCGAATCCGTCGACGAATGTGGCCCTTTGGACAATGTAGGCTACAAAATAGAATGTAGAGTTGGTGAGGAAATGCAGGCATGGAAAACTGCCATGGATGATGATGACGTCACGGCGATCATGCCATAGTCCAAGCCAGGAGAAGCACACGAGCTCTCAGCCGATAGTCTGCAGATAAATACAAGGAATTGAGGTCTTTTTTTCCAATATGAGGTGTGAAATTTCCTGCAGAGGTGTTGTTGATGGTGGTGGTGGTGGTGGTGGTGGTGGTGGTGGAGGTGTTGTTGTTGTTGGTGTTGGTGATGCTGTTGATGGTGGTGGTGGTGATGGTGTTGTTGATGGTGGTGGTGGTGGTGTTGTTGTTGATGGTGGTGGTGGTGTTGTTGGTGGTGGTGGAGGTGGTGTTTTTGATGGTGGTGGTGGTGTTGTTGATGGTGGTGGTGTTCTTGATGGTGGTGGTGGTGGTGTTGCTGATGGTGGTGTTGTTGATGGTGGTGGTGTTGTTGATGGTGGTGGTGTTGTTGATGGTGGTGGTGGTGGTGTTGGTATTAGTGATGGTGGTGGTGGTGCTGTTGATGGTGGTGGTGGTGGTAATGGTGGTGTTGGTGGTGGTATTGTTGATGGTGGTGGTGTTGTTGATGGTGGTGGTGTTGTTATTGGTGATGGTGGTGGTGGTGATGGTGGTGTTGTTATTGGTGATGGTGGTGGTGGTGGTGGTGATGGTGGTGTTGTTCATGTTGATGGTGTTGTTGATGGTGGTGGTGGTGGTGGTGTTGTTGATGGTGGTGGTGGTGTTGTTGGTGGTGGTGGAGGTGGTGTTTTTGATGGTGGTGGTGGTGTTGTTGATGGTGGTGGTGTTCTTGATGGTGGTGGTGGTGGTGTTGCTGATGGTGGTGTTGTTGATGGTGGTGGTGTTGTTGATGGTGGTGGTGGTATTGGTGATGGTGGTGGTGGTGCTGTTGATGGTGGTGGTGGTGGTGGTGATGGTGGTGTTGTTGTTGGTGGTGGTGTTGTTGATGGTGGTGTTGTTGTTGTTGATGGTGGTGGTGTTGTTATTGGTGGTGTTGTTGTTGATGGTGGTGGTGTTGTTATTGGTGATGGTGGTGGTGATGGTGGTGTTGTTATTGGTGATGGTGGTGGTGGTGGTGGTGATGGTGGTGTTGTTCATGGTGGTGGTGTTGTTGATGGTGATGGTGGTGGTGGTGGTATTGGTGATGGTAGTGGTGGTGCTGTTGATGGTGGTGGTGGTGGTGATGGTGGTGTTGTTGATGGTGGTGGTGTTGTTGATGGTGGTGGTGTTGTTGATGGTGATGGTGTTGTTGATGGTGGTGGTGTTGGTGGTGGTGTTGTTGATGGTTCTGGTGGTGGTGGTGTTGTTGATGGCGGTGGTGGTGGTAGTGGTGATGGTGGTGTTGTTCATGGTGGTGGTGTTGTTGATGGTGATGGTGGTGGTGGTGGTATTGGTGATGGTAGTGGTGGTGCTGTTGATGGTGGTGGTGGTGGTGATGGTGGTGTTGTTGATGGTGGTGGTGTTGTTGATGGTGGTGGTGTTGTTATTGATGGTGGTGGTGGTGGTGTTGTTGGTGATGGTGGTGGTGGTGGTGCTGTTGATGGTGGTGGTGGTGTTGTTGATGGTGGTGGTGTTGTTGATGGTGGTGGTGTTGTTGATGGTGATGTTGTTGATGGTGGTGGTGGTGTTGTTGATGGTGGTGGTGTTGTTGATGGTGGTGGTGTTGTTGGTGGTGGTGGTGGTGGTGGTGTTGGTGATGGTGGTGGTGGTGGTGCTGTTGATGGTGGTGGTGGTGGTGGTGATGGTGGTGGTGTTGTTGATGGTGGTGGTGTTGGTGGTGGTGTTGTTGATGGTTCTGGTGGTGGTGGTGTTGTTGATGGCGGTGGTGGTGGTAGTGGTGAAGACACGAGAACGAATGTAATGAAGTCATTCAGCCGTAGTATCTTGACAAGGCCAGAACCAACATGGTCATTGTAGCCATTTTATATTTTATAATCAAAATTACTTCGACGACGGCAATGTTATTCGGAAGTCTTGTGATTGCAAACACTTTGAACGAACCGAGCTCCAAGCACTGACGTCACCGTCGAATCGGTTCACCAGCCTTTCAAGCTCAAACGGCGACCAATGACAGAACGTGCTTGGAATACGTTGCGATTTAAAATCCGAAGCATCGGATTGTGTCAGATGACATCATATTATAAAAACGTTTAAAAGCAAAAATAACGTTGCTAACAGCCGCCTGGGAACCTTCTCCGTGCTTCCAGGAACAAGCGAAGGAAACGCGCGTCAAAACACCGACGAAACAGATCGTATTTTAATTATTCTCTACATTCAGGCTTCTACCAGGCCTTCGCCGTCGCCATGGAAACCGGCGCGCCGAGATTCGGTACTCGGGCAATAAATAAATAAATAAATACACCAAATACGTGCGAAGACGACATGGTGTGAGTCGTGAATAATGTACAATAATACAATGTACAATAATATAATGTACAATAATATAATGTACAATAATATAATGTACAATAATATAATGTACAATAATATAATGTACAATAATATAATGTACAATAATACAATGTACAATAATACAATGTACAATAATACAATGTACAATAATACAATGTACAATAATATAATGTACAATAATATAATGTACAATAATACAATGTACAATAATACAATGTACAATAATATAATGTACAATAATATAATGTACAAAGCTCACCCAGGCGGAGAGAGGACTCGTGAGGAAGCGCTGCAGCTGCTGGTACGAGGTCTCCTGGTCGGTTTCGGCCATTGTGCGCGTCTTCCTCCACCTCCTTCTTTTTTGGTAACCACGGTAGTGCGATTCAGATCCTCTTCCTCCTCGACCTGCTCACTCCCCCCTTTCCTCGCTCGTCGTCCCGGGGATCAATGCCCTGTCACTCCGCCCGGGAGGCGTCCTCGAGCCCATGAGCCGACGGAAAAACGCCCGGGATCCAATGATAATTCATATACCGGGATAAAATCCGGCAGCGGTAGTTATTGATGACGATAAGAAGCAAAACTAGCGAGAAGCGAGAAGCGAGAAGCGCGCTTACGTTACGTGTAGAGTAATGAAAACCCAAGGCAGAATGAAGGGATTAAAGGCGCCTTGAGGAAGAACGGGCCCAGTTTGACCGCCGGTCCAAACCCCTCACCATAGCCCTCGGTGTCACCCTACCCGCTACTAACAGTTCGCACGTTTTAACCTCCAAGTCGATAACGGCCATGGACACGCCCATTCGTCTCCCCCGCCCATTC
Source organism: Myxine glutinosa (assembly GCF_964187855.1). Classification (NCBI taxonomy): domain Eukaryota; kingdom Metazoa; phylum Chordata; class Myxini; order Myxiniformes; family Myxinidae; genus Myxine; species Myxine glutinosa. Next base: position 172,353,451 of record NC_136265.1, read on the forward strand.
CTTCTCTCCATTTGAGCGTTCAAGCCCCGACACGAACTGCCCCCTGCAGGCGAATTCCAAGGATGGTGCCCGTTCCATTTCCCCCAAATTAGCATATTTTCGTGTATCTTGTAATACCCTCCCACCGAGAATGGCCATCCATGCACCTTTACACAGACAATCCGGGTTCCTCCTGCGTTAAGACACCCTGACCCAGTATGCACCCAGTATGCCTATAATTCTCATATCCGAATCCATATTCAGATCTTCACCAAAATCGAATCTGTTTGTCCTTGTCAGACACCCAACCGGTTCACCAAGTTTCGTCCAAATCCATCTACAACTTTTTGAGATATCTTGCTATGTATCATTTTTGGCCAGATCTCACAATGGTGAAGAATCACTTTAAAAATTCTACTTGCTGAATCCGAATCCAGATCTTCACCAAAATTGAATCGATTCTTCCTTGTCACATACACAACCTGTCCACCAAGTTTCGTCTAAATCCGTCCACAACTTTTTGAGATATCCCGCAATGTATCGTTTTTGGCCCTATATCTCCAAATGGTGAGGAATCAGTTAAAAATTAAATAATTCTCATATTCGAATCCATATTCAGATCTTCACCAAAATCGAATCGATTTTTCCTTGTCACACACCCAACCGGTTCACCATGTTTCGTCCAAATCCATCCACAACTTTATGAAATATCCTGCTATGTATCATTTTTGGCCAGATCTCCCAATGGTGAAGAATCACTTCAAAAATTCTACTCGCTGAATCCGAATCCAGATCTTCACCAAAATCGAATATATTAGTCCTTATCAGACACCCAACCGGTTCACCAAGTTTCGTCCAAATCCATCCACAACTTTTTGAGATATCCTGCTATGTATCATTTTTGGCCAGATCTGCCAATGGTGAAGAATCACTTCAAAAATTCTACTCGCTGTATCCGAATCCAGATCTTCACCAAAATTGAATCGATTCTTCCTTGTCACACACACAACCTGTCCACCAAGTTTCGTTTAAATCCGTCCACAACTTTTTGAGATATCCTGCTATGTATCGTTTTTGGCCCGATCTCCCAATGGTGAAGAATCACTTTAAAATTCTAGTAGCCGGATCCGGATCTTCACCAAAATCTAATAATTTCGTCCTTGTCACATCCGCTACATCTCTGCCAAATTTCGTCCGAATCTGTCCATAAATTTTTGAGATATTTTGTTCACAATCAGACAGACAGGGGTGAAAACATAAACCTTCGTCCACCTTTGTTGGCGAAGTTAACAACTGCTGCACAACACTTCTGTAATTTCTCTGACTTCCTTCTTGTGTGTTTACCTGTAGAGGGTTCCCCGTGCCACAGCTCGGTTTTCCCGACTACGGGATTGTTGGGGTATTGATGAAATCGATTTCCAGCAATTTTATAATGGCCATCAGTAGTACAGCCCTATTGTTATTAATTAATACATGATTATCTCGTGCGATCTTTTGATCTTGTTGTGCGAGTCACCTGCTGTGGCTTCACCCTATTGTCTAATGTAAACTTTGTTTTGGTAGTGGAATTCCCGAGTTTAATCATGCTTTTATCGTGTTATGACCACACATTGTCCATGACGTCATACGTTATCATCCGCACCGCATTGATCACGTAGAGGGAGGAGCTAGCAAAGTGGGTGGAGTCTATGACCTTTTAAAATGGCGAATTTATCGAACCCTAATTACACTCGCCAGAGGAGAGGGTATTGCATTTGAGTCTGTTTGTCCGCACAGAATAAATATGATTTTCTCTGCAACCGTTGCTCCGATTGACAGGAAATTTTCACCATAGATGCAACTCCACCTGTAGAATTTTAAAATGATAATTATGACGTCATAGGTCACGTGGTTCGGCCGCCATCTTGGAAAAATCGGAAAACTTTGCACCTCTATATCTCCGAAAGTGCTGAATAGAAAAAATTGAGACATGGCTCATTGTAAAGCACTCTCCATGGGGAATAAAATATGTTAATGATGATGTCACAGGTACCTCCATTATGACGTCATAATTTGACAAGTACAAAACTTTTCCATCAAGATGAAATTTCTTGAGCATAATCTAGGAATAAATTAGTGGAGAAAAAAATAATGATGACGTCATCGGTAGCGTGGTTCGGTCGCCATTTTTGTTTTAACACAAAAGCCTTAAAAACCACTGAAAACACATCCTGGCGAGGGTTTGCAATCTGATTGCTCTTTCTTGTTATATATATTTTTGCGGGGTTGACACATTCAAATGCAATGTCCGAGTGATTTCGTGGTACTGTCGATACCTAAGAGCTGAAGTCTGTAACAGATTAATGAAATTTTCCAAGTGCAGTATCCCAAAAATGTTCCAGATGTGCAAATAAGGCGTTCAAGCAAAATTGCATTTCTACGTCATAGAAATCGTGTGTTCGTCAAGGCTCGATATCCCTCTGACCTTTAACCTTAAGCCTGGCGTTGGCTTTACGGTAAAGGTGGCTGGATTAAGATCACGTGGTCTTGATTTCAAGTCCCTGTCGACCGTTGAATGAACACCAGGTGCGTTGACACTTGGCTCAGCCTGTCATCCCTCCGAGGTCGACAAACAAAATGAGCTCCAGCTTACTGCAGGGGGCACTGCATCAGCGGCACCTCGTTTTGCCTTGTCTTGTTTTACCTACACGAAGTCGGTGTGTTGTATGTAAGGAAGGCTTTCTGACGCTCCACAATGATAAACAAGTCAAAGTTGGGGTGGGGGCCATTATGTATGCAGTACAGAACACCTGCGCTGGTGAGTCACGCAGAAACACGGCCGTGGATTGATTACTTTACGTAGGGGGGGATTTGATAATGAAAGGCTTCTAAAGTCCATATTAACTGATTATACTTTCGTTATCAATGTAGCGACTGATAGCGTTTTATATGCAGACGTTATTTTGTTACCTCCACCACCAAAGGTGAATTAAGGTTATGTTTTCACCCCTATCTGTGAACAAAATATCTCAAAAATTTGTGGACGGATTCGGACAAACTTTGGCAGAGATGTAGCGTATGTGACAAGGACGAAATGATAAGATTTTGGTGAAGATTCGGATCCGGATCCGGCTACTAGAATTTTTAAAGTGATTATTCACCATTGGGAGATAGGGCCAAAAACGATACCTAGCAGGATATCTCAAAAAGTTGTGGACGGATTTGGACGAAACTTGTTGGACTGGTTGTGTATGTGACAAGGAAAAATCGATTCGATTTTGGTGAAGATCCGGATCCAGATCCAGCTAGTAGAATTTTAAAAGTGATTCTTCACCATTGAGTGAAATGGCCAAAAAATGATACATAGCAGGATATCTCAAAAAGTTGTGGACGGATTTGGACGAAACTTGGTGGACAGGTTGTGTGTGTGACAAGGAATAATCGATTCGATTTTGGTGAAGATCGGATATAAGAATTATTTGATTTTTAAAGTGATTCTTCACTATTGAGTGATATGGCCAACCAGGTGGAGGTATGCTCTCTACTGAGTGCCGTTCTAGTTGGTGCTGTTGTTGGCGAATGCATACTGGACTGGAATTGAATTCCGAATCCAGCCCACTGGTTGCATCATTATTGAGGCACGGATGATGCAGTGCACCTGCACATTCGGGATCGATTTATTTATCAGAGTGCCGGTGATAGCTTGCCTATGCTTCATGAAGGACGCCGTGCATGTGTTTTTTGTATACAGAGTTGAGGCTCGTGGAAGAGCTAGGGCACAGCATAAGAAAAGGAACAGGAGAAAGATGCTAACAGCAGGGCCGAGGGAGAAAATAGATGGAGACGGACAACAAGAGATGCACAGGTAAGGTTGAGGGTTAGGGAGAATGCAGATGGCGGATACAAAATGGATACAGAAGCGAAATTTGGGAAGGAGGTTAACGGGTGTAGAAAAGATCATGGTTTCTGATGGGGGATGATCTGAGATGGTGGTGAACAGCTGTCAGTTCAACATCCATCCGAGGGACACATTGATGCATCGGCATGCCTGTGAACACCAGGATGACAGTTTATAGCTGGGTTGAGATTCAAACCCGGGTTAGACACCTCGGAGGCGAGTGCGCGCATACGTACCAGCCTCGTAGAGTTAAAATCAGTCATGGTAAAACTACAGGTGTCACATCAACAAAATATTGCCATTGCTAAACGATCAAAATTCCAATAAAAAAAAACAAACACCACTGGATTCTATTGTTTTTTTTTCATTGTAACAATAAAACACAGCACTGTCCTATAAACATTGTGTCCAAGATGGAAAGCTATACACTACTTCAGTACTGTTGGCCGGTATCTTACAAGGGGTAACTATTTTGTTACAAACTACAGATTCTTAAATTAGAACAGCACTCCTTCCATTCAAAAGATGTTCAATGTGCAGAGCATGGCAACGTAGCGTCCGTCCGGCTATCGAGGGAGAACCGCTGGGCGCAGGTGAGCAGCGAAGGCCATGTGGTCGGTGCAGCACTGCTGGTGAAAGCATCACCTATTCGATAAAAATCAAAATGTAAATCAGATGGTGTGGACGTAAGGTCTCTGAATGACGGGCAAACACCACTTGCGGTGTGAAAACGTGACGACCCCGTTTCTCGGGGAAAAGGTCTTTTACACCTGTGTCTCACGAACAGTCGAGCGGCCTCGAAATACGAATTATCCGTGAATAAAGCACATTTTTGGTGCCACTTCAAGACAGAAAGTAACGCTGTTTGTTCAGGAATCAGAACGGATATCCATTTCAAACGCTTGGTCTCACCTCCTTGTACAATGTACAAGTCTCAAAATTGAAGGCTACCTAGGCCATCACGGATGCATTTGCACAGCAGCTGCCTCAAACGGATGCGTCGATTGATTATTCTGACCTCAGCGACCGGTCACTCGTCGATGCACGAATGGAGCGCGACTTTGCTTTCCAAGCTGTGAGCGTTCTTTTGCCGCGGCAAATCACAACGCGCTCGTTCCATCGTGATTGTATCATCCTGGATTTTAAACCTGAGATATCTTTTAAGTACTAAAGGCAAGATATTCGGCGGTTTTCATTCGACAAGGGGCCCCACAATGAATGTACTGTTTAAAAAAAATAAATAAATAAAAAATAACAAACAAGCTTCCGAACATCGCAAGGCGATGTCGAAGGGGTTTCCCTCGCTTGCTGAATTCGTTGTCGGTGACGAGTGAAAACAAGGCAGCACCAACAACGGCTGAATGAAAAAAAAAGAGTTGGGGGGCGTTTCACCTGTTGCAGGTAAAAATGCTGGTCCCAAAACACAACCCAACCTAATGTTAATGATGGCCCAGTCAAACTATTTTAACAAAACAGAAAAAAAAACCTCACTTATTCCTGCCCCCCTTTCCTCCGCGTACCCCGCAAACTTGAAAAATCCATCTGACCTTTCTCTCTTCCCCAAACAGTCGTGGCATGACAATAAGATAAAAGTACAATGACCAATTAAGTATCGCTTGAGGAAGTGGGAGGCGCGGGGGAATTGTCTTGGGAAAAAATAATTCAGCAGTGTTTTTTACGTTTTCACAGGAACAGAAGAAACAAAAGCTGACCCACATTTAACCCTGAGTAGTTCATCATCTGATAGAAAAAAAACAACCAAAGCAATGAAAGCCATTCATTCCTGGGAAGGAATGATTTGTCGCTGGTCCAGAAGCTTCCATGAGGAGCAGACGTACTGAAGGTACAAGGATGGCCCGTAGGTAAATATGCAGGTTCAGCTTCGGAGAACAGGACGTCCGTGTCACATACAACTGCATTCCAGCGCAGTGCAGGTTCTTAAGAAGGCAGGTGGACCAAGGTCGATTATGCCTCCAATTGCTGTCTTTTGGCCGAAGACATCTCAATGTTGTTTGGTTTTACACTTTCCTTTTCCTCCATCTTTTCTTCTTCTTCTTCTTCATCAGCCTCATCTTCTTCTTCCTCGTCTTCTTCTTCTTCCTCCTCCTCCTCCTCCTCCTCTTCCTCCTCCTCCTCTTCCATTCTCTCGTCCTCCTCTTCCATTCTCTCTTCCTCCTCTTCCATTCTCTCTTCCTCCTCATCCAGATGGTCCACAAGTCTCGTGTTTTTCTGCAAAGGCAAACATTTAATGCCACAGCACTTCATTACGTCTATCAATGTCGATGTGAACCTGCGCTCTAATAACAGCAGTAGCTTCAATGTACACTGAAGAGAAATTAGGGAAAGCTCAGGCTCAGATAGATTTACATGTGGCATGTTCTACAAAAACATTCACCCCCTTCTGTTAAATGACATCATTACCCTGCAAGCTTCATGGGTAAGCTAGCTTACAATATTGCATGTAATAGTTCAGCATTTTCCAGCTTACATGTTGGAATAGTACAAAACAGGAGTGAGCTTAGCAGAAATAAATATGCATATACTTGGAAGCGTTTACGCTTATGCACCTGTGATTACAGATAGTCTGGAGGGCCAACAGGTAGCTAAGAGGTGTATAGCCTGGGTTTGTATCTCGACCCAGCTATAAAGTGTCACCCTGATGTTTCGCATGTAAGGCAATGATGGATCAGTTGTGCGTGTCATCCATCGGAAGCACGTCAAGCCGGAGGACCTGTCTGCTAGCACTGGTCCTTGGCGGACGTTAAAAATCCCCCATTGTCTTTCGCGAAGAGGAGGCGAGCCATCGCTGGAACCCCAAACAAATTACAAATTCCCATCGCCTTCAGTTGAATGTCAGACCTGGCCAGATGGCTCGTGAAAGACTTGAGCCAAAAGGTTCCCCGTTGACCCCACGAGGTGGTGGCAATAATTGGGCCCGTGAAACAGCAATAGGAAATTACAGGCAATCTCACTCACTATACAGAGCTCCAGATATGTCAAAAAAACGTTTCCGATTCACGGAACATTGTCTTTTGGTCACATGGAGTGTGTTTTGTGTTTTACCTCCCCGTCAGATTCCTGATTCCTCTTCCGAGTGATTAAAATTAAATGAATCATTCGGGTGAATGTAATCCGCCTTCATATCAGCCGTAGATTTCAGGTGACAGCATTACAATTGGAGATTTTTAACGACAGAAAATAGTCTTCAAAACTTTCGCTGTAAACGATGTTGAAATACCCCACAGACGTGGTTAATAATACAGGGTTATAAAGGTTTACCAAATCAGCGTCCAATGAGCTGGCTCAACTCAAAGAGCGAGCACAGCATAGTGCAATGTGGCAACGTAACAATATTTGCCTTCAAATAGTCATTGCAATCGGATATTCCAAAACTCACTGGGTGATGAAGAGGAAAACAATGATCAACGATTATAGAGAATAAACATGATGTAAGGTGACCGAGTCATTATCTTTAATCAAATAGCCAAAGTGATGAGGAAAACAAAAAACCCCTTCGCAATCTCACCCTGGAATCTGCAGAACTCGGTACATCTGGCACACTAAGTGCGGGCCCCGTGGTCGAGTCAGGGGGCGGCGGGGGAGAATTGTTTGACCGAGAACACAAAGCCGAGGCAGATGGCTGCGATTCCTCGGTCACCTTTGGTCTGACCGCGGCAGAATCCGCGACGTTCTTCATCGAGAGAAAAGACTTGAAATCCGAGTTGCTGGGATCCTCCAGAGAGTCTCTGTCGTGATAATCTGCACACGCTGAAGACGATAACGCACCAGCAAAGCATGGTCATCGACTGTAATTGGCATGTTGCTTTCCTCCTAGAGAAGTTATACTTTCAAAAGTACACACAAACTGGGTAGGGACTCTCTCCCTTTGTCCTCAGCATAAGGAAATCACGAGACTTCCTACGTAGGGATGGCACGGGCAACCCATAGCTATAATAACAACATAAACCCTCAAAAAAACCTACGAAGATGCAAACTTATAAACCCATTAAGTACCTACCAGTCGTCTGTGGAGGATACCATCAAACCATCATCATCCAATACCATCAAACTCTTGGACAGCATCGCTGAGACACAAAAATTACTAAAAGTATTCTTCTTCTTCTTCTTCTTCTTATTATTATCAGACAGCCTAACTCAAAATTGGTTTCAGCTAAGTACTTGGTTTTAAACATCAATCTACTGCATTTTATCGTGGAGAGATCCATGACTACTCAGAATTTTCAGAACTTGAAGATATTCCACGAAAAGAAGGTATAACTACATAACTATGCACAGTAATATGAAGGGAAATAGGGGAAGGCAGGACAACTGGTAATCAGCCTTGTGGGGGCGGGCACGTGGTGACACTTGCTCAAGGCCCAATCGCTCCTATATGGGTGGGGTAATGGTGGAATATTATGCACAGTTCGACAAGGGTACGGTGCACATAGTGCAGGAACTTTCTTCCGTCCGTGAAGCTTACCGGCATCCACACAGGCACGGAGTTTGTCATTCACTTGTCGTCATTGAAGTGTGACAGAGATTAAATAAATTACAAATAAATATTATCACCAATACTAGAACAGCACCCTCCCCGGTCTCGATGTATCAACCTTCGTGTGTGTATGTAAATGTATGAGTGTGCGCACGTGCGTGTGTGTGTGTGTGTGTCTATGCGTGCAATTTGTTTTTGCCTGCTATATCCCCACACGTGGGTGGGCCTCAGGAGATGGAACAGAGATCTACAAGTCTCAAAGTATCCACCTCCGTTAGCGTGTGTGTGCGTGTGCACACGTGTGTGTTAATAGTTTCATATTTCACTGGTCAAATTCATACATGGAAACCATCAATATACACTATTATTCCAAAGGTATGGACAGGGAACAACCATTATTAAAGAAAGGTGGAGGGATGGACAGGGAACAACCAGAACCAGAGAAAGATGTAGGGATGGTTTCACATAATCATTTCTTGTGATCATCCCTACCTTATTTACATACTTTTTGGAGTAACATCCCCACATCCCTTTACATTAAAATAAATCTTTTTATTTTATTACAAAAAATAATACACAGTCATGGCCAGAAATATTGGCACCCTTGCACATTTTTCGAATAAAGCACCATTTCTTCCAGAAAAATTTTGAAATTAATTTTTTTTTTGGTATCCGCATATGTATTGCTTTAGTTTGGTATACAAGATCGAGGCTCCTATAAGAGCTAACATTAATGACAAAAAAAAAATGGACACAAGACAAAATAAAGGGAGCGAGAGACAAGATGGGGAGAGAAGGGGAAGCACACAAGTACACCATTTGAGAGCAGGGACATCGGGAGATCTGTGGGAGGGAGAGGGCTTGGGGGCAGGAGGCATGGGAAGGGAGGGTGGGTTTTGGGGGAGGTAAAAATTCTGACACAAGAGGCATCATGGAGTAAAAACAAACAAACAAAAAAAAAACACATGGACACTGCTAGGACTTCCAGGAAAGAAGTCGGTATTTCAGAAAAGTGAATCTGGGGTGAATTAGCGGGGGTAGAAAAGATCAAGGTTTTGTATGGGGGAAGATAAGAGATGGTGGTGAACAGCTGTTTTAAAGACCTGGAGGGAGGAGTGGGATTGAAGAGAGTGAAGGAGTTTGTTCCAGAGGTGGGAGAAAAGAGGAATGAAGGAGTGAAGGTGAGCAAAGAGTCTTGATTTTGGCAGTTTCACCAGAAGAGGGTTGCAGGCAGATCTTGTGCGACCTGTAGGAATATTTGGGGGATCCTTCAATTTACCAAGGCATTTTGGAGCGCAATGTTCAACCCAGTGTCAGAAAGCTGGGTCTCCGTCGAAGGTCATGGATCTTGCCGCAGGACAATGACCCCAAACACACTTCAAAAAACATCCAGGAATGGTTCAAGACAAAACTCTGGACTGTTCTGAAGTGGCCAGCAATGAGTCCAGATCTAAATCCCTTGAACACCTGTGGGGAGATCTGAAAACAGCAGTTGGGAGAAGGGACCCTTCAAATCTGGGAGAACTGGAGCAGTTTGCACAAGAAGAGTGGGACAAACAGCCAGTAGAGAGGTGTAGGTAGCTCATTCATGGGTATCGGAAGTGCTTGACTGCAGTTATTTTGTCCAAAGTCTGTGCTACCAAATATAAAGTCTTGGGTGTCAATAATTTTGTCAATGCCATTTATTTTTATTTTCTGATGTAAAAGGATATATTAAGTTCTGATTCAAAAACAAAGGTTCTGTAATATTAACAGTGAAATAAAGAATTGTGGAGAACAAATACTTTTCTCAATTTCAACTTTTTTTTAGGGAAAATTGTGAGTTATTTGAAAAAAGTGCAAGGGTGCCAATACTTTTAGTCACGACTGTATGACATACAGGATAATGGCATTAAAAGAAAATAGGCAAATCAATATAATTAATAGAATCTTATTATAATAGAGCAAACGTATATGGTTCGCTATGTATGTATGTTTATATGCGATGAAACGTCTTCTTCTTCTTCTTCAAATATAATTACCACCCTCTAAAGTCGAAATTAACCCTCTTAATTGCGTTAAGACTGCTGAGACCCCTCAGACCTTTGACGACCCTTTAATTCCCCCAAGACCCTTCAGACCACTAAGACCCCTGAAGACCCAAAATACCCTGAAGACCCCCAAAGACCTTGTATATCCAAAAACCCAAAAGACCCCAAAGCCCCAAAACACCCCGAAGACCCAAAACACTCCGAAGACCCAAAACACTCCGAAGACCCAAAAAAAACCCGAAGACCCAAAACACCCCGAAGACCCAAAGCACCCTGAAGACCCAAAGCACCCCGAAGACCCAAAGCACCCCGAAGACCCAAAGCACCCCGAAGACCCAAAGCATCCCGAAGACCTAAAGCACCCCGAAGACCCAAAACACCCCAAAGACCCAAAATGCCCCAAAGACCCAAAACACCCTGAAGACCCCAAAAAACCCCGAAGGCCCAAAACACCCAGAAGACCCAAAACACCCCGAAGACCCAAAGCACCCCGAAGACCCAAAGCACCCTGAAGACCCAAAGCACCCCGAAGACTCAAAACACCCCGAAGACTCAAAGCACACCGAAGACTCAAAACACCCCGAAGACCCAAAACACCCCGAAGACCCAAAATGCCCCAAAGACCCAAAACACCCTGAAGACCCCAAAAAACCCCGAAGACCCAAAACACCCCGAAGGCCCAAAACACCCAGAAGACCCAAAACACCCCGAAGACCCAAAGCACCCTGAAGACCCAAAGCACCCCGAAGACTCAAAACACCCCGAAGACTCAAAGCACACCGAAGACTCAAAACACCCCGAAGACCCAAAACACCCCTAAGACCCCAAACACCCCGAAGACCCAAAACACCCCTAAGACCCAAAACACCCCGAAGACCCAAAACACCCCGAAGACCCAAAACACCCCAAAAACCCAAAATAGCCCGAAGACCCAAAAGACCCCAAAGACCAAAAATACCCCAAAGACCAAAAATACCCCAAAGACCCAAAAAGCCCCTGAAGACCCCGCAGACCCAAAAGCCTCTGAAGACACCAAAGACCCTGAAGGCCCAAAAACACCTCAAAGACACAAAATTCCCTTAAAGGCACTGAGGATCCAAAAGACCCTGAAGACCCAAAACACCATGAAGACCCAAAAGACACCGAAATGGTCAAAGATGCCTACCCCTCTGAAACGACGTGTGGTGAGGCACGCGGAGCGTGCCGAGTCACGCTAGTATGATGAACCTGGCTCATTATTATAGGTACGTACACGGACTGAAACACAGCTCATTCTTACCAATCCTGAACAATCATCTGAACCTCAACTCAGAAACACAAAATATACAAAACAATTGTATTTTATTATTCATTGGGGAAAAAGTGATTACACCTCATCATGTCCAATCCGTGATGTCTAACCGTGCAGCAAATAATCTGAGCTTCAGATGTAATGCCAGCAGAGGGTGCTACAATTAAGCCTGTTGTTCTGTAGTCACGTGCGTGAATGGTGGCTTATTATTCTTATCGTATCCACGGACAGTCTATACATGGCCAAGCCAAAACTGGACACATTTTTGCACCTTGTTGTTGAATTCGGCACGATCTGCAACTGTGCAGGGTTCCTCGAGCGATGGACATTGCAGGAGATGTTGCATAGTCGGTGGCTCAGTTCCACATTAGCAAGTTGTCGGGCTGGTTATATATCCCCATTTGTTCAGTGACACCTTTGAACGACCTACATCAGTCTTAAGTCTGTTAAGGCACTTCCATGTTATCCAGTTGCAATTAGCTCCTGGGGGGGGGGGGGGAGGCTTTCATCAGGTAGAATTTTCATCATTGGGGTTTGTTCGAGACTGGCAAGCCCGTCTTTCCACAAAGCTATGTGGGCTTCAGATGGGGTTGATTGTAATGAAACGACACTGTTCATGAAGCTCTTCCTTGACTTTAGGCGGCCGAGTGTAGGTGTATGACCATGCAGAGAGTGCCTCTCATCTGATGTTTGACGGAGTCAGTTCTTGCTGGGTACCGTTCTTCTTATATCAGGGGGAGCTATACCCACCAAGATATATAGGCTGTTGGTGTTTTTTGGTTTTAAACAACCTGTGATAGATCGGCAGCTTCCATTCAGAACGGCATCCATCTTGTTAGCATGAGTAGATCTTTCCCATACAGGGCAGGCGTATTCAGCAGTGGTTTAGCAAAGAGCAAGTGCACTGGTTCTCAATGTTTTCGAGCTTGCGTGACACATAAAAATCAGCATATATAAAACGGCGTGTAACACAGTCTATAGGTGGGTCATTTGTGTAGATGTTGTACAGCAATGGTGCAAGCACGCTTCCCTGAGGAACACCATTCTCCTGAATACTCACCTTTGATGGCTGACTGGACAGCTAAGAGCAACGTGCTCACCTTTGAAATGTCTAGCCTGGGTTTGATACCCGAACCGACAAATGAATGGGACAAATTATTGAGTGTGTGTGTTAAGATCAAGAAGTACCTTTTGCAAAAGCAAATCGGTGGGCTGGTGAAGCATTGATCCTGTCTATGCAGTACATTCAAAATGGGAAATAGTAGCTCTTAAAAACTTAATACATTTCAAAACACCCTGTGCAGGCACACCAGGAAATACAGATCTGTTCGGTGCACGTGACAACCTTGTTAGGAAGAAAAGTATAAAACAAGTTCGACCGACTGGATTTTGTCAAACTATCTAAGGCATGTGCAAAATAGCAGGACAAAAGAAAGCTACCTGTCCATTCCTCTGCTGTACGTTCAGCAGGCGAAACGTCCTGTGAAGAATCCTCCCTCGAAGGCGGAACCACAGCCTCCTCCTCCTCTTCTTCTTCTTCCTCCTCTTCTTCTTCCTCAGTTTCCTCTTCATCTCCCTCTGGAACCTCACTCTCCCCACTCTCATTCCTGTCCCAGGCATTCCCAGAACCCAACAATTCCCGGGATTCTCGTACTCGGCCACCGTTGTGATATATGGAGGTTATTCTGCAAGCGGAGCACATCACGTGGTGTTAGCAGCAATAAAACGCAACGCAACATGCACACTCACACACCGACTCATTCACTCTTCTGCCACACGCCTTAGATCGCTGTATTACAAAATAAAAAGTTTGAATCAACATGAGGTGGTTTATCCAGTTTCAGGAAAAGGCATTTTTGCTTTTATAGCGAATTGGTGTTGCAAATGTCCTACCCCTACCACTCTGCCCTCCTCTCCCCCGCCCCCCAACCACAAATCCACTGGTATACTCGAGGCAGTTTTGACTCACACCAACTGCAAGAGTTTACAAATATAGTATAAAATATAGTAAGTGATTAATAATCAGCTCCTTTCACCAACGCCCAAACCTGGTGTTGGGTTAACGGTTAAGGTGACTGGTTTACGATCTTAGGGTCTTGAATTTGAGCCCTGTCATGCCGTTGATTAACACCAGGTGGGTTGACTCAGCCGATCATCCTTCCAAAGTCGGCAAAATGAGTACCAGGTTATTGGGAAGAATGAGCCATTTGAGTATCCTGCGTCGGAGAGGTGACCCATCCAGGATTGCGCCTTATAGTCGAGGAAACTGCTTCGGCAACTCTACGCATCTGAAGATGCAAAAGGAGTGGTCGTCTTCTTCTTCACTAACGCCGATGCTGCCTCGTCACTAAGATCGAAGACTGTGGCAAAGTGAGCAACATGCATGCCAGCTGCATGTAGAATGAACACCACTTCCAAAAAGGATAATGATGTTGACCCAACCTGCATGTGATATTCACGTTCATTCCCCATGCAGCTGAGTCACAAATGACTCACTTCACCACAGCTCACTCAAGTATCCCAAGCAAACAGAATAACGATTTTGTTTTTACGAATGAGCAAAATTTCAGAGATGTCATACAACAACAACAACAACAACAACAACATGCATTTTAAGGCCATTTTCCCTGCTAGAGCGGGGGTTAGTCTTGCGGTCCCCATGACAATCTTCTCCATTTTGCCCTATTTTCTGCATCTCTCCTTGTTAACCCCCTTGCCCGCATTTCTTCTTCCACCATCTTTAGCCAAGTCTTTCTCGGTCTTCACCGTCCTCTACTTCCTTCTACATTCATTTCCATCACTCTTCTCAACCAGTCACTTTCATCCTTCCTCAACACATGACCAAACCATCTCAACCTGTTCCTCTTCACAGCATCAATCACAGGCTCTATTCCCATCATCTTTCACAATTCATCATTTGTCTTCCTCTCTCTCAACGATACTCTGCACATCCACCGAACCATTCGCATTTCCACCCTTTCCAGCCTTCGTTGCTGCTCTACATTCATGACCCATGTCTCGCTCCCATAAATCATAACACTTCTCACACATGCAGCATACACCTTTCCCTTCAGCTTCAACGACACTCCCCTCCTCATCAGCACGCCACTCAGTTCCCGAAACTTCTTCCATGCACATCTCACTCGAGCAACCGTTGCCGAGTCTGATCCACCTTCTCCATTCAGCATGTCTCCGAGGTAGCAAAATGTTTTCACACCTTCCAGCTTCACGCCGTCTCCAAGATCTAACTCAACATTTCCTCCATCTGCAGCTCCCTCTGTGCACACCTTACATTTGAATGTAGCTGCCACACTGGTTAATGACCCTCTCAGACCACAACATTTTTGATGAACCCACTCAGCGCACCTTGTACATTGAATGGAGTTCACTCCGACACCCTTCCTGCACACAGCACAGGGCCACTTCCCAGTTCTTTCCACCTCGATTGCCTCCAGATGTCATGACAAACAAAAATGTATCCACAATTACAATTATTCCTATTCTTGATTAAAAGTCTAGTCCTCTCACAGACTTTCATAAAAAATGGAATGGGATGTAAAGGTGCAACCTTGGGATCCTTTCATGAACATGACTGTTTATCTGCACATTTAACTGTGTGAAAAACGTTGTCGTTCTGGAACAGAGTGGAGACCGGAAAATTTCTCCATGTCCCTCTAGAGTCTAAAGTGTCAAAAATGTTAAAATTACATACGGCACAGAATTGAAACTATTGACAGACAACTGACAATGAAAGCAGAGCTAATGGATATATCGATGAATGTACTCATAAGAATCCTTGGTGATTAATATGGTACCATTTTAAACTTTGTTTGACCAGCGGTTTTGGAGGAGATGGAGCAATGACACAGACACTGGTCTGTTTGTATCGGTAAAACACCCACCCTGGTGATGTCTGTGCTTGCCCCACTGACTGTTCTCATTCCCACTCCCCACGGCCCACATCACCACCCCCCAGTGAACGTAAGTTGATAGACTGTTAGATCGAGTTAATGTGGTTCCAATGTAGCACAGGTTAGATGGGCAAAATGGCCTCCTACGGCCAAGTTCCTTGTGAATTTATTTAATATGTATAACTATACTTACGCTTAGGAGAGCAAACACTTCTGGACGTCTCAGGTACCCTATAATGAGAGATACTGATGGAGCTCTATATGTTACATACTCATCGACAAATTATGTAAGCATGTTTTGGCTGGGCTATCAATATTGATTTAAACAAAGGGGCTGACAGGATGGCCTGGGCCTTAGAGGTATATGCACTTACCTCTAAGCCGTCTAGCCTGTGTTGGAATCTCGGCCCAGCTATAAACTGTCATCCTGGTGTCTTGCAGGCAGGGTGAGGCATCAACATGTGTGCCATCCCTCAGATGGACGTTAAACGGAGCATTCCGTCTGCCAGTATTAGTTGGTGGATGTAAAAGATCCAACGGTGTCCTTCACGAAGAGTAAGCGAGCTAGCGTCGGCACGCTGAACAAATTACAAATTATTGCCCTAACCTACAGAGGGCGCTACATCAGCAGCACAGCCACAACACAGCCATCATTATGCTAATCGTGGCCATGTACTGCATACGACAGAAGAAGAAGAAGAAAAGTAAGACAATAATGGAAATGTTTTTGTCCAAATCAAGTTTTTTGGGGCAACTTTGGCAATTAATATGGTACCACTTTCAACTTTGTACAACAAAGGGTTGGCGTCAGGAAGGGCATCCGGCCATAAAAACATTGCCTAAAAAAGGGAACCATGACAATTACAATTACATATGCGCAGGGTACAGCCCGAAGTACCCCGTGGGGGACCTCACTCCCTCTCGTCAGAACTCAAGGTGGGGAACCCAATCGAAGCAAGGGTGGAAATCACTCCATTTGTGATGACGAAACGTCTGATGCCCCACGTGGAGATCGGTTTCTGAGGTTTGGGACATGGAATTGTTGGGACAATGACAGGGAGGTCAGGAGAAGTGGTGGAAGTATTGGTGAGAAGAAGCGTGGAGATATGTTGTGTGCAGGAGACGAGATGGAAGGGAAGTGGTGCGAGAATGGTGAAGGGTAGGCAGGGACAGAAATCCAAGTTTGTGTGGCAAGGGTGCCCGGAGGGCGTGAATGGTGTTGGTGTCCTGTTTTCTGAGGAGTTTGTAGACAGTGTGGTGAGTGTGGCTAGAGTGAGTGATAGGTTGATGATGGTGAAAATGATGATTGGAAAGCTCTTGGTGAACGTCATCTCGGGATATGCTCCGCAGGTTGGTCGGAGCGATGAAGAGAAGGACAAGTTCTGGTGTGCAACAGAGAAGCTGATGGAAAACGTGAAAGATGAGGAAGTTGTTGTGGAAGGAGACCTAAATGGACATGTGGGAAGGAGTATGGACGGTTTTGAGGGAGTTCATGGGGGTTACGGATATGGTGTGAGGAATGGAGAAGGTGAAAGGATTTTGGAGTTTGCTGATGGAGCTGATTTCTTGATTTGTAATACTCAATTCCAGAAAAAGGATAATAAGCTTGTTACATACACGTCAGGTGGGTCGACGACAACCGTTGTCTACCTGATGGTGCGTAGGCGAGATAGGGGGCACCTCCGGGACACAAAGGTGATCCCGGGTGAGGAGGCTGTTTCACAGCACCACTTGGTTGTCTGCGACTTAAGGGTGAAAGGTGCGAGGAGAGCTCGGCAGGTGAAGTACCAACTGAGAATGAAGGTGTGGAGGTTGAAAGAGGTGACAGTGAGGGAGGCATCAAAAGAGAGGCTGAGTATGGTAGAGGATGATGTGGTTCAGCTTGAATGTGGTTGGATGTCAACGAAAGATAGTCTGTTGGGAGCCGTTGGTGAGGTATCCACCAGTGAATTGGGAACTGAGTACCCTCGTCCCTCTACACAAGGGAAAAGGTGACCCTCTGGACTGTGGCTCGTATAGAGGGATAAAGTTATTAAAGCAGTGAATGAAGGCATTGGAAAGGGTGTTTTTTTTTTTTGTTTGTTTTTTTTGTATACTGAATCGAGGCTCGTGAAAGAGCTAATATGGAGAAGAGGATAAGGAAGAAAGTGAAGATCGACGAAATGCAGTTTGCATTTATGCCAGGAAGAGGAACGACAGACGCGCTTTTTATTGTGAAGCAGTTGCAGGAGAAGTACATGAACAAGAGGAAGAAGTTGTTTCTTGGGTTTGTTGGTCTGGAGAAAGCATTCGATGGGGTTCCACACGAAGTGTACTGGGCATTGAGGAAGTTAGGAGTGGAGGAATGGTTGATTAGAGTAGTGATGGCAATGTATAAGAGAGCGTGCACAGCTGTAAGGACGAAGGACGGGAACAGTGGTGAGTTTGAGGTGAAGGTGGGAGTGCATCAGGGGTCGGTATCAAGTCCACGAATATTTGTAGCTGTGATGGAGGTGCTGGCTCGGAATGTAAAGGAGGGTTTACCGTGGGAGTTGTTGTATGCAGATGATCTGGTGTTGATTGCAGAAAGTATGGATGGACTGAAGGAGAAGATGAACAAGTGGAAGGAATGTATGGAGACAAAAGGTCTGAAGGAGAATATCAGAAAAACGAAGGTCTGGGCAAGTGGTAAATCATGTGGTGAGGTGGGAAGAACTGGGAAGTGGCCGTGTGCTGTGTGCAGGAAGGGTGACGGAGTGAACTCCATTCAATGTACAATGTGCGCCGAGTGGGTTCATCAAAAATGTAATGGTTTGAGAGGTGCATTAACCAGTGTGGCAGCTACATTCAAGTGTAAGGTGTGCACAGAGGGAGCTGCAGATGGAGGAAATGTTGAGTTGGATCTTGGAAACGGCGTGAAGCTGGCAGGTGTGAAAACATTTTGTTACCTAGGAGACATGCTGAATGGAGAAGGTGGATCCGACTCGGCAACGGTTGCTAGAGTGAGATGTGCATGGAGAAGTTTCGGGAACTGAGTGGCGTGCTGACGAGGAGGGGAGTGTCATTGAAGCTGAAGGGAAAGGTGTATGCTGTATGTGTGAAAAGTGTTATGATTTACGGGAGCGAGACATGGGTAATGAACGTAGAGCAGCAACGAAGGCTGGAAAGGGTGGAAATGCGAATGGTTCGGTGGATGTGCAGAGTATCGTTGAGAGAGAGGAAGACAAATGATGAATTGCGAAAGATGATGGGAATAGAGCATGTGATGGATGCTGTGAAGAGAAACAGGTTGAGATGGCTTGGTCACGTGTTGAGAAAGGATGAAAGTGACTGGTTGAGAAGAGTGATGGGGGTGAATGTAGAAGGAAATAGAGGACGGGGAAGACCGAGAAAGACTTGGCTAAAGATGGTGGAAGAAGAAATGCGGGCAAGGGGGTTATAACAAGGGGAGATGTAGAAAATATGGCAAAATGGAGAAGATTGTCATGGGGACCGCAAGGCTAACCCCCGCTCTAGCAGGGAAAATGGCCTTAAAATGCCTGTTGTGTGTTGTTTCAACTTTGTATGACCAGCGTTTTGGGAGGAGATGAAAAACTGATGCTTACATATGATCTTATGATGTAGATTAACAAAACAAAACAAGTGGCTTTAGCCACCTCACCGATCCTTATACAACATCCACTTGCATGCCACTGAAAGACAGTGTGAAGGGACCAGACACAAATGGCCAGCAAGAAGTCTGCATTCTCACCCGTTGGTGAACTTATGTGTGGCACTGTGTCCGCGATCTTGTTCGTAGCACAGCTTGAGTGCCCGAAATGTCTGCACGTAGTCAACCCCCTCGAGGGCTTTGCAAAAGTTGGTCACAATGTGCACTGTCAAAGACTTGATACTTTCCTGGAAGGAAATCAACAAAAGGACTCAAGAACGCAAAAATCAAATCGTGTTTTCATTTTCAGTGGATAAGTAAGGAGGTTGATGAGGGATTCTGCAAGCGAGCAGTGCGTCAAGGCAGAGTCCCATCGGCTCGGGCAAGGGTGCTCACCACGCGGATGAACTCAAAGAGCTCGATGATGGCAGAGTTGAGGAGGTTGTACCGTGTGCCGTTGCTGAGTAACAGGCTGATAACCGGCTCAAACAGGTTTTCCCTGATTATGTAGCGGTTGTAGAACTCGTCCTTCATGCCGACAATGCGTCGCATGAAACGCAAAGAACCTGGCGACGGCACGCCTCGACAGTTATGACTGCATCGGGTGAGCACTCATCCCACACCAAATCCCCCAACCCTACGTTTTACCCTGCATCCTCATGTTCGCACCGTCTTTACTTGCACAACTACACTTGTCATACATTATTTGTTTTATGTGTCATAGGAATTTTCCAGCAAAACTGCAATATGCAATGCCTTGTGGTTTGGAAACAAAAGGCTCCAATGACGTTTGAGGCTGTGTATTAAAGAATCAGGTCAATTATACTCAGTGGCTATGAGCAACGGAACCAAAATCCTGCATCCCACCCCCAGTATTTCCAGTCATCCTTTAAACTATTAAAATCCCATCACCCATCCTAGTCTGAATCCCAAAATCCTGCATCCCACCCCCAGTATTTCCAGTCATCCTTTAAACTATTAAAATCCCATCACCCATCCTAGTCTGAATCCCAAAATCCTGCATACTCCCCCAGTATTTCCAGTCATCCTTTAAACTATTAAAATCCCATCACCCATCCTAGTCTGAATCCCAAAATCCTGCATACTCCCCCAGTATTTCCAGTCATCCTTTAAACTATTAAAATCCCATCCTCCATCCTAGTCTGAATCCCAAAATCCTGCATACTCCCCCAGTATTTCCAGTCATCCTTTAAACTATTAAAATCCCATCACCCATCCTAGTCTGAATCCCAAATTCCTGCATACTCCCCCAGTATTTCCAGTCATCCTTTAAACTATTAAAATCCCATCACCCATCCTAGTCTGAATCCCAAAATCCTGCATACTCCCCCAGTATTTCCAGTCATCCTTTAAACTATTAAAATCCCATCCTCCATCCTAGTCTGAATCCCAAAATCCTGCATACTCCCCCAGTATTTCCAGTCATCCTTTAAACTATTAAAATCCCATCACCCATCCTAGTCTGAATCCCAAAATCCTGCATCCCACCCCCAGTATTTCCAGTCATCCTTTAAACTATTAAAATCCCATCCTCCATCCTAGTCTGAATCCCAAATTCCTGCATACTCCCCCAGTATTTCCAGAGTCATCCTTTAAACTATTAAAATCCCATCACCCATCATAGTCTGAATCCCAAAATCTTGCATACTCCCCCAGTATTTCCAGAGTCATCCTTTAAACTATTAAAATCCCATCACCCATCCTAGTCTGAATCCCAAAATCCTGCATCCCACCCCCAGTATTTCCAGAGTCATCCTTTAAACTATTAAAATCCCATCACCCATCCTCGTCTGAATCCCAAAATCCTGCATCCCACCCCCAGTATTTCCAGAGTCATCCTTTAAACTATTAAAATCCCATCACCCATCCTAGTCTGAATCCCAAAATCCTGCATCCCACCCCCAGTATTTCCAGAGTCATCCTTTAAACTATTAAAATCCCATCCTCCATCCTAGTCTGAATCCCAAAATCTTGCATACTCCCCCAGTATTTCCAGAGTCATCCTTTAAACTATTAAAATCCCATCACCCATCCTCGTCTGAATCCCAAAATCCTGCATCCCACCCCCAGTATTTCCAGTCATCCTTTAAACTATTAAAATCCCATCACCCATCCTAGTCTGAATCCCAAATTCCTGTATACTCCCCCAGTATTTCCAGAGTCATCCTTTAAACTATTAAAATCCCATCACCCATCCTAGTCTGAATCCCAAAATCCTGCATACTCCCCCAGTATTTCCAGAGTCATCCTTTAAACTATTAAAATCCCATCACCCATCATAGTCTGAATCCCAAAATCCTGCATACTCCCCCAGTATTTCCAGAGTCATCCTTTAAACTATTAAAATCCTATCACCCATCCTAGTCTGAATCCCAAAATCCTGCATACTCCCCCAGTATTTCCAGAGTCATCCTTTAAACTATTAAAATCCCATCACCCATCCTAGTCTGAATCCCAAAATCCTGCATACTCCCCCAGTATTTCCAGAGTCATCCTTTAAACAATTAAAATCCCATCACCCATCCTAGTCTGAATCCTAAATGCTGTGCAAAGCAATGATGGAAGCACAGAGCCCTTAACTATGGACTTACTAAGAGTGAGGAAGGCATGCCGAGACCGAGTGAGAATAAGGACTTTCCGCAAAAGGTCTTTGGTCATTATGTTGTTCTTTATGTGGTATGTGTGATGCTCCACACAGAAGGTCAGCAGCTCCAAGATCAGAGACAGTAGCTGAGCAGTCTGAAAATCATCTGGCATAGTGGAAGGATTACTTTTTTTCTGAGAAGTCACATCAATGATAAAAAATGCAGAACTATGTAATTAGCCTATTGAATACCAATTCGGAAAGCCAAACCCTGATGATATCACCACAAACACCAACAATATAGATATGGAGGAAGTCAACAAAACGTTGATTTGAGGTATGCTAACAGCCGTGGGAAGCAAGGGGAAGCTGATGTTTCGGCCATTAACCCTTCACCTTTGCTCTGACAAAGGGTTAGTGCCTGAAACATCAGCTTGTTCTTGCTTCCTACGGCAGTTAGCATACCTCGATCAACGTTGTCAATTTCATCCATTGTTCTACCTCTGACGCAGATTGAC
The DNA here is from genome assembly GCF_964187855.1 of Myxine glutinosa. Classification (NCBI taxonomy): domain Eukaryota; kingdom Metazoa; phylum Chordata; class Myxini; order Myxiniformes; family Myxinidae; genus Myxine; species Myxine glutinosa. Next base: position 172,375,785 of record NC_136265.1, read on the forward strand.
ACTACGTTCAGGAGCAAGGATCCTCATTCAATATACATAGGCTGCTTTTAGCTCACCTTTGAAGAGCTTGCCTGCAGTGGCGTTGTCTAGAAGAGGGGTCGTCAAAGTGTGCATACAGTGTTTGTAGAAAAAACTCAGGAACTCTGTCTTTTCTGTTTTCTGAAACAATAAAAGGGTATCATTGAAATGTAATGAGCTTGCAAGCCAGAAGCCAGCATATATGACTGATGGGAGATGATGGCAGATGGAAATTTGTAGAAGTGAGTGTAGTGTGGAGGCTTACATTAACTGTTGCCAACATATTTTCAGGATCAAGAAGCACCCGGAGAAGGCCCATGAGCTGTACAGCGCCTCCTAGCTCAGGGTCTGCATCAGAAATCATTTGTTCAATGAGCAGATTCACCAGAATGATTTTCTGAGGACAAGGAACAAAATGAGTGACAGACAATAAGATGAAGTTCAGTTGGAAAGTTTTGTGACTGTCAGGGCAGTGACACAACACAATGACTGGATGTGACTACATTGATATTTCACTCCCTCTTCAAAAGCTCCTCAATTGTACAAAGGCAGCTGTAATTCCACAATCCTTTGGTCATTAAGTTTCATTCCTCACAAATAGTTGGACACTTACAACTTCCTCGTCACTACCCCGCAGCTACGACTTCATACAGAGTCAGGGAAGTAGCTTTAAATCGTCAAATAAGTCACTTCATGGATAGTCGGCTTAATGCCAATTTAGAAGCAATCGGATGCCGAAGCAGAAGGCGAGCGATCCTATTCCGACCATGAGCTAACCTCACACCCATTATCAGAATGTTAACCTTGCCCCTCACGTGACGTGGCCACTCAGAGGGTCCCTTCCCGCAACAATCCCAATTAGGACACAGCCCGCCATTCCAGCCAATTGCGGAACTTATTGCTAGTGGATCCATCCAATAGCACGCCATGATATTGCAGCAGCAGGAGGGTCCTCTCAAGTGCACTGCCCCAGGAGACAACATTGATGCCACCAATGGTGACATTGTCCTCAAGCCCATGCCAATACCAGAGGGAGAGAAGGGGGAAAGGTGGGGGGGGGGGGGGGGGGGGAGGAAGAGAAGAGGGAGTGGGGGGGGGGGGGGAGGAGGAACATGGGAACGAACTTTGTGCAGTGCAATGAGCTAACTCATTAACTAGAGAGTTAATAGAACACGATACCCCGTGAAGTGTTAGTTCAATTTTACTTCAAATTTAACAAAATAATGATTTCAACAACCGTTTGCAAACACCCCAAAAGTTTAGTGCTATTGAAGTAGTCCAGAAGCAGCAATGAACCCTTATACACCACCCCCATTGAAACTTTATTTAAATTGAAGTACGGTATTATGAAATAGGGGTTATTGGAAGTATTATGACAGATGATTTGTGTTATAGTGTTCAAACATGTGTGTCGTGTCATGCTCTGCCAAAAATACAGGTTCATTGCTGACAGAACAGTCTCATGGCAAGGATTACACCAAGAGACTCGTCTCTGCCTTCACAGCAGTAGCCAGGACAAGAATTTGGAATTTGTTCAGGGTACTGGTGATAACTCGCCATCTCTCTTTGCCAAAGACAATGTCGGATCTTTAACATCCACGACTAATGCAGGACATGCAGCTTAATGTCCAGCCGAAGAACAGAGTAGTTTGTAATGAAACACCCTGCCTCCGAAGCACAAATGAGCCAGTTTATAAACCGGTGAGAAATCAACCTCAGACTAGACAGCTCAAACAACAACACACAACAAAACATGCATTTTAAGGCCATTTTCCCAGCTTGAGCAGGGGTTAGCCTTACGGTACAGCTCAAAAGTAGGTGTATTTACTCTGCACCATCCTGTCGGTTCATCATCAATCTAAATCCCCCAAAAAGAATGCACAAAACAATGATGCAATCCACCTCACTTACATCATCTTTTTGTTGTGCTTCCTGCAGAATGAACTCGCGTACCATGGCTGGACTAAACTCCACGATGTACGAGAAGATATCGGTGGCTGCTGCCCGTACTTCCATGTCCTTCGATCCCTGCATTCAAGCATTCCCATGGAACACAAGATGGGGGAAAATGAATTGAAAGGGGAAAGAGTGGAGGATATTCTACAGCTATTATCATTAAATACAGCACATCAAACATCAACTTCACTCTTATTATCTGAGCATTGTTCATGCCTTTACACAATCTTCAGAATCCAGAAAAGTTCATATAAAGGGGCGCCATACATCTGGCAAACAAAATACATTTACTTCTTCATGCACCTGTGTGAATCAAATTGGCACCCCTTTATATGAACTTTCCTAGAACATTACTTGGTTCCTCCTCAGAACACAAGGGTAGTCCAGCATGCACACGAGATTTTTTGAATGTCCCTTATTTTCCATTGTTTGACATTTTCTACAAGCTATGAAATGCCCCTTCTTTTCTATACTTTTCCACATGGCACATACCCTTATATAAAGGGGCCTTTTCTATGCCACTGGCATTTTACCCAAGAATATATGAAATATATATTTATATATATTTAATTTTAAAGCAAAAACTATGGCACTTAGGTGGAATTTGTTTTGAAAGCCATTAATTAGATGTATTGGCTGATGTATTTTCCAAGTTTCAGCTAGTTTCAATGTATAGCCTTTGAGATATGAACGCCAACACATTTTCGGCCGACGGATGGATGAACGGGTGGACAGACACCAACGTAAATTCGAGGGTTTTCTTAATAAAACACAAGAATGCGTAAACGGACGTTGGTGAAATTTGGAACATATTACCTCAACGTACAAAGTATTTACTCTTGAAAATTGCAGCCAATTTCGTCCAATAGAAGCCGAGAAACGAGTTTTCAGTCCCCATGTTAAAGTTGCATACAGAGAAACGATCCCATATAAAGGGAGGGGCGCCTTGTGCCTCCTTTAACATTTTTGCTGGTGTCAACCGAGATAAATTTGTGCTACATAGTAGCAACCCTTAGAAAGGATTTCTATCGGACTGAACATAATTCTATATCTCTTATTACCTCCACCACCAAAAAGATGGAATGAGGTTATGGTTTCACCCTTGTCTGTTTGTGATATAAACTTCACTCTGGATAATGGTAGATCGCAGAACATTACAATTTTCCAACTTTGTAATAAAACAATGCTACAGTTCAACAACTATGTCCTTGATATGGGGAAATAAAAGGAAGCTGAATGACCTTCAAAGATATGGAAATGATCACTTGAGAATGGTGGATACTTACCAGCAGCAGAGACTTTAAAATAACTTCAAATTATAATGCTAGACAGTAGACATACGTACATAGTAAATACACTTTTTTTTTAACAAGGAGGGAGGGAAGGGGATTTATAACCAGACTAGCACGGCACTCAGTAGAGCGTATACCTTCACCAGACTGAACAGTTTACGATTTGTGCCCCACTGATAGGCCGGAGCTGCATACGGACCTGAATGAAAAACTAGCCAATTTGTACTTGTCATACTCCCAAACAGGTCCACCAAGTTTCGTCCGAATCTATCCATAACATTTTGAAACATCATGCTATATATCAGTTTTGGCCTCATATCTCGATGATGGAGGAATCACTTTAAAAATAAAAAAAATCATCATATCCGGATCCGGATCTTCACCAAAATCTAATCTATTTGTCCACGTCACACCTAACCTGTCCAGCAAATTTCGTCCGAATCTGTCCATAACTTTTTGGGATATCCTACTCACAGACAGACAAACAGACAGAGACAGACAGGAGAGAAAACCTTCGGTGACAGAAGTAATAACGAGTTAACAGGTGTGTAAGTGACAAAAAAACCCAGTAAACGCACCAAGATGACCTCCAGTGCTGAGAGGACACCCAGGCTCGCCAACATTTTGAAAAATGAATCACGGTTTTGTGGTTGTAGAGTTTGAGAAAAGGCACAGAACTCCTTCAAAAAATTGACCTGGAAGGAAATTACATCACACTTAATTGGTCGAGAAAACAACATTATCAGGTTATTGCAGATTGATACCAATGAAGAGAAAATAAATACCAGCTCTCTTCTTTTTACATCTTCTGTATTCACATCCGTAAGTTGAGCAAACAGCTCGGTGAGAAACTTTTCATCCTCCTGGAAAAATTACAAGGAGAAATCAACATGGCAGGTTGACAGGGACCGCAAAAGCTTCGTGGCAAATCTCACATTCCCAAAACAACAATGATGGGACCCCTAAAGAACAAGTTGAACTTATCAGGATACACAATAAGACACAAATTATGCATTAAAACGGGATAATACAAATCACCTTTACACTGTAAAACACAAACCACCTTCATAATACTTCCCAGAACCATGCTATATATCGATATATAGCATGCGATGGGGTGGCATGAGAGAGGGTGTAAAAGGGGCCGCTAATATGGCTATGTATGATGCTGATTGACGCTGTGTTCTATGGTGATCAATATAACTTCCACCTCCATCTCCTATACCGTGACTCACATCATCTTATTACAGCGTATAAGGGTGGTTGGTGTATAAGATTGCTTCAGTAGCATGAAACTTCCACATCTCTTTTTTAAATGATCTTTAAAATCATTATTTTATTTATATTGAAGTATGCATTGTCGCATCGCCGGCGATTAAGATCACGGGTGACAGATAGCCGAAACAGTCTTACTCCGGAGGCGGGAGCCG